>NW_020174642.1:861458-918938 GCF_003031525.2 Neophocaena asiaeorientalis asiaeorientalis
GGCTTTCTCTAGTTGTGACAAGGGGGGGCTACTCTTCATTGTGGTGCGCGGGCTTCTCATTGGGTGGCTTCTCGTGTTGTGGAGCACGGGCTCTAGGCTTGCAGGCTTAGTTGCTCCACGGCATGTGGGATCTTCGTGGACCAGGGCTTGAACCATGTCCCCTGCATTGGCAGGTGGATTCTTTTTTTTAACATCTTTATTGGAGTATAATTGCTTTACAATGGTGTGTTAGTTTCTGCTTTATAACAAAGTGACTCAGCTTTCCTATACATATATCCCCATATCTCGTCCACCTTGCGTCTCCCTCCCACCCTCCCTATCCCACCCCTCTAGGTGGACACAAAGCACTGAGCTGATCTCCCTGTGCTATGTGGCTGCTTCCCACTAGCTAGGGTCGTATGGTAGTTCTATTTTTAGTTTTTGTTTGTTTGTTTGTTTTAGGTACGCAGGCCTCTCACTGTTGTGGCCTCTCCCGTTGCGGAGCAACAGGCTCTGGACGCGCAGGCTCAGCGGCCATGGCTCACGGGCGCAGCCGCTCTGCGGCATGTGAGATGTTCCTGGACTGGGACACGAACTCATGTCCGCTGCATCGGCAGGCAGACTCTCAACCACTGAGCCACCAGGGAAGCCCGTGCCACATCTTCTTTATCCATTCATCTGTCGATGGAAACTTAGGTTGCTTCCATGTCCTGAATATGGTAAATAGAGCTGCAATGAACATTGTGGTACATGACTCTTTTTGCATTACGGTTTTCTCAAGGTATATGCCTAGTAGTGGGATTGCTGGGCCGTATGATAGTTCTATTTTTATTTTTTAAAGGAACCTGCATACTGTTCTCCATAGTGGCTGTATCAATTTACATTCCCACCAACAGTGCAGGAGGGTTCCCATTTCTCCACACCCTCTCCAGCATTTATTGTTTGTAGATTTTTTGATGATGGCCATTCTGACTGGTGTGAGGTGATACCTCATTGTAGTTTTGATTTGCATTTCTCTAATGATTAGTGATGTTGAGCATCCTTTCATGTGTTTGTTGGCAATCTGTACGTCTTCTTTGGAGAAATGTCTATTTAGGTCTTTTGGCAGGCGGATTCTTAAGCACTGTGCCACACGGGAAGTCCCTGAACTGTTTTTTAAGTGGGCAAAAAATTTGAGAAGATACTTCACCCAAAAGGATGGCAAATAAACACATGAAAAAATGCTCATATCATTAGTCATTAGGGAAATCCAAATTAAAACTACACTGAGATATTACTACATACTTATTACAATCGCTAAAATTAAGACTGGCCAAACTAAGTACTGATGAGCTGTATATTAAACTCTCATATACTGCTGGTGGGAATATAAAATAGTACAAACACTTTGGAACAATTTGGCGGTTTCTTACCTACCAGACATCCCACTCTTGGTATTTACCCCAAAGAAATGTAAGCAGATGGAGAGCGGAGTCAAGATGGCGGATTATGAGGACGTGTAATTCGTGTCTCCACACAACTAGGGCACCTACCAGGCACTAGTGGCAGACCACGGACACCTAAGGGGACAGGAGGAACCCCCAGCGACCGGGTAGGACATGGGTCATGGGGTGAGTGAAGGGGGAGGAGAAGTGGAGGCGGGACGGGACTGGAGTCCCTGAGGGGCGGCTGGGGGATGGGAAGGGATCCCACGCCCGAAGGGGGAAACTGGGGGACCATTGGGAGGACAGAGGATCCAAAGGGAGGGTGGTCAGGTTTTCCCTGCCCACTTGGGCCCCGGGGAGCCTGCTGGGATCCCAGGCCTGATCCTCTGCCCACCGAGGCCCCCTCCAGACGTGGGGGTCCTGAGGAAGTGGGAGGGAGGGAAAGGGGAGCTAAAGCAAAGGCTGGACCTCCGGGACCAGCACCCTGAGGGGCGGCTGGCGGAGGGGAGGGCGTCCTACATCCAGCGGGACCCACCCATGGTTAGGGGGATGGGGGAGACCCTGGGGGAGATGGTGGGGGAGGGACGCCGAGGAACAGAAAGGAACGGGGCCAGCGCCTTACCTGTCCACTGTGCCACCGGGGAGCCTGCTGGGCTCCCGGGCCTATTCCTCTGCCCTCGGAGCCTCCCTCCCGCAGTGCAGAGCCCAAGCCCCACCCCTACACCCCCCCCCAGGGCTCCACCTCTACACTCGGAGACCCCCCCTGAGACCCCCTCCCAACGCACTGGGCCTAAACCCCACCCACACACCCTCACCCAGGGACTTACCTCCAAACTCTAGAACCTCACACTCCAGAGACCCTCCTTTGGACATGCTGCCCCTCCCCGTCTGCGCAGGTCCTAAGCAGAGGCCCTGCCCCATGCTTGAATGTCGTCCAGCCTAGGCCCAGCACTCAAGGCCTTTTCTGGTTGCATGGATCCTGAGCCTAGGTCCCGACCCACCTTAAACCCCGCCTCTGCCTAAGTTCCACCCCTGCCTAAACTCCGCCCCCATAGCCAAGGCTTCTTTTTTCCCCCTCTTTTAGATTCAGGTCTGTTTTACCTTGTTGATTCGTTGTTGTTGATTCATTTATATTTTTATTTTTTCTAATAAATCTTTTATTTTTATAATTTTATTTTATTCTTTAACTTTGTTATTGTTCTCTCCTTTTGGCTTGTTCCCCCCCGCCACCTTCTCTTTTTCTTTCTTCTTTCTGTGTGGCTTTATTTTACCTTGCTGCAGTTCTTTCAATTATATTTTTATTTTTCCTAACATATTTTTTATCTTTCTAATTTTATTTTGTTTTTTACACTTTGTTACTGTACTGCTCCTTTTTTTCTTTCTTTCTTTCTTTTTTTTTTTTTTGCCATGCCACACGACTTGCAGGATCTTGGTTCCCAGGCTGGAGGGCAGGCCTGAGCTCCTGTGGTGGGAGCTCTGAGTCCAAACCACTGGACTAACAGAGAACCTCAGACCCCAGGGGATATTAATTGGGTGAGGCCACCCACAGGCCCTCATTTCAGCCCAAGATGCGGCTCTGTCCAACTGCCTGCCAACTCCAGTGCTGGACGACTCAGGCCAACCAGTAAGACAGGAATACAGCCCCACACATAAAAAAAAAAAAAAGAAATGACAAAAAAATATGTTACAGACGAAAGAGCAAAGTAAAAACCTACAAGACCAAATAAATGAAGACAAAATAGGCAAACTACCTGAAAAATGATTCAGAGTAATGATAGTAAAGATGATCCAAAATCTTGGAAACAGATTGGAGAAAATACAAGAAACATTTAACAAGAATCTAGAAGAACTAAAGAGCAAACAACCAGTGATGAACAACACAATAACTGAAATTAAAAATACTCTAGAAGGAATCAATAGCAGAATAACTGAGGCAGAAGAACGGATAAATGAGCTGGAAGAAAAAATGGTGGAAATAATTGCCAGGGAGCAGAATAAAGAAAAAAGAATGAAGAGAATTGAGGACAGTCTCAGAGACTCTGGGACAACATTAAATGCACCAACATTAGACTTATAGGGGTCCCAGAAGAAGAAGAGAAATAGAAAGGGTCTGAGAAAATATTTGAAGAAATTATAGTCAAAAACTTCCCTAATATGGGAAAGGAAATAGTCAATTAAATCCAGAAAGCACAGAGAGTCCCATACAGGATAAACCCAAAGGGAAACACACTGAGACACATATTAATCAAACTATCAAAAAATAAATACAAAGGAAAATATTAAAAACAGCAATGGAAAAGCAACAAATAACATACAAGGGAATCCCCATAAGGTTAACAGCTGATCTTTCAGCAGAAACTCTGCAAGCTAGAAGGAGTGGCAGGACATATTTAAAGTGATGAAAGGCAAAAAACTACAACCAAGATTACTCTACCCAGCAAGGCTGTCATTCAGATTCAATGGAGGAATCAAAAGCTTTACAGACAAGCAAAAGCTACAAGAATTCAGCACCACCAAACCAGCTTTACAACAAATGCTAAAGGAACTTCTCTAAGTGGGAAACACAAGAGAAGAAAAAGACCCACAAAAACAAACCCAAATCAATTAAGAAAATGGTAATCGGAACATGCATATCGATAATCACCTTGAATGTAAATGGATTAAATGCCCCAACCAAAAGACACAGACTGGCTGAATGGATACAAAAACAAGACCTGTATATATGCTGTCTACAAGCAACCCACTTCAGACCTAGGGACACATACAGACTGAAAGTGACGGGATTGAAAAAGATATTCCATACAAATGGAAATCACAAGAAAGCTGGAGTAGCAATACTCACATCAGGTAAAATAGATTTTAAAATAAAGACTGTTACAAGAGATAAGGAAGGACACTACATAATGATCAAAGGATCAATCCAAGAAGAAAACATAACAATTATAAATATTTATGCACCCAGCATAGGAACACCTCAATACACAAGGCGAATGCTAACAGCCATAAAAGGAGAAATTGGCCATAACACAATAATAGTGGGAGACTTTAACATCCCACTTGCACCAATAGACAGATTATCCAGAATGAAAATAAATAAGGAAAAACAAGCTTTAAATGACACAATAGACCAGATAGACTTAATTGATATTTTTAGGACATTCCACCCGAAAGTGGAAGAATACACATTATTCTCAAGTGCACATGGAACATTCTCCAGAATAGATCACATTCTGGGTCACAAATCAAACCTTGGAAAATTTAAGAAAATTGAAATCTTATCAAGCATCTTTCCTGACCACAACGCTATGAGATTAGAAATCAATTACAGGAAAAAAACAGTAAAAAACACAAATACATGGAGGCTAAACAGTGTGATGCTAAATAACCAAGAGATCATTGAAGACATCAAAGAGGAAATTAAAAAAATACCTAAAAACAATGACAATGAAAACACAATGATCCAAAACCTACGGGACGCAGCAAAAGCAGTTCTAAGAGAGAAGTTCATAGCAATTCAAGCTCCCCTCAAGAAACAAGAAAAATCTCAAATAAACAATGTAACCTTAAGCCTAAAGCAACTAGAAAAAGAAGAACAAAGAAAACCTAAAATTAGTGAAGGAAAGAAATCATAAAGATCAGAGCAGAAATAAATGAAATAGAAACAAAGAAAACAATAACAAAGATCAATAAAACAAAAAGCTGGTTCTCTGAGAAGATAAACAAAATTGATAAACTTTTAGCCAGACTCATCAAGAAAAAAAGGGAGAGGACTCAAATCAATAAAATTAGAAATGAAAAAGGAGAGATCACAACTGACACTGCGGAAATACAAAAGGTCATAAGAGACTTATACAAGCAACTATATACCAATAAAATGGACAACCTGGAAGAAACGGACAAATGCTTGGAAAGATACAACCTTCCAAGACTGAACCAGGAAGAGTTAGAAAATGTAAACAGACAAATCACAGGTAATGAAATTGAAACTGTAATTAAAAATCTTCCAACAAATGGAAGCCCAGGACCAGATGGCTTCACAGATGAATTCTATATCAAACATTTAGAGAAGAGTTAACACCTATCCTTCTCAAACTCTTCCAAAAAATTGCAGAGCGAGGAACACTCCCAAACTCGTTCTACAAGGCCACCATCACCCTGATACCAAAATTAGACAAAGATATCACACAAAAAAAGAAAATTAGGGCTTCCCTGGTGGCGCAGTGGTTGAGAGTCCGCCTGCCGATGCAGGGGACACGGGTTCATGCCCTGGTCCGGGAAGATCCCACATGCCCCGGAGCGGCGGGGCCCGTGAGCCATGGCCGCTGAGCCTGCGCGTCCGGAGCCTGTGCTCCACGACGGGAGAGGCCACAACAGTGAGAGGCCCGCATACCGCAAAACAAACAAACAAACAAACAAACAAAAAAGAAAATTATAGACCAGTATCACTGATGAACATAGACACAAAAATCATCAACAAAATACTAGCAAATAGAATCCAAAAATACATTAAAAGGATCATACACCATGATCAAGTGGGATTTACCCCAGGGATGCAAGGAGTCTTCAATATACGCCAGTCAATCAATGTGATACACCATATTAAAAAATTGAAGGAGCAAAACCATATGGTCATCTCAATAGATGCAGAAAATGCTTTTGATGAAATTCAACACCCATTTACGATAAAAACTCTCCAGAAAGTGGGCAAGAGGGAACCTACCTCAACATAATAAAGGCCATATATGACAAACCCACAGCCAACATCATTCTCAATGGTGAAAAACTGAAAACATTTCCTCTAAGATCAGGAACAAGACAAGGATGTCCACTCTCACCACTATTATTCAACATAGTTTTGGAAGTCCTAGCCATGGCAATCAGAGAAGAAAAAGAAATAAAAGGAATCCAAATAGGAAAGGAAGAACTAAAGCTATCACTGTTTGCCAATGACATGATACTATACATAGAAAATCCTAAAGATGACATCAGAAAAGCCACTAGAACTAATCAATGAATTTGGTAAGGTTGCAGGATACAAAATTAATGCACAGAAATCTTTTGCATTCCTATACACTAACAACGAAAGATCAGGCAGAGAAAATAAGGAAACAATCCCATTTACCATCACAACCAAAAGAATAAAATACCTAGGAATAAACCTACCTAAGGAGACAAAAGGCCTGTACTCAGAAAACTATAAAACACTGATGAAAAAAATCAAAGATAACATAAACAGATGGAGAGATATACCATGCTCCTGGATTGGAAGAATCAATACTGTGAAAATGACTATACTACCCAAAGCAATCTACAGGTTCAGTGCAATCCCTATCAAATTACTAGTGGCAATGAGTTGATTCACTTTGTTATAAAGCTGAAACTAACACACCTCTGTAAAGCAATTATACTCCAATAAAGATATTAAAAAATAAAATAAAAATTACCAGTGGCATTTTTTCACAGAGCTAGAACAAGAAATTTTACAATTTGTATGGAAACACAAAGGATCCTGAATAGCCAAAGCAATCTTGAGAAAGAAAAACGGAGCTGGAGGAATCAGGCTCCCTGACTTCAGACTGTACTACAAAGCTACAGTAATCAAGACAGTATGATACTGGCACAAAAACAGAAATATAAATAAAGACGCAGGCATAGAGAACGGACTTGAGGGCATGGAGGGGAAGAGGAAGCTGGGATGTGGTGAGAAAGTAGCATTGACATATATACACTACCAAATGTAAAATGGACGGCTAGTGGGAAGCTGCTGCATGGCACAGGGAGATCAGTTTGGTGCTTTGTGATGACCTAGAGGGGTGGGGTAGGGAGGGTGGGAGGGAGGCTCAAGAGGGAGGAGGTATGGGGATAGATGTATAGATATAGCTGATTCACTTTGTTATACAGCAGAAACTAACACAACATTGTAAAGCATTTATACTCCAATAAAGATGTGGAAAAAAAAAAGCAAGCAGATGTCCATACAAAGATTTAAGCATGAATATTCATATGAGCTGTATGTGTAATTGCCCAAAACTGGAAACCAGTTTTGATTGTGGAAATAAGTGAAATGTCCATGAACAGATGAATGGATAAAAGTGTGGTATACAACTAGAGAAAAGCCCGTATACAGCAATGAAGACCCAACGCAGCCAAAAAAAAAGACAAAATTTTGGTATAACCATACAGTGGAATACTACTGCCCAATAAAAAGAAAGGAAGTGTAATTGATACATGCAACAACATGGGTGAATTGCTAATTCTGTGAGTGATGGAAGCCAGACAGGAAAAGTACATACTGTATGGTTCTAATTTTTATAGAATTCTAAAAAAGCAAATTTATCTATAGTGACAGAAAGGTGCTTAATAGTTTGAGTAGGGTGGGTAGGAATGAGAGGGCGGGATTACAAAGAGGCAGAAGGAAACTTTTGGAAGTTATGGATATGTTGATTATCCATTACTGATTGTAGTGATGGTTTCATGCATGTATACATATGTTAACGCTTTCCAAATTTCACACTTTAAATACATGTAGTATACTGTATTCAATTATAACTCAATAAACTCTATCTTTAGGAAATAATCATAGATACCACAAAAATGTATTTATAAGGATGTTCATTGCAGAAATATTTATAGTAGCATAAAAATTCAGAGGCAGATTAAATGTACCATAATAGTAGTAGGTAAAGTAAGTTGTTGTTCTACATAATAAAAATAAGTATAACACATTTATATAATATGAGATTTGTGATGGATTTTTACTGACCTGGGGAAAGGCACACAATGTTAACAAAGAAAAGCAGGATATAAAACCTTGAAGTATAATCACAATTTAAATATCCTCTCCCCCTCACACCCACTTATAGATAAAATTCCTGAAGGAGATGCACTAATATTGTCTCTGGGTAGCAATATTATGGATGGTTTTTTCTTTCCTGTTTATTCTTTTACCCCCATATTTTCCTAACTTTTTACAATAACCACAATTAACTTTTTTACCCCCAAAAGAATACCTTTTTAAAAGACAGTTACCCAGATTGGTGAAAATACTGATTCATTAATCATCAGCTACTAGATGTCTGCTCTTGCATGGTACTGGTCTCCTGCTTGTTCATATGTCCACACATTTGTCTGTTGTATGTTTAGTTTTGGTCACAACTCTTTGTTCCCTCCCTGGAGGTGGAGTATATTGACAGACTCAGCCATGCGACTTGCTGTAGCTAGTGAAATGTGAGCAGACAGGACTGAGGCCACTTCAGAGCAGAAGCTTTAGATGCAGTTGTGTGGTTTGGCTTGGCCACTGGAGCTCCTGCCCTCTGCAAGAGAACAGCATGACGCATGGGGCTGTTTCTCCATTCTGGGTCCCAGAGTGAGAAGACATGTGAAGCAAACCTGAAGTCATCTTGTCTGAACTGCAGCCCTCCTATAACAGAAGTGAGAAATAAAGGTTTGATGCTGGAAGCCTCTGAAATTTGGGAGACTGTGTGTTATCCAGCAAAAGCTGACCACTTCATATTGTCTATATAGACTGTAAGCTCTCAGATAGCAGGGACCAAAGTATAGCATAGCATAGCAGTGTATGTACCACAAAATCTAGAATCCAAGTCAAGAGTCTCTGATGCCTTAAACTCCACATGATGGGGTAGAGATTTGTGGATGAGGGGTATGGGCTTAGGCGAGGTGTAGCAATACTTAAAGATGCCTCTAAAAGGGAGAAGGAAAAAGAAAAGAGAGAAAGAAACCAAAATTTTGGAAATGGGGTAGTGAGATGACAGAATGAAGTGAGATTGTAGAGATGGAAAGAAGTGGGTGAAGATGAAGAGGAAAGGGAGAAACATATAATCAAAAAGTGATCAAGAAATTCTTTCCATCTTGGCCACCACAGGTATTCTTTCTCTTCTTAAAAATGGTGCTGAGATCATTTCCTTCTAAAATGCACCTTTCACCTCATTTTCTTAGCCAGAAAGTAGAAAATGCTCCAACGTAGGTTTTGATGAAAGTGTCTGCTGTCCTAGCAGCTCAGGGTACCTATGTTTCTTTTCTCTCCAAATGAGAGCTTCCTTTTAGGTTCTCTTGTGTACAGTGCTTTTTCTGGGTACTTGCCTCTGAATTTTCCTTTTCTCTTAACCTGCAGGTCTCCAGTTCAGGTCTACTCTGTGTACTTAACTTCTTCCAGGAAGATATCACATCTTCATCTTCATAAATGGCACCTGCCCACCTTTCTTGGAGGACAGGATTATTTGATGTTGAGCACCCAAGAAACGTCACTGAACATTGAGATGTAGGTGGCAAGAATTTAAATTCATATTTAATAACCAGCTCATCTTTTTTAATACCTAAAGACTTCTTTTTTCAAAACAAAAAAAAAAACCTAATTATGCACAAAAGAAATTCACTGGGAATTAAATTGAAAAAAAAAGGTAAAGATGTTAACAATCCTTTAAAAAATAATTCAAATTAGAAACACTAATTATAGGAACTCCTTTATATAACATGAAACCTCAGTTCTCTGAGGCATGGGGAAGAGGGATGGTTGTAAAGCAGACTTGAAGAAAACAAAGTTTCTGATTTATGGGGGAATTTGTGTGAATGAGGAATAAAATTTCCCTTGAGGAAGTACTGCCCCATTCTGCTGATAATCTGTGTGATTCTTTCTGGGGAGACCAAAGGATATAGAAGGACCAACATTTAATTCTGGAATCAGGATCTAAGGGTTCACCATCTTGGACTTACAAAACCAGGAAGGAAGGAAGCCAGAATATTTCAGTTGTCCATCTGGTCAGATCAGGACCACGCGGTGAGTGAATGATAAAGCTGGGATTTCTATCTGGGTATGACTCACCCAAAGCTTTTGCTCTTTTCACTTCTCCCTAAGGACAGGCAAGGATCACGATCAGCATCTGAGGGCTGTGTTTTCTGACTCTTTATCAAGGTTTTATTTGCCAATCATCAGACCACAGAGTAACGCCAAGGTGTTAAATGGTGTTTTTCAAACTCTGGGTTGTGTCCCGTTATTGGGTCATGAAATCAAATTTTAGAGCATCTCACCATGTATTTTTGAAAAACAGAACAGAATACAAAATAACAGACTGCACTGGATGCATGCAAAAAGAGTGTTGTGGGCTGAACTGTGTCCCTCCAAAGTTCATGTGTTGAAGTCCTAACCCCCAGCACTTCAGAAAGTGACTATATTCAGAGACAGAGTCTTTTTTTTTTTTTTTGGCCGCGCAGCATGCGGGATCATAGCTCCCCGACCAGGGATGGGACCCATGCCCCAGGCAGTAGAAGCACGGAGTCTTAACCACTGGACCATCAGGGAAGTCCTGGAGGTAGTCGTTAAAGTGGTAATTAAGTTAACACGCCACCATTAGAGTGTGTCCTAATCCAATATTTGGGTATACTTAGAAGAAGGAGGTTAGGACACAGACATACAGAGGGACAGTCATGTGAGGACCCAGCAAGAAGGCAGCCATATACAAGCCAGGAGAGAGGCCTCAGAAGGAACCAACTCTGTCAACATCCTGATCTTAACTTCTAGGCTCCAGAACTGTGGAGAAAATAAATTTCTGTTGTTTCAACCGCCCAGTCTGTGGAACTTTGTTATGGCAGACCTAACAAATTAATACAAGGGTTAAGAATTATTTTGTGGAATTTAAATTTCAGTCACCCCCCCCCCAACACACAGTCACACTCTTAATATAGATTTATAGCCTAAAATTATTGAAGAACGCTGAGTTAGAATGAGGCAACATTTCCATAATCAGGGAGTCAGCCATGGAGACCATCTGCGGCCACCCAGGGGAGGGCTGTGACGATAGGGCATAGACCCAATGCCCAAGCAAGCAAAGGCTGCCTGGATCCTCACGAGCAAGAAAGAGAAGCCCTTGGCTTCACAGAAGGAAATCTCCTAACCTACCTGAAATTTTACCATGGCAAAAGGATGTATGTTAGAACAAAGCAGTGCTCTCTAAGTGCAAATTATTTACATTGATTTTTTTTTTTTCCTTAAGGGAGCAACTCATCACCCTGTGAGCTCAGCCATTTGGAATTTACCCATAGAAGCTTTGAAGAAAGCTGGACACTTTATAAGTCAGTAAGCTTCAATCTCACAAAATCCATGCCCAGAAGTTTACCAGCTGTGTTCACAGGAAAGCTCCTCTGGTTCTCATTCCATCTCTCTCTTCTTATTTTAGACCCTAATAGTTGAAAAAGAAGTGTTATTTTAACTTTAAAACATTAAAAAGGCACTGCATTTGTTGGCCAAAATCAAGAGTGGATCTTCTCCTTTGATTCAAGTCTAATTCTTGGTGATGACGTCAATCAATATTTCAGGACACCTAGGATCCTCAAAGAGTCATTTTGCTTTCCCCTTATTTTCTATTCAAAAAATATAATACATCTTTTAGATATAATCAAGCAGACTTCTGTTCTGTTGGTGAGATGATTTATGTTTGCACGGGTCTGAGCCAGACCAGGACCGTCCTACTTGCAGAGGACCCTACAACTGCTCAGAAGGAGGAGAAAATGTGGGACCTTTCACAGCCTCTCTTGGCGCAAATGTGACTGACAGCAACAACGTCCAATCACATCTCCATTGCCTGATTGGGGCAGGCCTAATGGACCCGCCCCTTTCGGTTCTTTGGAACAGATCTCTTGCAAAAGGTTTGCAAGCATCCATGTATTTAATTTGTTGCAAAGCTGTGAAATTTACAACTCTGAAGGAGATAGCACCCAGCTTTTATTTCTTGAATACAACACTTATGGATATTGGGTTTTTTTTTCTCCCAGAAGGAAGGAGTAAAATTATAAATGGAGAGGATGAGTAGTGCCAGGTTTTTAAAAGGGATTTTGACCGGAGATCTCCCAGAACAATCAACCAGAATTCTAGCATTCTAGTCCCACTATTCTAATTAGAAATATTTCACTCAAAGCTAGCAGTCTGGCTCCCTAGTTTACAGCAGACTGGAAGCAGCAAATAGGAAAGGCAAGTACGATGACAAGCACAAAAATGACAGCTAACAGAATAATAAGAATAGTGACAATCAAAATATTAGAGGGAGACTTAAGAATTTGGAAGCCATCTCCTGGGCACACCTGGTGAAGGAACATCCCACCCAGCATAACTTAATAGCCCCTGGCTCTGTTTCAGACCAGAATGACAATATGGAGTAATCACGAAGACAAACTATGATTCTGTTGAGTAATGACGAAGATTCTCGCTTTGACCAAACCTTAGTTGGACTCCTCTAAGCCTTCTTCTCAGCTGGGCCTCCACCTTGACCCCTCTCCCTTCAGGGTTTGCATAGCCTAGCTGTAGCAAGAATCCCGCTAAGTCAGTTTAAAGAGAATCTCTCTACTCGATATCTTGATATCACTCTTGATATGTGATCAAATTCTTCATCCCCCACCCTTGATATCTGATCACCTTGGCTACCTTCAGCAAGACCCCCTTACTCTTGATGTCTCCTTTTATAATTTCCCATCCACTGGCCCCCTTACGCTGGCCCTTGCCTATAAGTTCCAACCCATCTTTGCCTTCAGAGTTGAGCCCAGTCTCTCTCCCTTGTTGTGATAGTGTTGACACCTATTGCAATAACCCTAAATAAAGTCTTCCTTACTGTTTTAACAAGTGTCAGAATGATTTGTTCTTTAACAGTCATCAGGAAGACAAGCCTTTCATAGCAGCTTGGATGTAGATGCTTCAGCTGTTTACTGTCCTGCTCCCAGGAAGTTTAGGCACTAGCTCCTGGCCACTTTACTCTGGGTAGCCCAAAATCTGAGAGGAGGAGCTAAAATGATTATTATTTTGATAGGTTTATACCAAAGGCAGGGCTGTGTAAGTTGCTTCCTTTCCCAGCTGAACCCCAGCCCACATCTGCTTGGCAAGTGTCTCACCCTTGTGTGGGGTTGTATCCCCAGAGTAAGGGATGCCTTTTTCTAATCGTTACAGGGCCCCCTGTAAACTGTGTACCTGTTGGGCTCATCTACCTGGAGGGTTACATTGAAACACTTGTCAGGGGTGTGGTTTGGAAAAGTATTCTGAACACAGGTGTGGGATGGGTAACAAGGCAAAAGATAATTTTGTCCAATACATTCAGTAGCAAATCAGCTGTAACAGAAAGAAAAACAAATACAGTTGACCCTTGAACAGCATGAGTTTGAACTGAGCGGGTCCACTTACACAGGCATTTTTTTTCAATAGTAAATACTACGGTACTGCATGACCCACTGGTTGGTTGAAACTGCGGAGGCCGAACCGTGGATATGGAGAACCACGTATATGGAGGGTTTACTATAAATGGAGGGTGGTGCTCCTAACCCCCATGTTGTTCAAGTTTCAACTGTCTCTGCAGGTTGAGTCTCTACTCGAGAGGCCAGTGGTTCTCCAACCTCATTGTGCCCCAGAATCATGGGGGAGCAGCTTCCCAGGCCACACCCACCAGCAATTGGATTCAGTAGCACTGGGCTGGGGGCCTGGGAATCTGTGTTTTAAATAAAAGCTTATGTAATTCGGATCCTTGAGGCTCACACGACTCTGCCCAAGGAAAGAATTGCTTTCATAGGGAGATTTTGGTTGTCCAAGGCAAAGTCTGCATAACGTCTGGAAGAGGAGATGTGAACAGTGATGGAGCTGTATCATTATGTATAATCTAATAGCAGGAATCTGGAAATTGCTGGAAGCCTGTAAGGGAGGAGGTTCTAGAAAGATGGAGAAGGCTTCTTTCATTAGAGGAGGGGCCCAGCAACTTGGTAAGAGCCAGGGCCTGAGGAGGAGATGGGCCGAGCAAAGTTCCCAGTGGTGAGAATAAACAAGGAACATTCCAGAACACTGATGTCAACTATTTAATTATAAGTTGCTTACTATAACGGGTTATAATCCCTTTCTATTGCCCTTGAACCCTCAGTAATTCTGTTATGAAAACTGGTTTTGTGCCATTAGTCATTTGTGGATAAAGAAGAGGCCCAGCCCAAGGGCCAGCATGGAAAGGGGGCCAAGAGCTTCAGTTATGAAAAGGAAGCAACACAAAATCTACTTTCCGTCTCTGTGAAGTTTCCTATTTTAGGTACCTCGTATGAGTGGAATCATAAAATATTTGTCCATAGCAAACCCCAGCTCAGAAGGGATGGGCTGCAAATCCTTCCCCCAAAGGTCCTAAAGCCTTGGTGTCCTACCTTTTTTGAGCAAATACCTTTATCAGTAAGGAAAAATTGTAAGCATGCCCCTCTGATATATATGTATATTTATTTTTGTCAATAACATACATGTGCTACTATACTAATTATTATCAACATTACAAAACACATATAAAAATCGAGGTTAAAAAGGAAGAGATGGGAAATTAATACAAGAGTTCTAATAATTTACTCTCCCCTGTCTCCCTGCAACCATGGGCTAGGTTGAGGGACCACTAGAGCACATGGGCTCCACATCGGAAGGCCTGACTGAAAGGAAGGTGACATTTACGTAGGGGAAGGACAGACCTTGCTGCTCTGTGGATGAGGCCTCTTTAGTTGGCAGTCACTTGGGTTACTCAGCCACCCGAATTACAGGAGAACGGTAAGGAAGGAGACAAGAATCTATGCTCCCGGTAAAAGGAAGGTGCTTTATGTGCTTCTCAGACTGTGGTCAGTAAATCCTCTCTCAGAGAAAAGCCATGGGAAAAGATACCTTCGTTATAACCAGCTGTGGTCACTAATTAAAAGGGGGAGGGAAAACCCAACTTCCTCAGGGCAGTGACCTTGAAACGGTCAATTTTTGGTTGCTGAGCAGGTATTCCAGGGCTCTTGTTCAGGAATCTTTGGGTTCTCATAGAACCAAGAGCAGGATGAATGTGACTCCCTTCACCAGGACTCTGGCCCCAGCTCTTTGTTCCTGTGTGTGTGAAGGTAAGCTATCTATTTTTCTTTAAAAAAAATTTTTTTATTGGAGTGTCGTTGATTTACAATGCTGTGTTAGTTTCAGGTGTACAGCAAAGTGAATCAGTTGTATATATACATATATCCACTCTTTTAAAGATTCTTTGCCTGTATAGTGGGCCCCAGCTCTTGCTTCTTCAATTTAATTTAATTTTTAAAAATTGCAGTAAAATACATAAAACATAAAATTTGCCATTTTAACCACTTTAAGGTGGCATTAAGTACATTCAAAGGGTTGTGCCACCATAACTACTATCTGGTTCCAAAACTTTTTCATCACCCCACACAGAAACTTTGTACCCATTTGTTGGAGGAGGTCATTGAGAGGATGTGACCACCAGTTGAACCATGAGCTAGACCTGGGCAATCAGAGGCACCTCACCTCCTCCCCTGTCCTTGGAAGGTACGTTCTGCCCGCTGTTCTCAGCATGGGAACTACTTTGAAGGACGCAGCCTTGGAAGAGCAATGTGTTGTTGGGATCATCTGGACGGTTTATATGTGACTGAACCCTGTTCAGTCCTCTCTATAAACTTAAGATTCTGGCAGACGGGTGCAGAGATCTACTCGTCTTGTAGTGGCCCAAGAAAAACCTCTTGCTTATTAAGACCGCCACCTACTCATCTGGAATGATCTGTCTCTTCCTTGGTTTCTCCCTGTCCTCTGTGTACAGGGGCCAGTTTTACCTGGGAAGCTCCTGAGAGTTTGAACCTGTACCATTAAGCAATAACTTTCCATTCTGTCCTCCCAACGGCCCTCATTCACCTCTAAGAGTGGGATTGCTGGGTTATATGGTAATTCTATGCTTAGGTTTTGGAGGAACTACTAAACTGTTTTCCACGGTGGCCACACCAGTTTACATTTTCAACATCGATGTGTGGAGCTTCCAATTTCTCCAAGTTCTTACCAACACTTGTTAATTTCTGTTTTTGTTTTTGCTTTTATAGTCATCCTATTAAGTGTGAAGTGGTATCTCATTGTGGTTTTCATTTGCATTTCCCTCATGACTAATGATGTTGAGCATACTTTCATGTGCTTATTGGCCATTTGTGTATCTTCTTTTGTTCATTTTAAAATTGGGTTGTTTGTTTTGTTGTTGGGTTGTAGGAGCTCCTTATATATTCTGGATATAAAATCCTTATCAGATGTAGAATTGACAGATATTTTCTCTCATTCTGTAGGTCGTCTTTTTGTCTTTTGATGGAAAAAATGTTTTCATTTTAATCAAGTCCAGTTTATCTATGTTTTCTTTTGTGGGTTGTGCTCTCGTGTTATATCTAAGAATCTGAGAATTGCCAAATTGAAGGTTATGAAGAGTTACCTCTATGTTTTCTTTTAAGACTTCTATGGTTTTAATTATTATATTTAGGTCATTGATTCCTTTTTTTTTTTTTTTTGCGATACGCGGGCCTCTCACTGCTGTGGCCTCTCCCTTTGCGGAGCACAGGCTCCGGACGCACAGGCTCAGCGGCCATGGCTCACGGGCCCAGCCGCCCCGCGGCATGTGCGATCTTCCCGGACCGGGGCACGAACCCGTGTCCCCTGCATCGGCAGGCAGACTCTCAACCACTGCGCCACCAGGGAAGCCCCCGTTGATTCCTTCTGAGTTAATTTTTGTATATAGTATAAAGTACATGTCCAACTTTATTCTTTTGCATATGAAAATCCAGTTGTCTCAGCACCATTGGTTGAAGAGACTGTTCTTTTCCCACTGAATGGTCTTGAACCTTGGTCAAGAGTAAGTTGATGCATATATGTATGGGTTTATTTCTGGACTCTCAATTCTATTCTGTCTATCCTTATGCCAATACTACACTTTGGAGATTCCTTTCTCTTCGTAGTAAGTTTTGAAATTGAGAAGTGTTGAGTTCTCCGACTTTGTTCTTTTTCAAGATTGCTTTGGCTATTCAGAGCTCCTCCCCAACCTTCACCAATTCCATAGGAATTTGAGAATTGTTTTTCTCATTTTTAAAAAGAAAAAGTTGTTGGAATTTTGATAGGGATTGTGTTGAATTTGTAGATCACTTTGGGTCCAGCTCTGGCTTTTTTCTGGAACTATGAGGACTATTGAGAAGCTTCTCACCTGATTCCAGAGGGTTTAACCTTGGAACTTCTTAGCCAGGAGGCTCAGCAACTTCCCAGCACTCTGTCCATGGTGAGTTGGAACAGTGAAGCCAGTCAGAACATTCAGTGCCTGTCTTCCCTTCCAGTACTTGCTAAGTACATCACTCAAAACACCAACACATCTCTCTCTTGCATTTGTTCCAGCCTGAAGACCACACTTCAGAACCCACTGTCTTAGTGGGTTGATGAATCAGCACCCAACTGAGGAATTGAAATTGGACCAGCTGGGTGTTCTGAGGCTAATTGAGAAGCAGACATTGAACTAACTCTTAGTTTTCCAGTAACTCTTCTTTTATGAATGTATTTTAGTACTTTTGTACTTAAATATATTTTGCAACCTATATACATATTGGTTAGGAATGCATTCAGTTGCATGTAACAAAAGATTTACTTTTCTCATACACTAAGAAGTCCTAATGTAGGTGGTTCCTGGCATTAGTTCAGGCATTCAAAGACTGTAGGGCTGGCATCTTGGCAGTTCTTTTTGCCTTTCACTCACAATCTCAAGATGTCTTCACCACTCCAAATATCACATTTACATTCATAACAGGAAAGGGTGGGAGGGGCACCTCAGAGCTTATATCAAGGAGACAGAAGCTTTTCTAGAAGCCCACAGAAGTCTTCCTATTATATTTTGTTAGCTAGGATTGTGTCCCATGGCTCTCTGTAGTTGCAAGAGATCTGGGAATTTAGGGAGCAGGATTGCCATGACTGGCTTCAATCCTGATCCATTGCTCGGAGCTGGGTACATTACCTTCCTAAACAAACCCGGGATTCTGTGGGCAAGGAATAAGTAGGGGTAGGATATCAGTACAGTGTATACTAGTACATGCAAATACATATTTGTAGTTATTTTGTTATGTTTCCTTAGCATTTTCTACCTCGTGTGAGCTTGTTCTCATCCCTGATATTCTAATACCAGAAGTCATCTCATCCTCTTTATTTCTCTGTTGGGCCTACACAGTGGTTTGATATATTGTGATTACACAGTAAATAAGGGGTGGTTTCACCAACAGGGAAGCTGGAAAGTTGCCCTGTTTAAGAGAATATGCACAAGAGAGGGCTGGAAAGTGCTGTTCCTTTTCTGTTGAAAGTCTGACAAGGTGAGTGTAGGGAAGGCAGGATGTGCTCATCTTGTCAGACTGTAAGCAAATTCAAGCAGAGTTACAGGCTCTGTGTTTTTAAGGCCATGAGTTCACACTATCCATGGTAGGCTTCCTATACACTTCCTATATACATATACTTTAAATGTTAAAAACACTTTATTTTCTTGCCCTTTAGGGGAAATAAACAGTGTTTCAAAAAAAACATCTCATCAATGATTCAATCAAAGAAATATCTTAATGAGAAGACAAATAGGAAAATATTCCTAACATTGCATTTGGGTAGATTTTGATAGTTAATTTAGATTTCCAAACGTGAAAGTAAATTAAGAGGCTAAATACTTGAAAGTCAAGAATTTCCCATATTTGAAATTAAAGTCAATGAATTGATCACATTTGCTGAATGTAGCTAGTAAAAAGTGTTAATTTATGGCTAAGTAATTAAACAGGGAGACAGATGGAGAATCAAATGAGTTTTCCTCACATCCGAATTTGCATACTGTTTCTGATGGTGCATACTCTTAGCTGCTCTATATGGTGCCCTCCAGTATTGGAAGCACGTGGAGAGCTATTCATGTCAGTTTTGCTCATGCATCCCCAATAAAAGAAAAGGGACTTAGATAAAATACAGAGCTCAGTTATGTTCTCTCCTGTTTCTCACTCATTCATCCCTTTTGCTTCCATTTCACGATGGGGAGAACAAGCAAGTGCGAAATAATGAAATTCTCTCTAGTCTCCGTTGTGTAATGGAAAATGCACTGGTTTAGGAATCAGAAGACTAGCTTATTCTACCCTTTTCAGTAACTAGCTGTGTGACATTGGGCAACTCTCTTCTCTCTAGTCCCCAGTTGCCTCATTAGCCATTAGAGCTTGCTGTTGACTAGAATATCTCTAGAAAGTATGGCGTCGTGGAGAAAGCAAGGGTTCTTCTTTTGTTCTTGGATCAACCACATACCAGCTGAGTCATCTTGGACAAGTTACCTTGACCACTGTGTGCTATATCCAGTGCTCGGTAGAGAGGACCTAAGAGTCTATGTCCCTGGGATGGCATGAAGAAATACAACTCTGTGACCTAGACTTGAGCTGTCAGACACTGCTCCTCTCCCACAGACACTAATGCAGAGCTGTGCAAAGGAGGGAAACAATTCCTTTATCATTGTTTACAGAGATTCACTTTTAACCTTTCACTGGATTTTTAACCTCTCATGGATAGCAAAGACCCAATGACCAGGTGCCAGTTAGTTTTACAGTCCATTTCATTTTCACTTTTGTGTTGTAGCCAGTTGTTTGGGATTACAAAAGTACTAAAGTCTTTTTTTTTTTAGGTTCTAAAAGATGTCCATGGTGGGTATCACTCTCTGGAAACCAGGTTGCCTTATTTTCCTCAAAGTACCTTGATTTACATCTTAATGTCTTAATGTGATAGCAAATCAATATGCTCTGGGCTTCCCTGGTGGCGCAGTGGTTGAGAGTCCGCTTGCTGATGCATGGTACGCGGGTTCGTGCACCTGTCCGGGAAGATCCCACATGCCGCGGAGCAGCTGGGCTCGTGAGCCATGGCCGCTGAGCCTGCGCGTCCGGAGCCTGTTGCTCCGCAACGGGAGAGGCCACAACAGTGAGAGGCCCGTGTAACGCAAAAGAAAAATAAAGCTCTGTCCTTCCCTACCCAAGAGGCAAGAACCGGGTCCAAACTGGGCAGCTTAGATTCTCCTCTAACTTAAATCTTACACAAAATGAATTAAGAATGGGTACTGTGCATTCTTCCTTTGTCTCTCCGGTTCTGCTCCCCAGCCATCTACGCGGCTCAGTATCTTGGAAAGTTGATCCTTACAGCGTCCATCAGTGGACTTCCTTGACCTCTGGATTCCATTTGTGTTTGGCCATTGGAAGGCACTGGTGGGAGGCCCGAAGGTAGAACAAGGGTGAACCTGGGGTCTTTTTTCATCTTCTTCCCTGCCTGCCAGGCACTGTGGGCTGGCTCTTTCCCTTTACTATTGGCTCAGCTCCATGTATCCGCCCGAGAAATTAATAATTTTTTTCCAGTTTAGTACCACCACAAGTGGCAGTCCTGTTCATTAC
The DNA here is from genome assembly GCF_003031525.2 of Neophocaena asiaeorientalis asiaeorientalis. Classification (NCBI taxonomy): domain Eukaryota; kingdom Metazoa; phylum Chordata; class Mammalia; order Artiodactyla; family Phocoenidae; genus Neophocaena; species Neophocaena asiaeorientalis. Next base: position 882,080 of record NW_020174642.1, read on the forward strand.
TCTTTAAAAACTAGTATCAGTGTGAATTGAGAACTGGAAGCTCTGCAGTTTTGTGTATGTGTATTTTTAAACATCAGAATTAATTTATAACTTCTTTCTTTTCTTGGCAAACATTTTTCAATCAAAGCATTATTGTATTTAGGGTTGTCTATTTCCTCATTCATAGTTATTAATCATTAAAAAAATTAGATACAATGAACGTAAGAGTCACCCTTTTAAAGTGTACAATTCAGTGGCTTTGGGTTTATTTACAAAATTGTGCAATCATCTCCACTATCTAACTTCAGAACATTTTTATCATTCCAACAAGAAATCCCATACCCAGTAAGCATTCATTCCCCATTCCTCACTGACAACCACTGATTTACTTTCTGTCTCTATGTATTTGCCTATTTGGGATACTTCATATAAATAGAATTATGGGTTATGTGGTCTTTTGCGACTGGCTTCTTTCACATAGCATAATACTTTCAACATTCATTCAGGTTGTAGCATGTTATAGTATTCCTTTTTATGGCCAAAAAAATATTCCATTGTATGAATATACTACATCTTGTTTATCCATTCATCAGTTGATGGACATTTTGGTTATTTCTCCTTTTTGGTTATTATGAATAATAATGCTATGAGTATTCATGCACACGTTTTTATTCAAACATCTGTTTTCAGTTCTTTTGGGTGGATATCAAGAAGAGGAATTACTAGATCATATGGTAATTCTGTGCTTGTTTTTGAAGAATTATCAAACTGTTTTCCAAAGTGGCACTACTGTTTTACAATCCCATCAGCTATGTATGAGGATTCCAGTTTCTCCACATCCTCACCAACACTTGTTATTGTCTGTCTTTTTGATTGTAGTCATCCTGGTGGGTGTATCTTATTGTGGTTTTGATTTGCATTTCTCTAATGACTAATACTGTTGAACATCTTTTTATGTAGTTATTGTCCATTTTTATGTTTTCTTTGGAGAAATATCTACTCAGATCATTTGTTCACTTTTTTATATTATTATTTTTTTTTGCAGTACGCGGGCCTCTCACTGTTGTGGCCTCTCCTGTTATGGAGAACAGGCTCCGGACGCGCAGGCTCGGCGGCCAGGGCCCACGGGCCCAGCCGCTCCGCGGCATGTGGGATCTTCCCGGACCAGGGCACAAACCCGTGTCCCCTGCATTGGCAGGTGGACTCTCAACCACTGTGCCACCAGGGAAGCCCTGCTCACTTTTTAATTGGGTTGTCTTTTTATTGTTGAGTTGTAACTTTTTTATATTGTAGGTGCAAACCACTTATCAGATATATGAATTACAAATATTTTCTCCCATTCTGTGGATTGTCTTTTCACATTCTTGATGGTGTTCTTTGAGGCATAAAAGTTTTTTATTTTGATGAAGTCCAATTTATCTATTTTTTTCTTGAGTTTCTTGTGCTTTTAGTATCATATTTAAGACACCAAGATCCTAGGAAATATTTTATATTGCAATATTTCCTCTCTCCCATGAAATTCTGAGGAGCTATATTAGATATTCTAAATTTATCCTACGAGTCTCTTTTAAAAAAATATTTATTTAATTAATTTATTATTTATTTTGACTGCACCAGGTCTTAGTTGCAGCAAGCGGGATCTTCATTGCAGCATGTGGGATCTTTCTTAGTTGTGGCATGTCAACTTCTTAGTTGTGGCATGCAAACTTTTTAGTTGCGGCATGCATGCGGGATCTAGTTCCCCAGCCAGGAATCAAACCTGGGCCCCCTGCATTGGTAGCGTGGAGTCTTACCCCTTGGACCACCAGGGAAGTCCCCATACTACAAGTCTCTTAACCACTCTTCCATCTGTTTTTCTTTCTTTCTTTCATTTTTTTTTCCAGTTTTACTGAGACATAATTGACATACATCACTGTGTAAGTTTAAGGCATACAGCATGATGGGTTACATGATTTACATATATTGTGTAAATATTTACATATATCGATATTTAATGATTTACAAATATTTATATATATTGGTTTACATATTTTGTGAAATGATTACCACAATATATTTAACTAACATCTATCTTCTCATATGGATACAATAAAAAGAAAAAAAATGAAGAAAAAAGGACAAAACATTCTTTTGTGATGAGAACTCTTAGAATTTACTCTCTTAATGTCTTTCCTATGTATCAAACAGCAGTATTAGCTATAGTCTTCATGTTGTACGTTCCATCCCTGGTATTTCCTTATGTTATAACTGAAGTTTGTACCTTTTGACCACCTTCCTCTAAGTCCCCCTTCCCACACCCTCTGCCTCTGGTAACCACAAGTCTGATCCCTTTTTCTATGTGTTTGACTTTTTAATTTTAGATTTCACGTAAAAGTGAGATCATACGGTGTTTGTCTTTCTCTGTCTGACTTATTTCACTCAGCATAATGCTTCCATTGCTCATCCATGTTATCTCAAATGATAGGATTTCCTCATTTTCATGGCCGAATAATATTCTGTTATACATGTATATGTATAACATATACCCAATTTCTTTATCCATTCATCCATTGATGGACACTTAGGTTATTTCCATGTCTTGGCTACTATAAATAATGCTGTGAACATGGGGGTGCAGGCATCTTTTGGAGTTAGTGTTTTCATTTCTTTTGGATATATTCCCAGAAGTGGAGTTGCTGGATCATGTGGTAGTTCTATCTTTAATTTTTTGAGAATCCTCCATACTGTTTCCCATAGTGGCTGTACTACATTTTTTTGTTTGTTTGTTTGTTTTCCTGTATTTCATTCTGAGTAATTTCACCATATCTATCTTCCAATGCATCAATTCTCTTTTTAGCTGTGTCTAATCTGCTGCTTTTCTGTTTATTAACATTTAATGTCATTTAATATATTTTGCATTTCTGGAATTTCTATTTGCTTTTTGTTTCAAATCTCCTTGTTCTCATTTATAGTTATCTGTTCACTTTTTAGGGTTTCATATCTCCTATTTAAGTCTTTACTTATTTTAGGCATATTTAATTTTTATTATTTCCCACATTCTTCATTTTTAAAATCTTAAAGTTTTAGGTTTCTAATCCTCTTATTTATATTGCAATATTTGTCTTATGGTCTCTGTGGATTGTGTGTGTGCTTACATACATACATATATATGCATATATGTATATATAATATATAATGTAATACATTTGAAAGTTCATCTTTCGCAAGGCTTCTATATTGTGGCAGTCTACTGTGGCTTTCTTTGCAGAGAATCTAAGAGATCATCTTGTATTTTCTTCTCCCCTGTGTTTTTTCCCTGGTCCAGGACCAATTTCTATATTAATTTCCAATTTGATGTTTCCTAGACTCTACAATTAGTAAAATTATAAACTCAGATATGTGAAGCGATGGCTTAAAGTTTTAATTTTCTTTTATTTTTTACCCAGAGCCCAAGCAGAAAACAGACGAGCTTTTTTCCCTAACTACTGGCTCTGCTGATGGGTGATATTTTCTGGTCCACTCTTTTGCTGAGGTTGCAGCTATTTGACAAGTAAACTCCATGTGGGGTTTTTCACTCTTCCTTCTTCATCTCACCCTGGGCCTCAGCTCCTTTCCCCACATGAACACTGAAACTCAAGTCCTTTGGTCATTTGGAACAGACTCCACCCACCTGCCCTTTTATCTGCAGTGTCAGCTCACACAGCAGTTTTCAGTTCTCTCTTCTACATGGCCCTGGGATTTCTTCTTTCTTTCTTGTGAGCTCAACTATAACATTTAAAAAGGTTTTTAAAAACTATATTGTAGGGACTTCCCTGGTGGCACAGTGGTTAAGAATCTGCCTGCCAATGCAGGGGACATGGGTTTGATCCCTGGTTTGGGAAGATCCCACATGCCATGGAGCAACTAAGCCCGTATGCCACAACTACTGAGCCTGCGCTCTAGAGCCTGCGAGCCACAACTACTGAGCCCACGTGCCACAACTACTGAAGCCCACGTGCCTAGAGCCCACACTCCACAGCAAGAGAAGCCACCCAACGAGAAGCCCGTGCACCGCAAGTAAGAGTAGCCCCTGCTCACTGCAACTAGAGAAAGCCCACACACAGCAACGAAGACCCAACACACCCATAAATAAATAAATAAATAAACAAAACAAAACCCCCATAAAACCCCCTATATTTTAGGCAGCATATCTAGGAGTTTTGGGAGGGGGCTTTATTTTATCTCAGCCTGTCATCTTGCCAGCACAGCTTGCCCCCTCCCATTATTGTTTTTAAAAAGTCTTTTGCTGAGAGATCACTGTTACTGGAGTAATATGAGCATTAGGCTCCTATGTCTAGCAGGCTACCCTTACGGGAAGAGAGAGAAAGAGAGAGATTTAGTAGGGAAAGGAATTCTTGTTGCATTGATAGTATCATTTTGAGCCAGTTCTCTAAACTTATCAGTTTTTTAGAGACTTCCCTAACATGCAGTCTGAACACAGGGGGTTGAATTATTGTTTTAGGACTAATTACCCAATGTGTGAATTATTAGATATTTTTTATTTGTTTTTTTCCCTTCTATTTATTAGCATCTCTTCTGTTGGCTGGATCATGGAAAAGACGTCATAGAAAACCCTTAAAACTAATAACAATCATTAGCATCTCTGATAGAACTGTGATTGGAAAGACGTAGAAACAATTGGCTGAAATAAAATCAGAATTTTTACCATCTCTGCTCTTGTCCTCTTAGTCTGCGTAAAGGAATCTGACAACTAATTCTGAAACTTCCTATAAGACCCTACTGTTACTATGGAAATTTTAAACTCTACTCTATGGACCTATAGAGAGTTCCCCAGAGAGTCTTCAAAGAATTCTGCAGGAAATAATCTATCTGTTTATTTATTCAACAAATACTCACTGAGTGCTGGTCAGATGTCTGACACTGGCTTGAGTGTGGCCTTTGGGGAGATAGAACTGCCAAGTTCCTGGCCCCCACTCTTTCAACCAGAGCAATTCTGCTGGTATCAGTTTAATAGTTGGTGTTGGTTCTGCTGCTTAAAGAAAGTTTGAAATCGTCTCTGATATAGTACCCTTGTTTAAAAGAAGTTTCTATTAAGCAAAGCTATTTGGGGGCTATAGCCTTATAGTCGTATGTGTAAATAAATTATGCATCCAGCTCAATGATAAGCATATAGTGGGCACTGTGTGTTATTCAGGGTAGGTTATATGAAGCTGCTATAACAAATGACCCCCAAATCTCAGTGGCTTACAACACAAAAGATTTATTTCTTGCTTATATGTATATTTAATTAAATTTTTATTGGAGTATAGTTGATTTACAATGTTGTGTTAGTTTCAGGTGTACAGCAAAGCGAATCCATTTATACATATACACATATCCACTCTTTTTTTAGATTCTTTTCCCATATAGGCCATTACAGAGTATGGAGTAGAGTTCTCTGTGTTATACAGTAGGTTCTCATTAGTTATCTATTTTATATACAGTGGTGTGTATATGTCAATCCCTCAGCTTATCCCTCCTCCCTTTCACCCTTGGTAACCATAAGTTTGTTTTCTACATTTGTGACTGTATTTCTGTTTTGTAAATAAGTTCATTTGTACCATGGTTTTTAGATTCCACATATGCACAATATCATATGATATTTGTCTTTGTCTGTCTGACTTACCTCCCTCAGTATGACAATTGCTAGGTCCATTATTTCTTGCCTATACTGTATGTCCATTGCACATCTTTTGTGGCTCTGTTTACATATCCTCCTACTTTGGGACTCAAGCTGACAGAGCAGACTCAAGCTAAAACATTGCTGGCCCATGGCAGTGGTAAAAACAGAACATGGCAAAACTTACTTTGCTTCTTACAGCTTCTGCTTGGAAATGACACGTCACTGCTACAGACTTTTCACTGGCTAAAACAAGTTATGTGGCTTCACCTTCACTGGCACAGGGAAATATAAACTTTCCGTAGGGAGGGGCAGCAAATATTTGAGAACGATCATGCAAAGTGCTATAGTATTCAGTAAATGTTTGTCAGTTAAACAACTCCATACAATAAATAATCACGTACCAATGCATTCTCAAATCCCAACCCTATAAGCCATTATCTCTGAGTAGAAGTCCACGACTGTGTGCTTTTTTGAATTACGAGAAAAGCTGAAATGAGGTTAAAATAATCTTGAGGTTTTTATTACTACAACTAAGTAAGAACTTCCCTGCATCATTGGGTAAAGAAACCGCAATATCCATTCCCTCAACCCTACATCTATTGTGTCTTTTCAAAATAATATTAGAAGGAAAAACGTCTGGAACTTTTAAAGATTTAGAAGAAATTCACATCAGCAGAAAGCCAGGCTGTAAATCCCAAGAAACTGAGAAGCTTAGTTCCAGAGCCAGATTGTATAAGACAGGGCTTAAAAAGTAATCTGGAGCTATCCTATGTAAAACTCATTGTCTGCCAAGAGGAAGCCTCAAAGGGGGTTGCAGAGAATGAAGTAATGAAATGGATTCCAGACTACCATGAGGATTTTCTTGATTCAAGCAAGACCAACTTACCGAATCATGCTCTGTGTGAATCTATGATTTCCCTCTTTCTGCAAAAAAATGAAGGAAAGCATATAGATATTCTTGCTGGAGCTGGAATACATAGAGAAAAGATACTTATCTGTGCAAAAAGATACCTAAAGGGAAGCTATGACTGGACTCTGCAGTGCAAATGGCAGAAATTAGATTCCAACTGCTTTTAGAGAAAGGGAATAATACTGGTTCTCAAAGCTGAAAAGCCCGGAGATGGATTTGGCTTTAGGTATGGCTGAATCCAGAGTCTCATGTCATGTTGTGTCATTTCTGTCTCTTGTCTCTCCTTGTTTCTGTTTGGCTTTATTCTACAGGCTGGGTTACCCCCATCCAGGTTGTCCTCACCAGGGCCTTGACCTGTGCATCCCACACCTGCCTTGGCTGAGCATTCGGACATCTCTGGAGCTACCTGCAGCCGAATCAGGTCTTTAGGCTGCTGCTAGCCTGTGTCTCTCCTTCCTTTGCAGCTGATCTGGGCCTCCTTGTGAGCACCCGCTGAGGTGCTCTAGCTCTCACGCTCTGCCATTTGCTGCTTCTGCAGGGCCTCAGCATGACTTAGCGTAACTCAGCCGATGCTGCTGTCTCTGTAGGCTTTCCCCACAGGTTTTTCATATGCCCGCATCATTGCCCCTGCCAGAGCACGCCCTACCACCAGGATACTTTCCCAGGCCACCACCAGTGAAATCTTCAGCAATTGAGCTGCTGCTTTGTGACCTACCTACCAACCCAGACAGCATCCTCTTCGCCCACCACGTGGTGGATGAGGTAGTCACAAATCCCCATCTTTCTGCCTGTATTGTCTGACCTCCCTTGGCATCGCTTAAGCTTCCTCCCAGAAGCAGACATTGAAATGGGCTTAAGCAGCAAGGTTTTTATTAGGGCAGATGCCTGTGAGAAAATGGGGAAGGCGGCCAGGAAAATTCAGGAGAGCCAGCAGACCTCAAGAGAAGGGAGGGAGGGTTGGGCGGAAAGGTCCCAGACCGACAAGCAGTTTAAGGAAGATTCTGCAAGGATGCCAGGTAGTTCTTGAGCCCACCTGGGGGTCGCCCATCTCCCAGGCAGGACCAGCTACATTATATGTAGGGCCCGGTGTGAAATGAACATGCAGGACCTCTTGTCAACAAATTTTTAACAGCAGAGCGTTCAACCAAGTACGGGGCCCTTATGAGTGGAATGTTCTGTGTGACTGCGTGGGTCTTGTGCCGGTGAAGCCAGACCTGCTCCCAGGCTGCCTTAGTATCCCCACTGTGCTCAATCACTGCCTGGGAGTAGCTCATGGGAAAATAGTGGCCTCAGTACTACACAGTGATAGATTTCAGAGCCCAGGGGGTGGGGCCCTTTTCGTGTGTGTGTGTGGTTTTTTATTTTTGTCTCTTAAGAAGGTTGAGGATGAACATGTTATCCTCTATTTCCAGCTAATACTTTGAAATGGCACTTTAATCCTGATGCAATTTATTTGTATGAATGGTGTGAAGTGGGGATTTAAGTTTTACCCTTAGTTGATAACCATGTGTCCCATTATTTATTGAATGGCTGGTCTTTTCTGATTTAGATGCCCATTGTGTCAAATATTAAATTCGCATCTATACGTGGGTGACAGGAAGTGATAATGGAGTTGTTTTCGTCTTATTTTAGCTGGGTTCTCAAGAGATGCCGTGTCCCACTTTCCAAGTGGGAGAACCAGGAAGGGTTGGCAGAAGGGTTTTAAGACTCTTAGTTTCTCGAAAATACAGGGTGCACAAAAGAGCTAAGAGGGAAGCCAGAGGAGGAACTTCCTTAGAGAGGGTGGTTGAGGAATTCGGGGTCTCTTCACCCCAAAAGGGAGGTAGGGGTGCTTGCCCTTCTTCCTAAGTCTAGGGAAAGGGGATCCCGTGGGACCACCCAGAGAGCTTGCTGTGCGTGTCCCACAGCTGGGGTGAGGCGGTAGGCTGGTGTTTGACTCATTCCAGAAAAACCTTAAGCTCAAGGATCTGCAGCTGCTCTGTGTGGCAAGGGCAGGTGGCCACCCTGCCCCATTCCCCCTCCTTCCCCTCCCAGGGCTGCCCTCAGCATCTCCACCCTCCTGGGCATCACAGAAGCCAACTTCGCAAACGGCACCAACTTGGCTCCTTGCCCTCCAGATTCCCACTGGGTCTGGGCATCAGGGAGAGTGGACAGGGAGACACAGGTGGGAGCATGTACCCCCAGCCGCCTCCCCACTGGGCACGGTTTGTGGAGGGCTGCCGTCCACAGCTCCACACCCCTGCTGCCTCTCGCTCCTCCAGGCCCAGGGATGAGAGGTGCTCCTGCTTTCCCGAGCTCAGAAGGCTTCCCTTCTCTGCTGGCTTCCCTCAACACTGCACACACTTTTATGGCTCGTCCTCCCTTCATTGAATCAGCTTGCATTTCCCTTCCGAGTGGGCCATCTGTTTCCCATGGGGAGGAACCTCGATACAATGGCTTTTTATCTTTTGGAAGAAGATCTTTATTCATTTCTTTTTCCTAATTCAAACTTTTTTTATGCTGAGTGCAGAAAACTTGGAAATTAGAAATGCATTGGAGAAAAGTTGGAGGGCTTAGCCTGACTGTTCTGTTTTCTCTGTTCTACCCCAATTCCTGGGTGATCTCATCCAGGCCCAGAGCTTCAATTCATCTATATGCTATGGATCCCCAAATTTATATACTCACCCATTCTTCTCCTCTGAGTTCCAGGTTTGTGTGTCCAAAAACCTATTTACTATGTCCACCTGATGTCTGCCAGAGGTCCGGATCTTTCCCCACACCCAGCCCCCTACGCGACCCTCCACCTGACACTCACTCCTCATGAGGCTGGGCTGTCTTAGCCATGGCACGCACCCACCCAGCTGCCTGAGCCCCAGATTTGGAGCCACTGTAGACTGTTTTCTCATTACTCCCCTCTCCTCCTTTCCTTCACCCCCTACATTGAATCCATCATCAATCCTGCTGTCCAACTTCCAAAATAGATGTCAAATCTGTGCCCCTCTCTCTACATTGTGGCCATGCCACTTGCCCAAGAGAGCTTTGTCACTTGTCTGCACAGTGGCTTTTATAGGGTCTTCCTGCTTCCGTCTTCTTCCAAAAAGTCAGAGTTGTGTTACTAAAATGCAAATCAACAGTCGTCACCCTCACGCATCCCAGGATGAAGTCCAAACGCCTTACACTGAGCTGGAAGCGGAGCCACTGGATACAGTGGGGCAGTTTGCGTCCTGCTCTGGGCTCCTGGCCACCATGTCCACGGGCTGATATATGGCCTGAGCCTGGGTCCGTGTCCTGCCACAGGAAGAACCTCTGCTCCGAGGAGAGGGTGCTTTTCTCCAATCTGTGCAAAGGTTCCCTGACTGCTAGGCTCTAATGGCATCTAATGGCAGTGAGCATCACGGTCCAGCACCACATCTTATCGCTCTGCCCCTTGTTTCCAGGGCTTCAGCCACAGCAAATTCCCTCCCTCTATGAACATGCTCGTCCCCAGATCTGTGCAGTAGCGGTTGTGGGTATCTGCTTCTTGACTGTCCTTCCTTCTCTGTCTTTGGGTCTCTGTCCAAATATTGCTTCCTCAGAGAGGTCTTCTCTGACCACTTGAGTAAAGTGACTGCCCCAGTCAATTCACACACTTACCTAATGATTCCATAAATATTTAACGAGTGCCTGCTAAGTGCCAGGCATTGTTCCATATGTTGGAACAGTGGCTCAGATGAGAATTCCTGCCCACATGGAGGTTATGTTCCAGTGGTGAGAATCAGAGATCAGATGAAAAGGTACATTTTTTGTGTTAACTTGGCTGGGTCATGGTAGCCAGTGTTTGGTCAAATGCATCTGGATGTTGCTATGAAGGTTTTTTTTTTTGATGTAATTAACATTTCAGTCAGTAGACTTTGAATAAAGAGGATTGTCCTCTGCTGTGTCAGTGGGCCTTGATCAGTCAGTTGACAGCCTTAAGAGACAAGACTGAGAGGTCTCCTGAGGAAGAAGGAATTCTGCTTCCTGCCTGCCTTAAGACTAGAGACTCCAACTTCTCCTCTTTCATGGGTCTCCAGCCTGCTGGCCTGCCTTGCAGATGTAAGACTTGCCAAGCACCCAATCATGTGAGCTAATTCCTTAAAATCACTCTCTCTCTCTTTCTATGTATATCTCCTATTGGTTCTGTTTCTCTGGAGAACACTGATTAATATGATAGACAAGATAAAGAAGTAAAGTAGATTACATATACAGCAGATAGTAATAAAGAACAATAAAAAACAATGGAGAAAAACCCATAATCTTATTTATTATTCTTCACCGTCTCATGCTGTTCTGGTTATCTTTGCTGTGTAACAAAGCTCCCCAAAGTTAGTGGCATTAAACAGCAATTATTTTATTGTGCTAACACATTCTGAGGGTGAGGAATTTGGAAAGGGCACCATGGGGATGAATATTCTCTACTCCAGGATGTCTTGGTCTCAGCTGGCAAGACTCGAGGTGGAAAGAGCAGAGGCTGCAGTGGCTTGGGTGGCTCCTTCACTGACCTGCCTGGGGCCTAGGCTGGGCTGGCTGAGGGACGGGCTTCACTGAGACTGTTGACCCCAGCACCTCCACGTGCCTCGCCTGTGAGTTGGGTGTCTCACAGCACAGTGACTGGGTCCAGGGTGGGAGCATCCAAGGGGAGTGTTTGGGCAATGAGCATTCTGAGAACTCCAGGTGGAAGAGGCTTCGTTAACTGGGTGGTTAAGGGGGGGTGGGGTAAGGAAATGTGTGAAAGTGGTCAAAGGCTACAATCTTCCAGTTATAAGATGAATGAAAAAAAAAAAAGATGAATGAGTTCTGAGCCCCTAATGTACAGCATGGTGACTATAGTTAACAATACTTTATTGCATACTTGAAAGTTGCTAAGAGGGTACACCTTAAATGTTCTCACCACAGACACACACACAGAGCACACAAAAGTTAACTATGTGAGAGAATAGATGTGCTAACTAACTTATTGTGGTAATCATTTCACCATATATGCATGTATGAAATCATCACGTTGTACACCTTAAATTTATACAATGTTATATGTCAAATATATCTCAATAAAGCTGAAGAAAAAATTAAGGCGATGTTTTCAAACCATCTCACACATTCAGCACCTAACACAGTTCCTAGTACACAGAAGATAAACAATGAGTGTTTATTGATTGCATAAACAGAATAGCCCAAGCCAAGCAAAAGAAATATCACACTTATTCTACTACCTAGAGATAATCACTATTAAAATAATGCTTCTCTTAACTTTTTTCAATGCAGGGACTGTATACACATATGTCCTTTTTACTCAATCATCACTTCTATAAGTACCCTTAACATTATAATATTTTCCACTTAATATTAAAACTTTCCCATGGGGCTTCCCTGGTGGTGCAGTGGTTGGGAATTTGCCTGCTAGTGCAGGGAACATGGGTTCGAGCCCTGGTCTGGGAAGATCCCACATGCCGCGGAGCGACTGGGTCCGTGAGCCACAACTGCTGAGCCTGCGCGTCTGGAGCCTGTGCTCCGCAACGGGAGAGGCCGCGATAGTGGGAGGCCCGCGCACCGCAATGAAGAGTGGCCCCCGCTTGCCACAACTAGAGAAAGCCCTCACACAGAAACGAAGACCCAACACAGCAAAAATAAATAAATTAATTAATAAACTCCTACCCCCAACATCTTCTAAAAATAAAAAAAAAATAAAAACAAAACAAAACAAAAAAAAAACTTTCCCATGTCCATAAATATTCTTCTGCACTACAATATGGCTGTGTAGTTGCACATCTTCAGAGGTACTGGACTTTACGTATTTGATCTTGTAGTATTAGACAATTGAATATTTCCCAGTATTTTGCTGTAAGTAAATACTGCAATAAACATATTTGTGTGTATGTCTTTACGCATTTTTGTTAATAATTCTTTTAAGGATAAATTCCTAGGAGTAAAATTGTGGGTCAAAAGGTATATACACTTTCAAGATCTTTCACATATATTCATTCATTATGATTTTCTCATTTCTGAGAAACCGAAACCGAACAGTCAACAAAATCTTTCTTGCATGTTTTAAATTAGATTTATTTTCTTTAGAACAATAAAGCATACTTTTTTTTTTTGTCTATTCTAAATGTTGATCTTATGGCTTTTGCTTTTTTGATTTCAATAAAATCAGTAGAGCTTCTGAAAAGAAATATTAGGAGCCTTTCTAAAAATATCCATCTTTGCAAAAATGTTCAGATTTGAAAATTAAATGTGTCCCTAGTAATTGAATCCCCCTGCAAACCAATTCATCTCAGTTCTATGTAGCAAAGAAAATTGCAGGGTGAGAGGCGTGACTATAGCACATTACTTGTGCTACATGACTGCAAACTTGCTTGAACGAAAATCTGGAGCCTAGATGTACACAGAGACGATTTTAGTTTTTAGTTTTATGATAGTGATATGACATTTCATCTTTTAGAAACGATTGTTCTGTGAGTTTTAATCCTCTTAGTGACCATCTTGTCTCTTTCATTGTGACACACCTTTAGTTATATTAATGACGGGTGCTATACTGATGCATAATCTAACTTTTATAGTCTCACTACAGTTGCAGAGTAAAGAAACAGGCTATCATATCACATAACGCAGCTGTAGCTGCATTTACAATTTATCATCTATGTATAATCAAGCTCTCCCTAAGCTTCTATTGTAAGTTGTGCATGCTTAAATGTTGCACATTCTATAAACCAGTTGGTTTCATGGTATCTCATATTTAGGTTAGCCGGTGTGATGGCCAACTACCTCAGCCTTATCAGGAAGATGGCCTGTAAAACATACATTTATCTGTTTGTGTCTCTATTTCCCTTAGAGCAAACGTTATCAGTGGAATAAAATACTAAAGCTTCTAATTTTTAGATTAAAAGTAAAGTGATTTATAGTAATTTTCTCCCCCCACTTTGATTGAAATATAATCAGCATGTAATATTGTATTAGTTTAAACTGTACAACATAATGTTTTGATACTTGTTTATATTGTTAAATGGTTACCATGTTAAGTTTATTCAATATCCATTACCTCATACGGTTACAATTTTTTAATCTTACAATGAGAATTTTTAAGATCTACTCCTTTAGCACTTTTCAAATATACAATACCGTATTATAGTCATGATACTGTACATTACATCCTCAGAACTTATTTATCTGGTAAGTGGGATTTTGTACTTTTTGACCACCTTCACCCCTCCCTTCTACAACTCTGGCAACTACCAATTTAGTCTCTGTTTCTATGAGTTTGGTTTCTGTAGATTCCACATAGGTGAGATCATACAGTATTTTCTTTCTCTGACTTATTTCCCTTACTATAATGTCTTCAAGGTCCATCCACGTTGTCCCAAATGGCAACATTTCCTTCTTTTTATGACTGATTAATATTCCATTGTATATATACACACATTTTCTTTATCTATGCACATGTTGATGGACACTTAGGTTGCTTCCACGTCTTGGCTATTACAAGTAATGCTGCAATGAACATGGGGTACAGATATCTCTTCAAGATAGTCTTTTTGTTTCCTTCAGATATATATTCAGAAGTGGAATTGATGGATTATACAGTAGTTCTATTTTTATTTTGAGGAATCTCCATACTGTTTTCCAAGGTGGCTGCACCAATTTACATTCTTACTACCAGTGCACAAGGGTTCCCGTTTCCCTCAAGCCTTGCCAACACTTGTTATCTCTTGTTTTTTTGATGATAGCCATTCTAACAGGTGTGAGGTGATACCTCACTGTGGTTTTGATTTGCATTTTCCTGAAGATTAGTGATGTTGAATATCTTTTCATGTACCTGTTGGCCTTGTATCTGTCTTCTATGAAAAACATCTATTTAGTTCCCCTGCCCATTTTAAAATCAGATTGTTTGTATTTTTACTATTCAGTTGTATGAGTTCTTTATATATTTTGGATATTAACCTCTTATCTGAAGTTTGCAGATAAGAGGTTATCTTATCTTATCATTTGCAAATATTTTCTCCCATTCTGTAGATGTCTTTTCATTTTGTTGATGGCTTCCTTTGATGTACAGAAGCTTTTTAGTTTTAGTTTGATGTAGTCCCACCTTTTATTTTGCTTTTGTTGCCTTTGTTTTTGATGTCAAATCCAAAAAATAAATTGCCAAGATTGATGTTAAAGTTGTTATTGCCTATGTTTTCTTCTAGGAATTTTATGATTTCAGGTCTTATGTTCAAGTCTTTAATCCATTTTGAGTTGACTGTTGTCTATGGTGTAAGATAGGGGTCCAGTTTCATTCTTTTGCATGTGCTGTTCAGTTTTCCCAACACCATTTATTTATTTATTTATTTATTTATTTTCCAACACCATTTATTGAAGCCATTATCCTTTCCCTATTGTATATTCTCCTTTGTCATAAACTGATTGACCATACATGCATGGGTTTATTTCTGGGCTCTCTATTCTGTTCCACTGATCAATGTGTCTGTTTTTATGCCAATATTGTACTGCTTTGATTACTATAGCTTTGTAATATAGTTTGAAATTAGGGAGTGTGATGCCTCCAGCTTTGTTCTTCTTTCTCAAGATTGCTTTAGCTATTCAAGGTCTTTGTGGTTACAAACAAATTTTAGGATTGTTTTTCCATTTCTGTGAAAAATGCAATGGAATTGCATTGAATTTATAGATTGCTTTGGGTAGTATGGGCATTTTAACAATATTTATTCTTCCAATCCACAAGCATGGAATATCTTTCCATTTATTTGTGTTTTCTTTAATTTCCTTCACCAAAGTCTTATAGTTTTCAGTTTACAAATCTTTCACTTCTTGGTTAAATTTATACCTTGGTATTTTATTCTTTTTGGTGCAGTTGAAAATGGGATTGTTTTCTTAATTTCTCTTGCTGATTTTTCATTGTTAGTGTATAGAAGTGCAACTGATTTTTATATATTAATTTTGTATCCTGCAATTTTATTGGATTTATTAATTCTAACAGTTTTTTAAGGGAGTCTTTGGTGTTTTATATATATAGGTTCATGCCATCTGCAAATAGAAACAGTTTTACTTCTGTCTTTTTTTTTTTTTTTTTTTTTGGAACCGGGGCCCAAACCCATGTCCCCTGCATTGGCAGGCGGACTCTCAACCACTGCGCCACCAGGGAAGCCCTACTTCTGCCTTTTTGATTTGGGTGCTTTTTATTTCTTTTTCTTGCTTATTGCTCTGGCTAGGACTTCCAGTACTATGTTTAATAAAAGTGGTGAGAGTGGGGACCTTTGTTCCTTGTTCCTAATCTTAGCGGAAAAGTTTTCAGCTTTTCACCATTGAGTATGACGGTATCTGTGGGCTTATCATATATGGCCTTTATTATGTTAGTATGCTCTTTCTATACCCAGAGTGTTGAGAGTTTTTATCATGAATGGATGTTGAATTTTGTCAAATGCTTTTTCTGCATCCGTTGAGAGGAATGTTAGCAGTGGTTTCCTACTATATCTTTCTAAGTTCTCGCCCATTTAACATATCCTCTTCCTATGTCAATTAAGTGACCTCCAGAATCATGAGGAATTCTTTGAAATTAGTTTGAATCTTGGTCCAGCCACAGCTTTACATCCTTGAGTATATGATGATGGGCTCAAACCTTGCTTCCTCATTAGGGATACTGGCACTTTCTCCCAGTTGCTTCTCTGGGCTCTGGGAAGAAGATGAACATTTGCACCTGAAGGGGCAACACATTGAGTTTTAAAAGATAACATAATTAACCATTTAAGATCTTTTTAAAAAAATTTAATAAACAAATGTTTACAGATGTAAAATTAGCTCATGTAAGTTCATTTAACAGATTCAGTCCACATTTTGTTTTCACTGGACCCAGAAAATTTTTGTTATACCAAGGTATTTGTACTTTGTATTAGCTAGGATTTGGGGGGCTTACATTATTCAAGAATTATGCATTTGTAACAGGAGTCCTGGTTGTGTAAGGTCAACAGGGTTCCAGACATGTCTCAGCCCTGAAAGATAACACTGGACACTTAAGACTGTCTGTATTATTTTCTGCCATTTTTATGAGGTCCAGAAGATCCTTGAAAAAGGATTTTACTCCTGTTGTTGGTAGTCTGTATCCATCACTCAGAGTGTCATGAGATGTTGCAACTTAGGGGAAAAGTTATCAGTTTTTTACCAATGAGTATGAGGGTGCAGAATTCCTGCCACCTGTGAAGAATTCCAGATATTTCCATGGTCCCCACACAGTGTCTCAGGTCCACATCAGAGTTGTCTGATTCTATTTAGAGTTTGCAGAAATTGTGAAAAATATCCCGAAGATATTTTTATTCTTAATTAAAATCCCAGGAAGAGGAGTGGCCAAGATGGCGGAGTAGGAAGACCCTGAGCTCATCTCCTCCCATGGCCACACCAAGGTTACGACCATTTACAGAGCAACTATTGATAAATAAAACCAGAAGATTAGCAGAAGAGATCTCTAACCAAAGACATAAAGAAGAAACCACAGTGAGACAGGTAGGAGAGGTGGAGATGTGTTTTAGTCAAGATCCATACCCCCGCAAAGGTGACCCACAACAGAAGGATAATTACAACTGCAGATGTTCTCCTCAAGGAGTGAGGTGTCTAAGCCCACATCGGGTTTCACAGTCCAGGGGTCCTGCACCTGGAAGATAAGCCCTCAGAACATTCAGCTTTGAAGGCCAGTGGAGTTTATTTTCAGGAGACCTGGGGGCTGTGGGAAAAAGAGACTCCACTCTTAAAGGGCGCACACAAAATCTCACGTGCTCTGAGATCCAGGACAGAAGCAGTAATCTGAAGGGAGCCTGGGTCAGCCCCACCTGCTGATCCTGGAGAATCTCCTGGAAAGGCAGGAGGCAACTGCAGCTCACCCTGGGGACATAGACACTGGCGGCATCTATCCTGGGAAACTGGTTCTACCATGTGGACACCGATGTCAGCAAGCACCACTTTGGAATCCTCCCTCTAGCTTACTGGCACCAAAACCTGGCCCCATACACCAGCCTTTCTGCACTAGTACTGGGAGGCCTCAGGCCAAGATACTAGCTGGGCAGAGACATAGCCCCACCCACCAGCAGGCCTGCTGTCCTAAGCCACCCTGAGCCCACAACTGCCCACAGGGATCCAGCCCTTTCCACCAGAGACTCAGGACCTGGCTCCACCCACCAGTGAGCTGGCAACAGTCCTGGGATCCCCTGGGCCTCAGCCCTGTCCAGCAGGCTGATACCAGCACTGAGACACTTTGGACCCCTCAGCCAGCTGCCCCAGGATCCAACCCCACTCAGCAACAGGCCAACACCAGATTTGGGACATCCCAGACACCACAGCCAGCTGTTTTCAGGAACTGGGCCCACCCACCGGTAGTCCTACACTAGATCCGGGATCCCTGGCCTCACAACCAACCACCCACCCCAGAACCCAGTTCTGCCCACAATTGGGCCAGCATTAGCCCCGGGAACCCTAGGACCACACAACCCACAGCCGCATGATCTGGCCCCAGAAACCAGCCTCTGCACAAGGCAGGACCTGGCAACCAACCAGACTGGGGGTCAGTCATGCCTACCAGACCACCCGCAGTAGTCAGCCTGCAACAACAGAAAGACCCACATAGCTCACATAGGGGACACTCCTAGAGTATATGGCTTTGGTGACCAGAGGGTAGTGCACTGTTGAGATGCATAGAATGTCTCCTACAAAAGAGGAGAATGCCACTTCTCCAGGGTTGGGAAAAGTCAGCAACCTACCAGATACATAGAAATTAAAAAGATCAAATTAAGTAAAATGAGATGCCAGAGGAACATCTTGTAAACAAAGAAACAAGATAAAACCCCAGAAGAAGAACTAAGTGAAATGGAGTAAGCAGTCTACCTGATAAAGACTTCAAGGTAATGATCATAAAGATGTTCAAAGAATTTGCGAGAGGAATTGAGGAACAGAGTGAGAAGTTGGAAGCTTTTAACAATGAGCTGGAAAATATAAAGAAGAACCAAACAGAGATGAAGAATACAATCACTGAGATGAAAACTACACGGGAAGGAATCAACAGTAGAATAGATGATACAGAGGAACAGATCAGCAAGCTGAAAAACAGAGTAGTGGAAATCACTGATGCTGAACAGAAAAAAATTAAAAAAGAATAAAAAGAAATGAGGACAGTTTAAGAGACCTTTGGGACAATATCAAGCACACTAACATTCACATTATAGGGGTCCCAGAAGGAGAGGAGAGAGGGGGGTGGGCAGAGAACATTTTTGGAGATATAATAGCTGAAAACTTCCCTAACCTGGGAAAAGAAAAGACCTCCAGGTCCAGAAAGCAGAGAGAGTCCCAAACAGGATGAACCCAAAGAGGAACCACACCAAAGCACATTGTATTAAAATGGCAAAAATTAAAGAGACAACATTAAGAGCAGCAAGGGGAAAGCAACAAGTTACATACAAGGGGACTCCCATAAAGCTATCCCCTGACTTTACAGCAGAAACTTTGGAGGCGAGAAGGGAGTGGGGCAATATATTTAAAGTGATGAAAGGCAAAAACCTACAACCAAGAATACGCTACCTGGCAAGGCTTTCATTCAGATTTGAGGAAGCGATCAAAAGTTTTACGGACAAGCAAAAGCTAAGAGAGTTCAGCACCACAAAACCAGCTTTACAAGAAATGTTAGAGGGACTTCTCTATGTATAAAAGAAAGGGCCATGACTAGTAACATGAAAATTACAAGGCAAATATACAGTAAAGGTAGTAAATCATCCACGCCCAAAGCTAGTAGGGAAGGTTAAAGACAAAAGTAGTAAAATCATCTATATCCGCAAGAAGTAGTTAATGGATTCACAAAACAAAGAGATGTAAAATATGATGTCAAAAACAGTAAACATGGGAGGGAGTGAATAAAATGCAGGACTGTTACAATGAGTCTGAACTTAAGAGATCAGCAACTTGAAATACATAGATGATAGATGATAGATAGATAGATAGATAGATAGATGATACAGTTTTAGAGGTATATATTGCTAGGTACAGTGTGGGGAATATAGTCGATAGCTATGTTAATATCTTTGTATGGTGACGTATCATAACTAAACTTATCATGGTGATCATTTTGACATGTACAGAAATATCAAATCACTATGTTGTATAACAGGGACCAACATAGTGTTGTAGGTCAGTTTTACTTCAAAAACAAGCAAACAAACTCATAGAAAAAGCGATCAGATTTGTGATTACCAGAGGTGGGGGGTAGGGGTAGGAGGAATTGGATGAAGGTGGTCAAAAGGTACAAACTTCCAGTTTTAAGATAAATAAGCACAAGGGGTGTAATACACGACATGGTAAATATAATTAACACTGCCGTGTGTTATATATGAAAGTTAAGAGAGTAAATGCTGAGTTCTCATCACAAGGAAAAGTATTTTATATTTCTTTAATTTTATATGTATACGAGATGATGGTGTTCACTAAACTTACTGTCGTAATCATTGCATGATGTATGTTAAGTCAAATCACTATGTTGTACACTTTAAACTTATACAGTGCTCTATGTCGATTATATCTTAACAAAACGGGAAGAAAAAAAATCCCAGGAAGTCCAGAAATTCATTGATAGCATAAGTAAACTGAAATAGAAATACTTCACTATCTCAGCTCATCAATGACGTCTTACATTTCTTTTTTCCTGCGTATTAAATGGAAAAAAGAAAACCCAGGGGTTTCTCTTAGAATATTTCCATCGAGTTGTTGTTTTCACCTTGGTGCCTGGGATTTTTCTTCCTTGGCAGTCTTCAGCATTCTCTTAGAAGTGAAGGTACACCATAAGTCAGTTGCCAAAGCTTTATTTTTATGCCTGTTTTCTTTTACACAGTGTAATGTATCACCAAAAAAGCTATAATTTTGACTTTAATTAAGGTGGACCTCATTGAAACCTTTTATTACATCTTTGGTATAAGTCTGGACTCTGAGTTTGCTATTGTGCATTTATTTATTTTTTTTGTGGTACGCGGGCCTCTCACTGTTGTGGCCTCTCCTGTTATGGAGAACAGGCTCCGGATGCACAGGCTCAGCGGCCATGGCCCACGGGCCCAGCCGCTCCGCGGCATGCGGGATCCTCCCGGACCAGGGCACGAACCCGTGTCCCCCGCATTGGCAGGCGGACTCTCAACCACTGTGCCACCAGGGAAGCCCCACTATTGTGCATTTAGATCTGTTTATATAAGCTTAAATGTACATATTCTTTACTGATTCTCTTTTGAGATTGGTTTGTATTTTAAGTTTTATGCTTTTGACCTAAAAGTAGCATTTCGCTTTCACCTTGCTTTTACTTTTGAAAAGAATTTATTTTATTGAAGTATAGTTGATTTACAGTGTTGTGTTAATTTCTACTGTACAGTGATTCCATTGTAGATATATATACTTTCTTTTTCATATTCTTTTCCATTATGGTTTATCACAAGATATTGAATATAGTTCCCTGTGCTATACAGTAGGACTTTGTTGTTTATCCATTCTACATACAATAGTTTGCATCGCCTAATCCCAAACTCTCAATGCATCCTTCCCCCACCCGCCCCACCCCTTGGCAACCACAAGTCTGTTCTCTACGTCTGTGAGTCTATTTCTGTTTCGTAGATAAGTTCATTTGTGTCATATATTAGATTCCGCATATAAGTGATATCATATGGTGTTTGTCTTTCTCTTTCTGACCTACTTCACTTAGTTTGATAATCTCTAAGTCCATCCATGTTGCTGCAAATGGCATTATTTCATTTTTTATGGCTGAGTATTATTCCATTGTGTATATATATGCACACACCACATCTTCTTTATCCATTCATCTGTTATCCATTCAAATGTCATCTGACATTTAGGTTGCTTCCATGTCTTGACTATTGTAAATAGTGCTGCAATTAACAGTGAAGTGAATGTATCTTTTCAAATTACAGTTTTCTCCATATATATTTCATTTCTTTTACTTTTCATGTCCATCTTGACACCGGAGGACTCACTTTTCTTTACTATTGTAGTCTCATCTCCTTGTTAACAGCTAGCACATTCTTCTTGCTTGGGCATGTTGCAGAGGTCTTGGTCCAACCTCCCCTTCTGGCCAAGAGGGCAATAGTTAGGATTAAGTCACAACATAGCACAGCCGGTAAAGTGCAGGTCTGAATAAGGGAACAATGCAACCATATGCTGCAGGACCTAGCCAACATGTGCTGGCAGAGGTGGAAAAAGAACACAAGGAACTGAATTCTCAGATGCTGGATGAAGGGGTGTGGAATATAAAGTTGGACAAAGGAGAGCCTATCAATTTGGGAGTACTCTCCTGGCATATAGGATCTAACAAGCTGGGCAATATATATTTTTTATTCTGACACCAAAAGCAAAAATAGGTAAGTGGGATTGCATCAAAATGAAAATCTTCTTCACAGCAAAATAAACAATCAACAAAATGAAAAGGCAACCTACAGAATAGGAGAAAATATTTGCAAACCACACATCTGATAAGGGGTTAATATCCAAAATATATAAGAAACTCATGTAACAATAGCAAAAAACCAGATAACTATATTGATAAATGGGCAAAGGACCTGAATAGACATTTCTCAAAAGAAGATACACAGATGGCCAACAGGTACATGAAAAGGTGCTCAACTTCACTAATCATCAGGGAAGTGCACATCAAAACCACAATGAGAAGAGACCTTCAAGATGGTGGAGAAGTAAGATATGGAGATCACCTTCCTCCCCATAAATACATCAGAAAAACATTGACATGTGGAACAACTCCTACAGAACACCTACTGAATGCTGGCAGAAGACCTCAGACCTCCCAAAAGGCAAGAAACTCCCCACGTACCTGGGTAGGGCAAAAGAAAAAAGAAAAAACAGAGACCAAAGAATAGGGACAGGACCTGCACCAGTGGGAGGGAGCCGTGAAGAAGGAAAGGTTTCCACACACTAGGAAGCCCCTTTGCGGTGGAGACTGCAGGTGGAGGAGGGGGAAAGCTTCAGAGCCGCGGAGGAGAGCACAGCCACAGGGGTGTGGAGGGCAAAGCAGAGAGATTCCCGCACAGAGGATCGGTGCTGACTAGCACTCACCAGCCCGAGAGGCTTGTCTGCTCACCTGGTGGGGTGGGTGGGGGCTGGGAGCTGAGGCTTGGGCTTCGGAGGTCAGATGCCAGGGAGAGGACTGGGGTTGGCTGCGTGAACACAGCCTGAAAGGGCTAGTGCACCAGTGCTGGCCGAGAGTGAGACGGGGAAAAACTCTGGGCCTGCCTAAGAGGCAAGAGACCATTGTTTCGTGGTGCACGAGGAAAGGGGATTCAGAGCACTGCCTAAAGGAGCTCCAGAGACAGGCGCGAGCCACGGCTATCAGCATGGACACCAGAGACGGGCATGAGATGCTAAGGCTGTTGCTGAGCCACCAAGAAGCCTGTGTGCCAGCACAGCTCACTCTCCACACCTCCCTTCCCGGGAGCCTGTGCCAGGGTCCCGTGATCCAGGGACAACTTCCCCGGGAGAACAAACGGCACGCCTAAGGCTGGTGCACTGTCATGCTGGCCTCTGCCACTGCAGGCTCACCCCGCACTCCGTGCGCCTCCCTCCCCATGGCCTGAGTGAGCCAGAGTCCCCAAATCAGCTGCTCCTTTAACCCTGTCCTGGCTGGGCAGGGAACAGACACCGTCAGGCAACCTACATGCCGAGGTTCAGTCTAACTTTGTGTGATTTTGTCTGTATAGCTTTGCTTTCACCATTTGTCCTAGAGTCCTGTCTGTCCTTTTTTTTTTAGTATAATTTTTAACGCTTGTTATCATTGGTGGATTTGTTTTTTGGTTTGGTTGCTCTCTTCTTTCTTTCTTTTTATTTTTTAAATAACTTTTAAAGTTTTTATAATTATTTTTTACTTTAATAACTTTATTTTATTTTATTTTGTTTGTTTGTTTCTTTCTTTCTCCCTTTTCTTCTGAGCCATGTGGCTGACAGGGTCTTGGTGCTCCAGCCTGGTGTCCGGCCTGAGCCTTTGAGGTGGGAGAGCTGAGTTCAGGACATTGGTCCAACAGAGACCTCCCAGCTCCACGTAATATCAAACAGTGAAAGCTTGCCCAGAGATCTCCATCTCAACAACAATACCCAGCTTCACTCAATGACCAGCAATCTACAGTGCTGGACACCCTATGCCAAACAACTAGCAAGACAGGAACACTATCCCACCCATTATCAGAGAGGCTGCCTAAAATCATAATAAGGTCACAGACACCACAAAACACACCGCCGGATGTGGTCCTGCCCACCAGAAAGACAAGATCCAGCCTCATCCACCAGAACACAGGCACTAGTCCCTTCCACCAGGAAGCCTACACAACCCACTGAAACAACCTTAGCCACTGGGAGCAGACACCAAAACAATGGCAACTACAACGCTGCCGCCTGTGAAAAGGAGACCCCAAATACAGTAAGTAAAGAAAAATGAAAAGACAGAGAAACACACAGCAGATGGGGGAGCAAGGTAAAAACCCACCAGACCAAACAAATGAAGAGGAAATAGGCAGTCTACCTGAAAAACAATTCAGAGTAATGAGAGTAAAGATGATCCCAAGTCTTGGAAATACAATGGAGAAAATACAAGAAACGTTAAAAAAAGACCTAGAAGAACTAAAGAGTAAACAAACAATGATGAACA
This sequence comes from Neophocaena asiaeorientalis asiaeorientalis, assembly GCF_003031525.2. Classification (NCBI taxonomy): domain Eukaryota; kingdom Metazoa; phylum Chordata; class Mammalia; order Artiodactyla; family Phocoenidae; genus Neophocaena; species Neophocaena asiaeorientalis. The sequence continues at coordinate 906,269 of NW_020174642.1, forward strand.
ACACAATAAAGAAATTAAAAATTCTCTAGAAGGGGTCAATAGCAGAATAACTGAGGTAGAAGGACGGATAAATGAGCTGGAAGACAAAATAGTGGAAATAACTATTGCAGAGCAGAATAAAGAGAAAAACAATGAGAAGAATTGAGGACAGTCTCAGAGACCTCTGGGACAACACTAAACCCACCAACATTCGAATTATAGGGGTCCCAGAATAAGAAGAGAAAAAGAAAGGGACTGAGAAAATATTTGAAGAGATTATAGTTGAAAACTTCCCTAATATGGGAAAGGAAATAGTTAATCAAGTCCAGGAAGTGTAGAGAGTCCCATACAGGATAAATCCAAGGAGAAACATACCAAGACACATATTAATCAAACTATCAAAAATTAAATGCAAAGAAAACATATTAAAAGCAGCAAGGGGAAAACAACAAATAACATACAAGGGTATCCCCATAAGGTTAACAGCTGATCTTTCAGCAGCAACTCTGCAAGCCAGAAGGGTGTGGCAGGACATATTTAAAGTGATGAAAGGGAACAAACCTACAACCAAGATTATTCTACCGAGCAAGGATCTCATTCAGATTTGATGGAGAAATTAAAACCTTTACAGACAAGCAAAAGCTAAGAGAATTCAGCACCACCAAACCAGCTTTACAACAAATGCTAAAGGAACTTCTCTAGGCAGGAAACACAAGAGAAGGAAAAGACCTACAATAACAAATCCAAAACAACTAAGAAAATGGGAATAGGACATACATATTGATAATTACCTTAAATGTAAATGGATTAAATGGTGCAACCAAAAGACACAGACTGGGTGAATGGATACAAAACCAAGACCGGTATATATGCTGTCTACAAGAGACCCACTTCAGACCTAGGGACACATACAGACTGAAAGTGAGGGCATGGAAAAAGATATCCCATGCAAATGGAAATCAGAAGAAAGCTGGAGTAGCAATTCTCATATCACACAAAATAGACTTTAAAATAAAGACTATTACAAGAGACAAAGAAGGACACTACATAATGATCAAGAGATCAATCTAAGAAGAATATATAACAACTGTAAATATTTATGCACATCAAGCCTTGGGAAATTTAAAAAGCCTTGAAATCGTACCAAGTATCTTTTCTGACCACAATGCTATGAGGTTAGATATCAATTGCCGGAAGAAATCTGTAAAAAATACAAACACATGGAGGCTAAACAATGCAGTACTTAATAACCAAGAAGTCACTGAAGAAATCAAAAAGAAAATCAAAAAATACCTAGAGACAAATGACAATGAAAACCTGACGACCCAAAACCTATGAGATGCAGCAAAAGCAGTTCTAAGAGGGAAGTTTATAGCAATACAATCCTACCTCAAGGAACAAGAAACATCTCAAATAAACAACCTAACCTTACACCTAAAGGAATGAGAGAAAGAAGAACAAAAAAACCCCCAAAGTTAGCAGAAGGAAAGAAATCATAAAGATCAGATCAGAAATAAATGAAAAAGAAATGAAGGAAACAATAGCAAAGATCAATAAAACTAAAAGGTGGTTCTTTGAGAAGATAAACAAAATTGATAAACCATTAGCCAGACTCATCAAGAAAAAAAGGGAGGAGACTCAAAGCAATAGAATTAGAAATGAAAAAGAAGTAACAACTGACACTGCAGAAATACAAAGGATCATGAGAGATTACTACAAGCAACTCTATGCCAATAAAATGGACAACCTGGAAGAAATGGGCAAATTCTTAGAAAAGCACAACCTTCTGAGACTGAACCAGGAAGAAACAGAAAATATAAACAAACTGATCACAAACACTGAAATTGAAAAATCAGTGATTAAAAATTAAAAATCTTCCAACAAACAAAAGCCCAGGACCAGATGGCTTCACAGGCAAATTCTATCAGACATTTAGAGAAGAGCTAACACCTATCCTTCTCAAACTCTTCCAAAATATAGCAGAGGGAGGAACACTCCCAAACTCATTCTACGAGGCCACCATCACCCTGATACCAAAACCAGACAAAGATGTCACAAAGAAAGATAACTACAGGCTAATATCACTGATGAACACAGATGCAAAAATCCTTAACAAAATACTAGAGAACAGAATCCAACAGCCCATTAAAAGGATCATACACCATGATCAAGTGGGGTTTATACCCGGAATTCAAGGATTCTTCAACATATGCACATCAATCGATGTGATACACCATATTAACAAACGGAAGGATAAAAACCATATGATAATCTCAATAGATGCAGAGAACGCTTTTGATGACATTCAACACTCATTTATGATAAACACTCTCCAGAAAGTAGGCATACAGGGACCCTACCTCAACATAATAAAGGCCATATATGACAAACCCACAGCCAACATCATTCTCAATGGTGAAAAACTGAAAACATTTCCTCTAAGATCAGGAACAAGACAAGGATGTCCACTCTCACCACTATTATTCAACACAGTTTTGGAGGTCCTAGCCACGGCAATCAGAGAAGAAAAAGAAATAAACGGATTCCAATTTGGAAAAGAAGAACTAAAGCTGTCACTGTTTGCAGATGACATGATACTATACATAGAGAATCCTAAAGATGCTACCAGAAAACTACTAGAGCTAATCAATGAATTTGGTAAAGTAGCAGGATACAAAATTAATGCACAGAAATCTCTTGCATTCCTATACACTAAAGATGAAAACTCTGAAAGAGAAATTAAGGAAACATTCCCATTTACCATTGTAACAAAAAGAATAAAATACCTAGGTATAAACCTACCTAAGGAGACAAAAGACCTGTATGAAGAAAACTATAAGACACTGATGAAAGAAATTAAAGATGATACAAACAGATGGAGAGATATACCATGTTCTTGGATGGAAGGATCAACATTGTGAAAATGACTATACTGCCCAAAGCAATCTACAGATTCAATGCAATCCCTGTCAAACTACCAATGGCATTTGTCACAGAACTAGAACAAGGCATTTCACAATTTGTGTGGAAACACAAAAGACCCCGAATAGCCAAAGCAATCTTGAGAACGAAAAATGAAGCTGGAGGAATCAGGCTCCCTGACTTCAGACTATACTACAAAGCTACAGTAATCAAGACACTATGGTACTGGCACAAAAACAGAAATATAGATCAATGGAACAGGATAGAAAGCCCAGAGATAAACCCACGCACATATGGTCAACTTATTTCTGATAAAGGATGCAAGGATATGCAATGGAGAAAAGACAGACACTTCAATAAGTGGTGCTGGGAAAACTGGACAGCTACATGTAAAAGAATGAAATTAAAACACTCCCTAACACCATACACAAAAATAAATTCAAAATAGATTAAAGACCTAAATGTAAGGCCAGACACTATAAAACTCTTAGAGGAAAACATAGGCAGAACACTCTATGACATAAATCACAGCAAGATCCTTTCTGACCCACCTCCTAGAGTAAGATGGGAGGGAGGGAGGCGCAAGAGGGAAGAGATATGGGAACATATGTATGTGTATAGCTGATTCACTTTGTTATAAAGCAGAAACTAACACACCATTGTAAAGCAATTATACTCCAATAAAGATGTTAAAAAAAATACCACCGTGGCTTGGTAGAATGGATTTTATCATAAAGACAAAAGATAAGAAATGCTGGAGAGGGTGTGGAGAAAAGGGAACCCTCTTGCACTCTTGGTGGGAATGTAAATTAGTGCAGCCACTATGGAGAACAGTATGGTGGTTCCTCAAAAAGTTTAAACTAGAACTACCATATGATCCAGCACTTTCACTTGTGAATGTATATCTAAGGGAAATGAAATCAGTATCTTGAAGAGATATCTGTACTCCTATGTTCATTGCAGCAGTATTCACAATAGCCAAGGTATGGAAACAACTTAAATGTCTGTCCATGGACGAATAATAAAGAAAATGTGGTGTATAGATACAATGGAGTATTATTCAGCCATGAACAAGAAGGAAATACAGCCATTGTGACAACATGGATGAACCTGAAAGACATTATGCTAAGTGCAAGAAGCCAGACACAGAAAGACAAATACTGCATGCTCTCAATTACATGTGGAATCTAAAATTGTCAAACTCATAGAAATGGACAGTAGATGGGACTTCCCTGGCAGTCTAGTGGTTAAGACTCCATGCTTCCACTGCAGAGGGTCCAGGTTTGATCCCTGTTCGGGGAACTGAGATCCCGTATGCCACTAGGCACGGCCAAAAATTTTTAAAAATATAAAATATAGAAATGGAGAGTAGAATGGGGCTGGGAGAAGGGGATATGGGGAGATGTTGGTCAAAGGGTACAAAGTTTCAGTTACACAAGATAAATAATTTCTGGAGACCTAATGTACAACAATGTGACTATAGTTAACAGTATTCTATTGTATGGCTGAAACTTGCTAAAAGGATAGATCTTAAGTGTTCTCAAACCAGGCAGATAAGAAAAGGCAACTATGTGAGGTGGATATGTTAAAGGATATGTTAATTGACTTGATTGTGGTGAATATTTTGCAATGTGTACGTACACTATATCAAACCATCCAGCTGTATCTCTTAAATATACAAAATGTTTCATTGTCCATTAAAACTCAATAAAATTCTCAAAAACAAAGTGATTGAGGCTTCTGCCTTGCCTTCTCTTACAGACTACGGCACTGAGGGGAAGCCAACTGTCTTGTCATGAGGACAGTCAAACCATTTGGAGAAGTCCATGTGGCAAGGAACTGAGGCCTCCTGAGAACAACCAGAATGAACTTTCCCATCCATGCCTCTTGGAACTGGAGCATTCAGCCCAAGTCCAGCCTTCTGCGCTGGATCATGAGCAGGGCCTGATGGCCCAAGCAAGCGATATAAGCAGGTAGCTCAGACCTCCATAACCTGCTCCCCTTTTGCACCCGCAACTCTACATCAGCTCACACTTATGGCCATATATGGAAGGGCATCCCTGATGATACACTGATGGAGGAGGAAAAAGCACAAGCTTGGTTCTTGGTTGGTGTGTGAGGGTACTAGGCAAAAATACACAGTGACACTACGGCTGCCCCCAGGATCGGCCTTAAAGACAAGAATGAGGCGAATTCCCTCTAACGAGTGGCTTCGATGGTGTACCTGGTCATCCACTGGTCTAGATGGAGAATATATGTCATCCATCTACTATCTCTACACACACTCTTCAGCAGTGACAAATGGCTTGGTCAGTTGATCAGAGGTCTGGAAGGAGAAACATGGGAAAATCATCATTAAAGGAGATCTGAGGTAGGGGCATTGTGGATGGACCTGTGACAGTAGGCACAAAGCATGAAGATGTCTCTACCCATGTCAATACTCCCCAGAAAGCCTCCACCTTGAAAGGAAGAAGCTCTGTCTGACTACATCTTTCCAACCGTTCACTTTCTATTTTATTTTAAATTCATTGATTTCTAATGTATGCCCCAGACACTTTCCTTTTTTTTTTTTTTTTGCGTTATGCGGGCCTCTCACTGTTGTGGCCTCTCCAGTTGCGGAGCACAGGCTCCGGACGCGCAGGCTCAGCGGCCATGGCTCACGGGCCCAGCCGCTCCGCGGCATGTGGGATCTTCCCGGACCGGGACACGAACCCGTGTCCCCTGCATTGGCAGGCGGACTCTCAACCACTGCGCCACCAGGGAAGCCCCACTTTCCATTCTGACTTAAGACAGCAATGACCAAAATAGCTTCTAGTTTCGTGGCACATGCACGCATATTTGCCTCATTTTATCCAGGGGACATTCCTGGGAACTAGGAATGACAGGAAGGAGTTATTCCCTTTACAGGTGGAGAAAACTGATGTCAGAGATAATAAGTGCCCTGCTGAGGGTCACTAAACCAGCGGATGAGGGAGTTTCTTGTTTCCAGACTGGTGTTCTGTCTGTGGCTCCTTGGGCTGTGGAGGGAAAGCAGAGCTGAGTCAACCAGCAGGGGGCGCCTGATTCTTGTTGTCTGAATCTGGCCACTGACCCTCCAGAGCAGGCTTCTGCCATCAGCCTGCGTGAGTGCCTGACACGTGACTGGTGAGTGGGCTCAGTTCCAGAATGCCCCTCCACTCACTGACCCTCCACCTACGGGTCAGATTTTAGAGGTGCCCCACTGTGTGTGCTCACTCTCCAGGTGCCCCTGCAGACCTGATGATGCTGCATGGTTCCGCCCAGTCCCCAGCAAGAAATGGACAGACGTTCGCACCTGTAAATGGAGGCCACGTATTTCAAGGCTTAGTGCTGATAATAACCTTTCCCTTCCTGCCATCCTACAGATGTGGAGCTTGTTATGGAGGTTTATCTTTGCGGCATGAATACTGATTTTTTTTTTTTTCAATTCTTTTTTTTTTTTGCGGTACGCGGGCCTCTCACTGTTGTGGCCTCTCCCGTTGCGGAGCACAGGCTCCGGACGCGCAGGCTCAGCGGCCATGGCTCATGGGCCCAGCCGCTCCGTGGCATGTGGGATCTTCCCCGACCGGGGCACGAACCGGTGTCCCCTGCATCGGCAGGCGGACTCTCAACCACTGCGCCACCAGGGAAGCCCTCAATTCTTTCTTTTTGATGTAAGCTTTCTCTAACAGAACTCAGTTTTGCTGTGTTTCTTTTTTCTGCTTTCTCATTTATCATGGTCCCCTCATCAGCAACAGGAGAACCTGTGAATTACAAATTCATTTAATCACGACAGATTTGTATTGAGTACTTCCTGTGTGCCTGGTACCACGCATAGAACACTGAACAAAAAATCCCAGCCCTCATGGAGCCTCCATTCTAGGGAGCGAGACAGATAGTAAACAAAATAAATAAGGAAAATATATGATTTGTCACATGGTGTTAAGTGCCAGGAAAAAACATCAAGCAGAGAAGGGGAAGGGGGGGGTAAGGGAAGAGGTAGCCTGGGGGACGTCTGTGGTGGAAATGAAGAGGTCAGACACAGGCTCACAGAGTGGGTGACCTCTGAGCCAAGACCCAAAGACAGTGAGGGGGCTGGCTCTGCAGATACTTGGGGGAAAGCTATTCCAGGGAATAGATAACGTAAAGGGCCCACTGCAGGAGAAGTGTGGCTTCACTGGAGTGAATAGGGAGAGACAGGTCAGAGAAGTAAAGGGAGGGGGAAGGGCCTCGTAGCTCTCGGGCTCTTGGTGTTGACTGCCAAGGAGAAGTGCAGGCAAGGAGAAACGGTCCAGAGGAGTATATGTGATGATCACTTCCTGTAAAATATTTTAACTTCCAATCCTTCTCAATAGCCTCTCTCTGGAATTTGGAGGAAGGGACCAAACCTTAGATGTGGAATCGTAAAGCCCAGGCTCCCATGTGGCTGTGAGGTGGGCGGTACATTTTTCTTACTGAAATAGCCATGATATCTGGCTCTTGGGGCCTGATGGAGGTTCAACCATGATAAGCCTTGAGCTCCCTTGGGGGCAGCCATCAGGATCTTGTTGGAAGACATCACCTCAGTGGTGCTGGGAAGCAGTCGCAGGAGGGCAGGCTTGGTACCACCATCCAGACTCCGTGCATGGGCATATCAGGAGTCGAGATGGGGTTCCACAGGTGTTGCTGAGCTCCTACAATATGCCGGGCATGCACAGGGGTTGGGATACGGCCGACGTCCTGGCTGCATGGACCTTAAAGTCTAGAGGGAGAGAGAGATGTGCAGAAACAAACGAATGTGCACCCTTCTGTCAGCTACTGACCAAATGGCACAAGGAAATATGCAGTAGAGTTTGGGGTTAGAGGATGGCAATGAGGGGACCTGGGGAGGTCTCCCTGCTCCCTGATCCAGAGCGCAGAACCCTGAATGAAGGGAGGGACAGACCACACCAAGATCGACGAGAAGTGTGCTATTGGCACAGAGGGAAAAGCAAGGGTAAGAGCCTTGAGGTGGGAAGGAGCTGGGTGGCTTGTAGTCGGGGCAGGAGGGAGGTACCGCTAGTGAGTCTTGGGAGGCCGGATGCTGAAGAGGGAAGCAGGGGCTGCACCAGGATAAGGCACGTGGGCGTCTTTTCTGTGGTGGGGGATCTGTTGGACAGTTTGGGGAAGGGAAGTGGTGTTGTGATAGGATTCCCATTTTTAGGACATGGTTTGGGCTTTGCTATGGAAACAAGGGATACCAGTTAGGAGGAGAGAGAGGATGGTAGCTTGAAGAAGGTGACGATGGTGAGAATGGCCAGCCATGGTCACATGTGGGTGTGTTGTGAAAGTAGAACCCATAGCATTTGCTGAGGGACTGGATATGAGGCTCAGGAAGGAGAGGAAGCAAAGGATGATTCTTAGATTTGGGGGTGAGTTGGGGTACACCCCTGGAATAGGAGTGGAGCAGGGTGTGTGTGTGTTGAGCCCAGTTTAAGTCTGAGATCCTTTCAGACAGCCTGGTGGAGAAGAAGAGGGTTTGGTCACAGGACTCTGGATTCAGGGAAGTGATCCCACCTGGAGAAAATGCATTGGCTTCCTCAGTAATAAGGGTAGTTGTGTTTGTGGAATTCTGGGGCCTTCTTGAGTGACCTCTCCCAGTGTTGTGATGATCACGGTATTGATGGAAGGAGTGAGAGCTAAACGTCACCGTGTGTTTCGAAGTGCCGGGTACTAGGCTGAATGCTTGTGTTCATCCTCTCATTTAAGCCTCACGCTTCCTTAATATCCCACTTTTACAGATGGAGGAGACTGAGGCACAGGGAGGTGGTGAGTCACGATTCATTTTCAGAGAAGGACATCACTGCGGGGTGTTGCACGTTCCCTGCTCTCCAGCGCCAGCTTAGGTTGCCTCTACACCCCCGTCTGTGACTGAGGGACCCCGCCTTCCTCAGCCTTTGCATTGTACACATTCAACAGCCGAGTGCTGTGAAAAGATAACGGTGCACGTGAACTCTGGGGACATGTGTTCAAGTCCTGCCTCTGTGATTTACTGGAAGCTTTGTTTGGGGAGAACTAACGTATAGAGTTCAGAGAATGTCTTCCAGGCAAAGTTTCTTCAGGCCTGCTCTCTTTGCTTTGCTCTCCGTTCCTTCTCCAGTCACCAGCCAGCTTCTGCCATCCTAACCCCCTCCAGACAACTTTCATTTCCTGGTCATGCCAGCTGATTACTTCTAATTGTCTTTGACTGCTTCCAGCTGGGTCTCCTAGCTGGCATTCTGTGGGAGCACATAGACAGTCTCCCAGCCATATGGAAGGAGGAGATGGTGAAAGAGATGGGAAGGAGACAGCTGGTACAAGTCAACTGAGAAAGCTTTTCACGGCTTTCCAGCCCACTGTAATTGGAAATGTTTTTTAAAGGGTTAATGCATCCGAATTAGAGAATGGCCCATCTTTGACAAGACAAACAATTATATTTGTTGACTACCCATAGGCAACTAACAATATAACTGCAAACGCTTTTAGAAAGTTATTAGAAGTGTCTTCCACCAGGACAGAGGGGATCTTGCTGTCTGGAGCAATGAAGCTCCACTCATTTGAGAATCCGTGAACGATGGCTTTCTTTTTTTTTCTAAATTTATTTTTTGGCTGCATTGGGTCTTCATTGCCGTGCGTGGGCTGTCTCTGGTTGTGGCGAGTGGGGGCTACCTTTCATTGTGGTGCGTGGACTTCTTATTGCAGCGGCTTCTCTTGTTGAGGAGCATGGGCTCTAGGTGCATGGGCTTCAGTAGTTGCGGCGCGTGGGCTTCAGTAGTTGCGGTGCGTGGGCTCGGTAATTGCAGCGTGTGGACTTTAGGGCGAGCAGGCTTCAGTAGTTGTGGCTCACGGGCTCTAGAGCACAGGCTCAGTAGTTGTGGCACATGGGCTTAGTTGCTCCGTGGCATGTGGGATCTTCCTGGACCAGGGAACGAACCTGTGACCTCTGCATTGGCAGGCAGATTCTTAACCACTGCACCACCAGGGAAGTCCCACGATTGCTTTCATTTATGCAAATATGTATTGAATGATGACCATGTCTCAGGGCACTGTGCTAGGTTCTCTAGGGCAAATAGAATCTCTTGTTCTCAAAAAGTCTAAAAGAGAAGAAAGATATTCACAGGAAGTAATACAGAACTTAAGAAGAATGAGTGATATAGAGTAAGAGAGAAGGACGAGTGATCAGCCTATTGCAGCTCACTGTTGTTAAACTACAGTGCCCACGTGCTCTGGAACCCACACGCCACAACTACAGAGCCCACACGCCCTGGAGCCTGTGCACCACAACTAGAGAATGGAAAACACGCACACCACAACTAGAGAGAAGCCCACGCATCACAACGAAGAGCCAGCGCTGCAATGAAAGATCCTGCACGCCTCGACAAAGATCCCGCGTGCCGCAAGGAAGATCCTGCGTGCCGCAACTAAAAGACCCTACGCAGCCAAAAGAAAAAAGGTGCAGAGGTGAGGAAGCCCCATCCCGGATAAAGACAGCTGAAATGTAGTGCTCAGGGACATCCCACAGGAAGAGAAGACATACAGTTTGGAATAATTAGTAGAGAATCTTCAATGCTGGACTAGGACTTTCAACAAGTTGTTTCCTACGTATCTAACATGAGGGCAGTCCATTGTTTCATGTACTGATTTGTCCTACATAAAGGAATTTCTGGGCTTATTCCTCATTAAACAAGGCCATTTCAGAGGACAGGACCTATGGTTCAAAAACCAGTTACTAAGCCCAGGAAGGGTAAGATCTGGACTTCTCTTTGGCATCCATCCCAGCTGATGGAATTAGCAGTGAACTTGAATCAAACCCAGGCATCAGGCTTAAAAAAGAATTAATGGGCCTGGATTTTCTCTCTTCTTCACCCCTTTCCTGATCTCCACCCATAGAGGGTAATTAAAAGGAAAGAAAATCTCTATTTCATTGTAAATATCTTCCACCATTTTTGTGCCTGAATTGGCTAGCTTTTTTTTTTTTTTAGGCCATAAAGGTAATTTGATGAACTGTCTCTGACATTTGCCTTACTCTATAATAAAGTAATTTCTAAATTTTCATACAGAGCGAATTATCTTAAAATTTAAAGAAATTCATACTCTATTAACACATAGGCTACTAACTGGGGAAACTCTAAAACCTTTTCAGAAAGAAGATGCAGAATGGTTTTGATCCCAAAGTGAGCTCCATATTCCTCGTCCATCAGATCTTTGTTGAACATTCACTCAGCGCTGGTCATATAGCCCCCTTCTCCCACCAGGTTACGGTCCTAAAATTTGATCATTGAATCGGAGACATTATAGCGATTGGATTGGCCTTGTGGAAATTATGGGGGTGGGGTGGGAGTAATGAAGTCCCTTAAGCACAGCAAGAAAAACATTTGAAAGTGTATTTTTAATATTGAGAAGAGGGAACAATGGAGGAGACTGATGGAAAACAACCCTAGTCATAACACGTGAGTAGTCGATCATAGCATATTTAAAATTAGATCTACTTAAAACAGGCGTTCCTCTGGGTCACTTTTCACATGGGTCAGAAAGCCCCCAAGACACTGGATTAACGACTGCTGTGCACCACCTCCTCTTCCCGCCCCGCCCCTATCTCAGAGCACTGACGTGGATCATGCCATAATTGTTTACAGCGGAGTCAGTAGTGAAAGGAACTTGAGGACCGAATCCTGCCTTTGAACTCTGATGCTGTAATGTCAGGGGTTAAGTATGCTTGAAACGCTGGTGTCTTTTATCTGGCTGCTCAACAGGTAGCATTTTGTAAATGCCTCCCCCTTCCTCCCCCCTCCCTGCCACGAGATTCCTCATTTTTGGTTTGAGAAGACGCTGGGGATCCTGGAGAAGATCAGAGTGGTCAGGGCAGCTGCACTTGTTTACGAGGGATGAGCAGAGTCAGGGCGCGCACAGAACAAAAGCCTCCAGGAGCAGGGAGCGCTGGTCCATCGCATCCTGCAATCACCGGCATCATTTCAATGGAAAGCAGAGAAGGTGTAAACGTACGAGCAGAGGCAGCAAATGCCCTGGTTCCTACGTTGCTGCTGCTACTAGTATTGTTGCGGCTGCTCCTCCTCCAACACAGCGTTCCCCTCTGGTGTGAGCCCGGGCAGACGCCCCGCCACCTCTCCATCCTTCCTTCCACCCATCCATCTATCCACCCATCCAGGGTCCAGAGGGTCCTACTATGTTCCACGCCCGGGGCTGCACACCGGGCACCTAACCCACAGTCCACCGGGTTCGAGAGAGCCTCCCTCCCTTCCTCCTGCCCAGGGTGGGTGAGGCTGGACCTTTCGCCGAAAGGTCCAGAAAGCCCGAGCCCCGAATCTAGGCGAGAGGCGCAGCCGGAGGCGGCCCGACTTGGGCGGCCCGGGAGCGCGCGTCTTCGAGGCAGCGCTAGGTCCCCCTGCCCGGCGCTCAGGTGGCTCCGCCGCCCACTCCGCTGCTCCCCTCCCAGGGCCCTCCCCTCTCCGGCGAGGGTCGAGTTTGGCTGTTGCGCGCGGGGAAGGAGGGGCTACGAGGGATTTGAAAGTGTACAGGCTGCAGAGTGGAGCTCGCATCTGTTCCCGCCGCCCGCGACCGGATTAAATTTCTGCAAATTCAAACTGAATGGGGCTTTCTTCTGCTGCCTTCCAGAGGGCGCCTGCAGCCCGCCGCGCGCTGCTCTCGGGCGGGAGCGGCCGCCCGGCGCGCAGCTAGGAGCCAGCGAGCCGGACACGAGCCCGTGCGGGCCAGCCCGCGGCGGCTAGGGCGGAGGCTGCCTAGACGCCCGGGCTCC
>NW_020174642.1:918989-933948 GCF_003031525.2 Neophocaena asiaeorientalis asiaeorientalis
TTTCCTGCCGGCCTGGGTGAGCGGCGTGCCCCGCGAGCGGCTCCGCGACTTCCAGCACCACAAGCGCGTGGGCAACTACCTCATAGGCAGCAGGAAGCTGGGCGAGGGCTCCTTCGCCAAGGTGCGCGAGGGGCTGCACGTGCTGACCGGAGAGAAGGTGAGCCGCCCGGGGCGCCGGCCCCTGGCCTTCGGGTTGGGGGATCGGGGAGGCAGGGGCGGCGGGGACCCTGCGGAGAGCCCTGCGCTGCGAGTCGGGCTGCGGAGCCCCGGACGGGCGCCTCCCGCTCCGTCGGCTTTTCCTCTCGGGTTGAAAGTGGGGTCGAGCCAGACGCGCGCGCAGACCCTCGCAGCCAGGATACCGGCCTTTCCGGAGGGGCGATATGGGGTCACTTTCCCCGGTGGGCGACTGGTTTCCCCGCGAAGCCGCCCGCAGCCTTTTTTGCTCCTCGAAGGGCGCCGCCTGGCGGACACCAGCGCGGGGGTGGGGTGGGCTGGGGTCTGGGGGACTCTGATCTCCGGGCCGGTAGGGGCGGCAGATCAGTGGAGAGGCTGGAGCCAGGAATGGAGTGCGTGGGCCCCTTCGCTGAGGGTGGGAGAGCCGATTAGCCAGCCCTTGGGGGAACTTAGAGTCTGATCCGCACCCTGGGCTCTGGGTAGGAGGTGGGGGAAGGACGAGAGCCCAGGGACGTACCCGCTTGTGGGCTGCGGCAGCTAGGGGAAGTTTTGAGTGCTCACAGGAGGATTTTCACGCGCCGCCCCTCCCTCCACCCACCCTTCCCACCCCTGCATCCCCGTATCACCCCCTCCTTCACTCCTCACTACAGCCGCTGGGGTGGGAGCTGCAGTAAGGATCCTGCTCTGGCAGACACCGAACTACACACCGCTCTCCCCATGTTTCAGAGGTTGGGAGACGCCTTCTTATCTTCCTAGAAGAGGGGAAAGCAAAGGAGGGACCCCAGACACCTGCAAGGGTACCCCCTCCAGCCTTGTGAGACGTTAGCAGTGTGTGAACCCTTGCCAGGCAAGCCTCAGCTAGACCTAAGTTGTAACTTAGATCTGTGAGAAGAAACCCATAATGTGATGACTTACTTGTGAGGTGAGGCTCCAGCCGGGAGGCTGCCCCAGCCTGGGAGTTACCCTAAGCTTGGAGCTACTTCAGGCTGGGGTTGCCCCAAGTTCATGATCATCTGAGACTCAAGGCTCCCCCCAGGCTGGGGCTTGCTTAGCACAGGTGGGGTAGTAGCCCCTTTTTGTGGCCCATTCACCAGGGAGGCGTCAGCAGTGTGGGTGGGAGTGGGAAGCTCCAGGCTTCCTACCTGCCCTTCCACCCTCTGCCCTGGGATCCTCTGTCTGGCCTGGAAGTTCCTTGGGAATGCACTGCTGTGTGACCTCTGATTACTGGGCGAGCCGCCCTGCCCTCCAGTCCCAAGCCTCACTTGTCTGTAATCTCCCTCCTCGGTTCCCCAGTGTGTCCTGGAGCCCCTTGCATTTGAGTGCAGGTCTCCATCACCCTTGTCACGTGTCCTTTTCCTACAGCCGCTCTGGGTGGAGTGCCCTTTGTTTTGGGTAAGTGGGGTTAGAGTGAGCAGTTCTAAAAGTGCCTCTTGCTTGAATTTCTGTACAAAATGGGAGTGTTCAGGATGAACTCACTGAATTGAGTAACTCTTCAAAGAAGAAGAAGAAAAACAAAAACAAAACCAAAAAACTCCAAACCTCATTCTAGTCCAAAGGGAGCACGGCACCGTTTACTCCTGGGTTCGCAGTGGGCTGGGAACTTACACATCCAGTCATGGCACGGGGATGCCCGAGGCCCCAGCTTGCTAACTACAGTGCGCTCAATTCTCCGTGCCCGGCACACGGGGGTAGAACTTTATTTTGATTCGAAATGTATAGGATTCAGTCTAGTTGTGTGTGTTTCCTCTTGAAACTTAGCAAAAAGAGACGGGGCGTTACGCTGACAGCAGAATGGGCAACGTTAGAGGCACGCTCGCTTCCCCTGCCCTGCGGCTCAGCTGCTTCGGGCTGCCTTCCCCTTTCCGGTCCGTGCTGTGGGTCCGGCTCCTCTCCGCTGCATTTTTGCTTCTTAACATCAGGCTGTTCGTTTTGGCTGCACTGCCCGAGGATGCACTCAGAGCTCAGTCCCTAGCCGGATGCTTGGGTTCTGGAGCTCTGTGCTGGGCCCGAAGGCTCACTGAACTGTGGGGAATTCCTGCCCGGATGGGGTCCAGTGAGGATTTCCCCTCACCCTTAGGTGCTAACGCCCGTTTATCTCATCTTGTCTTTCTTGAATGATGCATCTCACTTCCTCTCCACAAGGGGAGGAACAATTAATTGGACGTAAAATTATTGAGCTGGACTAATCGATTGGATCTAGTTAAGGAGTGTGGTTCTTAGAGTGGAGAAGGAGGTTGAGAGATTTTTCCGATGTGCCCTACTTCAGCCCTGAGAATCAGTGCTCAGGGAATGCAGGCGTCGTGAGAAATCTGGGTTTTAGTTCACTTAATGGCCAGCTTGAAAGAAACAATGGGTGTCGTTCATAGCTTTTTATCTCCCAGATCCAACACCTTAATGCTTAACTAAAAGATTTGGTTTTTGGCAGATCGTAGAGATTAAAATGTTTGTGTGTGTGTGTGTGTGTGTGTGTGTGGTGTGTGTGTATACATGATTCTGCCTGGGAAGTATTGCTGAGTTCATGAGTCCCCAGCCCCACTCATGTGCTGGATAATGTCTTACTAAGGCCAAAACAAAGGTGAAGTCAATCTCACACTATTTGCAGCCTCCAGGTCTCTTTACAAGGTGACCTATTAAGAGGGTTTTCGCCCAGAGAGGGGTTACTCCTGTGAGCCAAGCAAGGGGAGACCTCGAGGTGACAGGACCCAGAGGAAGGGAGGAGACGAAGTGTCCCCAGAGTGGGTGATGTGAGTGTTCCAGAAGGGCCTCTCCCTTCAATAATTCCCCCTTTCTGGAGAAAGCACTTCACTTTTCTCTATTCCTTTTTTTTGGAAAGGACACAGACCACCGCGGGAGGGGAATTAAGTCATGAAGGCTGTCCTAAGAAATAGATGTATCCCCCCCCCACGCCATCCCTGAGTGGAAGGATCCAGGGCAGCCTGTCCTGAGGAATCAGTTCATGAAAAATCTGCAAAGGGGGATGGAGAAAGGGTAGAAGGGGAGGTGCCCCCACGCCTGCAGTTGCAGTCTCAAACTGTGCACATTGTGTTGGGTGATTTATGCCAGCAGCCAGGGTATTGCTGGCTTAGGGTGTGTAGTGTGTGTGTGTGTGTGTGTTGTGTTTTGACTTGGCGCACGTTTCCAAAAAGCTTTGGGTGCCATCCTACATGGCTCTCTGAGAATTACCGTCTGAGTCCGTCTGACAAACGGAGCCGCTTTTTCCTGACTTTCATTCAGGCTTCAATCCTATCTTATCAAGAGGCTCCTTTTCCCACCACTGCCTGCAGGACAGTATTTTGTTTTTTTTTTTTTTTGGCCAGCCTCTCTCCGAAGTTGTTTGAAAGTCATTTGAATCTAGTGCCCTTTTACCACTGGAAAAGAAAGGATGGCTTTGGGCAAGACCTAATTTTGTCCTCCTGTAGCTTTGAGTTGCTGCCATCCTCCGTTCACGCGGCTTTGAAAATAAATCATTCACTCGATCATGTGAAACTCTTAACCCGCATGTTCTCAGTCTGTCTTTGACTAGGTTGATGATTAGACAAGGAAAAATGATCACAAAATCAGACTTTGAAAAAAAGGATTCTCAGTGGCTTTGAGACGAAGAGCAAAGTTGCTGTGCAGGAGTGTTAAGTGGTGACTTTGAAACGTGCAGGAAGAGGTGTGCTTGCGGGCTCTGTATTGGTCCCCGATACCTATGAAAGGCACAGTCTCTGGTACTTGATAGGTTATTCATTTTAAAGATGAAAGAATATCGTTGCAGAGGCTTAGAGCGAAGAGCATAGGGGTATCTCAAGTATAGAGCAGGTTCCACAGGTAGGCAAAGCTGCAAAAAGGGAAAAATAGTTGAGGCCACAATTACATTTTTGTGTGATTAAGTCTCTCTGAGAGACAAAGTTAGGTACAGAAAATGATTGGTTGAGATGTTTACCTTGTTCTAACCCTTGGTTAAAAAAAAAAAGCCTGTTTATCACTTTCATTGGAGCTATTTGGGGGCTAAAAATAAGGGTTGCCTGCTTAATAAGTTGCCAATAATTATGCTTCAAGCATGACAGCACCAGATACCTGGAGTGAAGGAGTTACTAAAAATACAATTTACTATGTTTTTTGGATCAGGAAATATGACTAATTTTAGAGGTGGCCTTTTGGCAGATCTGTTTTTAGCAAGTATTTCGGAAACAGACAGGTGCTAAATCCCGTATTTTTTTTTTTTTAAAGTGCTAGAAATTTAGGGGTAATAGCTCTGAGGCTCAAGAAATGCCTAGGGAACTGGAAATTCCTATTAGTCCCCAGCAGGGATTTCTTGGCAAGCGAAAGGCATTGGGGAAAAGCACCTGCTCAGTGTGTTGCTTGTGATAAAGCAGCGCCTATAATTTCCGAGATTGCATGCTGCAGTTCACAGGCACAATCTTTTTGAACTTCCTGCCCTGCCTCATCTTTTTGAAGTCCTTGTGAATGATGGAAATTGGCACTTTGGGCTCACTTCTCAGTGTTCATTGATACGCAGGTCCCATGGACTTCAAAGGGCGCTTTCAGTCAGCACAACAGTGCTGAATAGTGCCCACGAAGAGGACACAGCCTGACCTTTTCTCTGCGGGTGTGGAGTCACCGGCACAGGCTGGGCTCAACGACAGCGGTCCGCACGCTGGTGGCTGTTCCAGTGCCGCGTGGCAATCATCCATCCCAGGGGTTAACTTTTCCAGGAGGTGTGGGGAGTGGCAGCCGTGTCTGTCCAGAGAGAGGAGCAGACTGGGTGTCCTGTGGGAAGGTGGTTTGGACACCAAGTATCGTTTACCTCGGGATGTACGCCCCATCTCGATTATTCATGGTAACCCAGCGACCTGCTCTCTTGGTTAATTGAAACCCGTAGATAATCCCCAAGCCTTACTTTTAGCAAACTGGTGAAACCTCTTCCTCTGCTCAGTCTGGGCCCTGGCCACTTTCAAGTGCTGACCTGAATTGAATTTCATGCTCTCTGATGAAATGGTGCTGGCTGGTAGGACGACCAGCAGGAAAGGGGTGAACCACGGGACCTGAATGGTACCCGAGGAGGTAGATACTTCTACAAAGGTAGACAGAGCTGTTGCCTCTCCTGTCTCCTGAACGCCAGCTCAGCGGTATAGCGCCTTGTGGCATGTTCAGGGTCTTCCATGCATTTTCTCATTAGTTGCTAGAAGCAGCCCTGGGCAGGTGAGAACCAACTCGCTGGTGTCCTTACCTTTGTTGACTACGTGGAGGTATGCCCTGAGTAGATTTTTCCTCTGACCTTCTCTTCTCTATTGCTAGGGCTGCCCTAACAAATGACCACGAACTGGGTGGCTTAAAACAACAGAAATGTATTCTCTTAGACTTCTGGAAGCCACAGGTCCAAAATCAAGGTGTTGGCAGAACCTCTGAAAGCTCTAGGGGAGGATCTTTCCACGCCGTTTGCAGCTTCTGGTGTTTGCTGACCATCCCCGGCATCCCTTGGCTTGTGGATGCGACACCCCAATCTCTGCCTCTGCCTTCATATGCCCTTCTTTCCCCTGTGTGTCTTCTCTGTCTCCAAATCTCCCTCTCCTTATAAGGAAGGAGGGGAATGTGATCTTACGGTGTATGCTCGGGACCAGCACCTGTGAGGGGAGGAGAGGCGAGGAGAGGGGCAAGGCAGCATTGGGCAGAGGCAGAAGTTGGGCCCCGATGCAGTCCCAGCTGAAGCCCCTCGCCCATGCCATGCTGCACTCTGGAGCTGAGAGGTCCAAGCTGGGGCTCTGCATCTTTATATCTACTGAGGTGTCCAGGTTGGGGCGAGGGGACTGAGCCTTTGTAACTTTGGACCCTGGACCCGTCATTGGGTGAGGGCTGCCCTGGGAAGGGGCGTGGCTTTGGACACTTGCCGAGGGTAGTTCCCAGGGTGAGCTCGCAGCAGAGGTCAGCAGCTGGGGAGGAAGTTCTTAGTCCAGAAAGGGAAGTGGTGCAGCGCGGCCAGGTGTCCACTGCTTACTGGGAGAGACAGGCCAGAGTCCAGGGTCTTGATCTGAGTCCAGGCCGGATCCGTAAACAAAGTGGGCAGCTTCCCGCCCTACCTTGATGCTTCTGCACCTGAAATGAGGGAACAGCCACAGTCTACTTCCTAACAGGGAGCATCCTGGGAATACTCTGGCCTCACGTTTCTTTTCACGTAGGATGCTCAGGGCTCACTGTTGGGTTTGTGGGTACCTTTGGGGTACTTTCATGTGTTCTGTGTGTTTTCTCTCGAGGACTTTATGTCCACAGAGTCGGGCTAACTTGTCGACCAGCGTGTCTAATCAGAGACAGTGGGAGAGATCATCCCTCCCCATCACTCCTGAGCTGTGGGAAATTGCATTGTTGCCAAGCAGAGTCATGATTCAGGACATTCGGGTGACAGGAAGGATTGCTCGAGTGGGAGCCATCTCTTAACACCCTCTTACCACGTCTACCTCCAGCGAACCAGCTCTTCCCTACAGCTATGCGGTTTCTAATTACTGGACTCTTTCTGGTTTTTAATCACGTGTGTGTGTGTTTTAAGATTCATTTGGCTAAAGTCTGCAATAGGAAATACAGACACGTGGTCTTAAATGGAAAGGTTTCAAGAGGGGATGCAGTGAAAGGTAATTCTGCCTTTACCTGTGTGCCTCAGTGATGGGTTCCTCTCCCCAGAGGCAACCCCACTTCTAGCTTCCTGTGTATCCTTCCAAACATACTCTATCTGCATACAAGTGTACATACATTTGAAACTCCGTATGCATGCATTTGTAAAGGTGTAGACATAGGGAAATATATTTTTATACTATACATGCTGTTCAGTATCTTGCTTTTTTCACTTAACAATATATCTTGAACATCCTTCCCCCAGATCACTACAGAATTGCCTTATTCTTTTTAATTACTGCATAGTATTCATTGTATGGTGGTACCATGTTTACTTAGTCATTCCTTGATAAGTATGCCAATGGACATCACTTAAGGAATTAAGCACGATTAAAGAATGGACATTTAGGTTGTATACAATTTTTTCTTATTCCCCAATAGTGCAGCAGTAAATAACTGTGCCTTTGTGTCATCTTGTAAATGTTTCAGGTATATCTGAGGGATAAATTCCTAGCCTTAGGCGAAAGGGTATGACTCTTTTTTTTTTTGTTTTGTTTTTTTGGTCACACTGTGTAGCTTGTGGGATCTTAGTTCCCCAACCAGGGATCGAACCTGGGCTCCTGCAGTGAAAGCTCTGAGCCCTAACCACTGGACTACGGGGGGATTCCCAAGGGTATGACTTTTAACTGTTGACGAATATTGCCAAATTGCCTGCCAAAGAGGTTGTCCTAGTTTATACTTCCATAAACCTGGTATGTGAGTTTCTTTCCACATCTTTATCAATATAAGGTACTCTCAAACTTTCTGATCTTTGCCTATCTAGTAGATTAAACATGGTATCTTTTTTATGTGTAGTTTATCATATTTGTAAGTGAATTGAACATATTTCATATGTCCAAAAACAATTTGGATTTCATTTCTGTTAATTGTTCATGTCCATTCTCCATCTTCCCTTGGGTTTTTGGTCTTCTTCTTATTGATTTATAGGCACTTTTTATATTTTAAGGCAATCAGTCCTCTTCCAGTGATATATTTTGAAGCCTCCTCCACCTTGCTTGCTCCCTGCTTATTCTTTGTCTTTGTTTCTTGGTCATCCTCACCATTGCAGAGGTTATTTCCCTGGATTCTACTAACTAGTGAGGGGCCATAAGGAGCTTTGCGGTTCCATGGACCCCTACAAATTGTATATGTATAATTATATTTCTGGGGCAAGGATCCATGACTTCATCAGATTCTACAAGGAATTATTTACCCCCAAAATGTTAAGAGCCACTGCTTCGTTGCCCATCTGTGTCAGCAATGCCGTCTGAATGGAGGTTTGTATGTTGGGATCAGGATTTGGATCACCTTGGTGTGTTAGCACCTGTGCTAACTGGGCTGAAGTTGCAGGTTACGCTCGGGCTAGGCAGGTGATTCTATGACTGTGACCTTGGCTTGGCATGCCTAATTTCTGCCTTCCTGTCCCCCACCATGCCTGGGTCACAGGGAAAGGGCATGATAGAGTGTGGACAGATTTTTGGAAGACGTTGACTCTTGCTAGGATGTGTTTGAATCATGTCCCATTATTTCTTCATGGGAAAGGTGATAGATACAGTTGATGGTGGGTGGTTGAGAAGAAAGAGAAAGAGGGAGCATCAAGGGAAATGAAAACCTTTTAAGGAGCAATGGCTGCCTCTTAACTTGGACACAAAATGCACCGAGTCCAGTGTAAGCACGTGTGTAAAAATATTCCTGGGACCCTTTGGGGCTATTTTGTCCACGCTCGAAGCATTCCGACGGGTGGTACTGGTAGAGTGAACTGGGCCTGTTTGGAGTCCTGGAGGGCAGCATGGCCTCGCTCTGATGACCCTCTCTATTGCTCCTGTCCCCTGTCACTCTCTGCCCCCTCACCCTGCTTTGTCTTTCCTCAAAGTGCTTCTCACCACCTGTATTAGTTTGCTAGAGCTGCTGTAACAAAGTACCATACACTGGGTGGCTTAAACAGCAGAGACTTATTGCCACACAGTTTTGGAGGCCAGAGCCCAAAATCAAGGTGTTGGCAGGTTTGGTTCCTCCTGAGGGCTGCGAGGGCAGGATCTGCTCTAGGCCCCTCTCCTTGGTTTGGGGATAGCTTTCTTCTCTCTGTGTATTTTCACATTGTTTTCCTCTGTGTGTGTCTGTCTCTGTGTCCACATTTCCCCTTTTTATGAGCACATCAGTCGTACTAGGGTCCATCCTAATGACCTCACTTGATGACCTCTGTCAAGATCATTATTGCCGAATAAGGTGAAATTCTGAGGTACTGGGGGTTAGTCTGAATGTTTGTGTCCCCTCAAAGTTCATAGATTAAAACCTAATCCCCAGTGTGACGGTATTAGGAGGTAGGGCCTTCTGGAGGTGATTAGGCCATGTGGACAGAGCCCTTATGAATGGGATTCCTGGTCTTAAAAAAGAGACCCTGGAAAGCTCTTTGGCCTGTTCTTCCATGTGAGGCTATAGCAAGAAGATGCTGTCTAGGAACCGGGAAGAGAGATCTCACCAGACGCCACGTCTGCCTTGGTCTTGGACTTCCCAGCCTCGAGAACTGTGAGAAATAAATGTCTGTTATTTGTAAGCTATTTGGCCTATGGTATTTGTTATCGCAGCCTGAACAGACTAAGAAAGGACTTAAACAGATGAATTGGGGTGGGGGGCTCCATTCAATTCATACCATCACCTGACCCCATTAGACCATAAGCCCCATGAGGAAAGGATCACTGCTTTATGCTTCGTGGCTAGAATAGTATCTGGTACAGAGACGGTGCTCAGTCAATATTTTTTGAATGGATCAAAGAATGCTTTGATCTCCCCAGGCCATGAGGACGGTTGGCCGGAATGGTTTTGTTTTGTTTTTTTGGTTGCGCCACGGAGCTTACGGGATCTTAGTTCCCCGACCAGGAATCGAATCCGGGCTCCATCAGTGAAAGCATGGAGTCCTAACCACTGGACCACCAGGGAATTCCTTGGCCGGGAACGGTTTGACAGCCCTGTGTCTCTCACTTCCTTGCAGCTCCTGGGTGCGCCTGTGTGAGCAGTAAGGAGATTGGACAGCTTGTTCAGCTGGTGCTCTTTGGGAAAAATCCCAGACCCAGGACAGCTGTGCCTTCTGCAGGGACTTGTTAAGGAAGTCACCTAGGTATCAGAGGGACCAGCCAGAGACAGAAAGATATTCTGCAGTGTCATGGGACTGTTAATGGACCCTCAGCTCTTTCCTGAGAAAACGTACCAACACAGCAGCAGATGGGCGACGTTGCTATTTGCAAACATACATTTCTTTGGATGTTTCCCATGGAGATATATGGAGCTTTGGATTCTGTCTCTTTAACTAAAAATTTCTTTATAAGTTTATCATTGTCTTAGCCAAATTGCTGCCAAAACATGTAGCAACCCTGCTTGCTTCTCTTGCCTGTTCTCTGAGCCATCTGATTCATTCACATCCCTCTCCTTGTGTTATCTCTGTCATGGTTTTTTTTTTTTGAAGTATAGTTGACTTACAATGTTGTGTTAGTTTCTGCTGTATAGCAAAGTGATTCAGTTTTATACATGTGTGTGTGTGTGTCTGTATATATATATATATTCTTTTTTTATATTCTTTTCCATTATGGTTTATCCTAGGATATTGAATATAGTTCTCTATGCTCTACAGTAGAACCTTGCTGTTGATCCATCCTATATATAAAAGCTTACATCTGCTCACCCCAAACTCCCCCAACCTCCTCTCCCTTGGCAACCATCAGTCTGTTCTCTATGTCCGTGATTCTGTTTCTGTTTCATAGATAGGTTCATTTGTGTCATACTTTAGATTCTACATATAAGCGATATCATATGGTGTTTGTCTTTCTCTTTCTGACTGACCTCACTTAGTATGATCCTCTCTAGTTGTATCCATGTTGCTGCAAAGGGCATTATTTCATTCTTTTTTATGGCTAAGTAGTATTCCATTATATGTATGTACCACATCTTCTTTTTTTTTTTTGGCTGTGCTTCGCGGCCTGCAGGATCTTAGTTCCCTGACCAGGGATTGAACCCGGGGCCACAGCAGTGAAAAAGCCAAGTCCTAACCACTGGACTGCCAGGGAGTTCCGTGTACCACATCTTCTTTATCCATTCATCTGTCAATGGACATTTAGATTGTTTCCCTGTCTTGGCTATTGTGAATAGTGCTGCTATGAACATAGGGGTGCATGTCTCTTTTTGAATTATAGTTTTGTCTGGATATATGCCCGGGAGTGGGATTGCTGGATCATATGGTAGCTCTATTTTCAGTTTTCTGAGAAACCTCCATACTGTTCTCCATAGTGGCTGTATCAATTTACATTCCCACCAGCAGTGTGGGAGGGTTCCCTTTTCTCCACACCCTCTCCAGCCAAGTGTTATTTGTGGACTTTTTCATTATGGCCATTCTGACCGGTGTGAGGTGGTGCCTCTGTAGTGTTGATTTGCATTTCTCTAATAACTAGAGATGTTGTATCTCTGTCATTTTAATCTCCTATTGAGTTTCTGTTGTCTTGCATCCTGCCCCATGGCTTTTTGGTAAGGGGTCTGGCCATCCTTCTGACTCTGTTCAGATACTATTTTTTTCGGTATGCGGGCCTCTCACTGCTGTGGCCTCTCCCATTGCGGAGCACAGGCTTCGAACGCGCAGGCCCAGCGGCCATGGCTCATGGGCCCGACCGCTCCACGGCATGCGGGATCCTCCCGGACCGGGGCACGAACCCGTGTCCCCTGCATCGGCCGGTCGACCCCCAACCACTGCGCCACCAGGGAAGCCCTGTTCAGATACTCTTGTTCCACGAATCTCCTCTCTTGGTCACGACTTGCTCTTCACTAGAGCTCTGTGCACAGGGCACAGGAAGGGTGAACAGCAATGAGGGATGCTCTTTGGGCGTGGTGCTGACGGACAAAGCAAGCGGAAAATTCAGCAGCCACCCACGAGGAGGCTTGCTCTCTCTGTTTCGGATGATGGGATGAAGTTCCGAGACCCAATGATTCTCTTGTCTACCTGGAGCAGAGCAGGGTTTTCGTGACCTTCTGAATCACCAAAAACCTACAGGAGAGGATTGTGTGCTTTCTCTTTGCTTTGACCACGAGGATGTAATACTGATAACAGTAGTAATAATTAACGTTTATGGATCGCATACCATCTGCTACGCCATGTCCTAGATGCTTTGCTGCAGAATAGAATTTATTCCTTACAGTGGCTTTTGTAGTAGGCAGTGTTGTCCCAGTTTTGTAGCTTAGGTTGACCAGCCATCCGGGGTGCCCAAGAGTCTCTAAAGTCCTGCGTTTGGGGAGACTCCTAAGATAAGGGCAAAACCAGATGAACCCAAGAAGACATCTCATCAGTATTTGGAATCCTACTGAGGGTTTTCAAATGAAAGTATTAAAGAGCAGTTAATCAGGTCATGAATAAGTGATGAACGTACCAAACCCCAAAGCCCAAAGCCCTGGGCATAACTGAGATGCTTGTTGTGGACGATGACCTCCACTCGTGGTCCTGGGTGGTGAGGGGGGCTTTTCCCACCCCTGGGCTCCAATATGCTAGGTTCACCGTGCACTCCAAGTCTCCAGTGTGGGCAGAGGTCCTGGTCTTCCATCTTTTACAAGTTCACAATGAGATGAAGAGATTGAGCCTGCTCTGTGTGTGTGTGTGTGTGTGTGTATTATTAAATAATCATCATAATACCGAGCTAAATATAAACACACATAACTTTTTTTCCAAAGTTTTTTTGATGTGAACCATTTTGAAAGTCTTTATTGAATTTGTTACAATATTGCTTCTGTTTTATATATTGTTTTTTTGGCCATGAGGCTCCCCAACCAAGGATCGAGCCCACACCCCCTGCATTGGAAGGTGAAGTCTTAACCACTGGACCACCAAGGAAGTCCCCACACATAATTTTTTGGTAGCAGATTTTCTTTTTTTTTAATGACAAGGTACTTCACTCTTTAATTAATTAATTAATTAATTTTTGCTGTGTTGGGTCTTCGTTGCTGCGCGAGGGCTTTCTCTAGTTGCGGCGACCAGGGGCCACTCTTCATCGCGGTGCGCGGGCCTCTCACTGTCGCGGCCTCTCGTTGCGGAGCACAGGCTCCAGACGCGCAGGCTCAGTAGTTGTGGCTCATGTGCCTAGTTGCTCTGCGGCACATGGGATCTTCCCAGACCAGGGCTCGAACCCATGTCCCCTGCATTTGTAGGCAGATTCCCAACCGCTGTGCCACCAGGGAAGACCCGCTAGCAGATTTTCTTAATGAAGGAAGCAATGGGTACTAGGAGTTACCTTGAGCAGCTCTGATTAGCGTTCAGTCTTAGTTTTAATACCTTTCTTTTGCGCTGGAGGGAGAAAAATCTGTATGAGGGGAGAGAGGATTTTGAATAAAGGTAAGCTGCAAATGCACGTCTTATGTAGCTCAATGAACAGTCCCTGAGAGTCTCCTTGTTAGACCACCCTCCTTCAAGAATGAACAGATTATTTATTAAAAACAGTGCAGAACACCCAGTACCTTTGCCTAGTTTATTTATGCAGACGGTTGGAGCTAGACTAGCTTTTCTAAGCCTTTGCTCTGTCCCCATTTGGGCTAAGAAGGGACGCTGGAGCCAAACAGAAGGAAGTGCCCAAGTGAAAATGAAGCTGCAAGGCAAGTTACTGTAAAGTCTGGGATCAGAATATTCTAGCATGTTACCTGAGCCCTACTTTAGTGAAACCAAATGGATAGAGATAAGTGTTATCACTTACGTAATCTGGCCTTTCGGTGGAATTACTGCTTTGATGTAGAAGTCGAGGTTTTTAAGTGTATTCTTTATTCCAGGGTAAAATTTTAATTAGAGAAACTAGTTGATGACTCAGTTCTCAGTTGAACATTTACATTTCTAATACTAATTAAAAAAACTTGTTTTGAAAACACTTCTTCAGGTTTGTAAAGTGTCAGTTCCACGGGATGACTTTTTTTTTTTTTGCGGTACGCGGGCCTCTCTCACTGTTGTGGCCTCTCCCGTTGCGGAGCACAGGCTCCGGACGCACAGGCTCAGCGGCCATGGCTCACGGGCCCAGCCGCTCCGCGGCACGTGGGATCTTCCCGGACCGGGGCACGAACCCGTGTCCCCTGCATCGGCAGGTGGACTCTCAACCACTGCGCCACCAGGGAAGCCCCGGGATGACATTTTATTCTATTAAAAACACATTTGTGAGCAGTGGCTGTAATTTCAAGCCCAATTTGACATAATGAAAGTTGAATTTCCCTCTGGAGGGAAACTTTATGGCTATGGTACTCCCACCCAATTCAGTACCCTGAGATGTTTCTTCCTAGATCAAAAATGAGCTTTTTGTCATAGAAGCCATTAAATTAAAGCATCTGAGAGCACATAGAGTAACACATGGTTTCTTTCCAGTAATCAGACTTGGAATAATGTGCTACAGATTTCAGCAGGGCATATTTTTAAAAAATATGTATGTAAATCATCTAGTATAAATCCGTGCTTTTCCTATGATCAGCTATAAATATTTTTAAAATAAATTTTTAAAGTATTTTGGACCAAGTACTTCGTGTTTTAGAACTTTTTCAGCTAGTCTAGTCACTGGCACATTCTAGAATATTTGTGGTTTTTAATTTATCAAAATAAATCCTGGGCTAATATTTGTTAATTGCCATGTATTTTGTTCTTGCACAGTCACTTACATATACTTTTTTCATTATTTTCTTTAACATCTTTATTGGAGTATAATTGCTTTACAATGGTGTGTTAGTTTCTGCTTTATAACAAAGTGAATCAGTTATACATATACATATGTTCCCATATCTCTTCCCTCTTGCGCCTCCCTCCCTCCCACCCTCCCTATAACACCCCTCTAGGTGGTCACAAAGCACCGAGCTGATCTCCCTGTGCTACGTGGCTGCATCCCACTAGCTATCTATTTTACGTTTGGTAGTGTATATATGTCCTTGCCACTCTCTCACTTCCTCCCAACTTACCCTTCCCCTCCTGGTGTCCTCAAGTCCATTCTCTACGTCTGCATCTTTATTCCTAGCCTGACCCTAGGTTCTTCATAACCTTTTTCTTTTCTTTTTAGATCCCATATATATGTGTTAGCATACGGTATTTATTTTTCTCTTTCTGACTTACTTCACTCTGTATGACAGACTCTAGGTCCATCCACCTCATTACAAATAACTCAATTTCGTT
>NW_020174642.1:934304-942796 GCF_003031525.2 Neophocaena asiaeorientalis asiaeorientalis
TTCTGGGCTTTCTATCCTGTTCCATTGATCTATATTTCTGTTTTTGTGCCAGTACCATAGTGTCTTGATTACTGTAGCTTTGTAGCATAGTCTGAAGTCAGGGAGCCTGATTCCTCCAGCTCCATTTTTCGTTCGCAAGATTGCTTTGGCTATTTGGTGTCTTGTGTTTCCATACAAACTGTGAAATTTTTTATTCTAGTTCTACCATCTGGCCCTGGGCTTTTGTTTGTTGGAAGATTTTTTTTTGTAAATTAATTAATTAATTAATTTATGGCTGTGTTGGATCTTCGTTTCTGTGTGAGGGCTTTCTCTAGTTGTGGCACGCAAGGGTCACTGTTCATTGTGGTGCGTGGGCCTCTCACTATCGCTGCCTCTCTCGTGGCGGAGCACAGGCTCCAGACGCGCAGGCTCAATAACTGTGGCTGACGGGCCCAGTTGCTCCGTGGCATGTGGGATCTTCCCGCACCGGGGCACGAACCCGTGTCCCCTGCATTGGCAGGCGGACTCTCAACCACTGCGCCACCAGGGAAGCCCTATTTTCATTATTAACGCTACCACACTTGACATGTTTCATTATATACTCCCCATCTGTTTTAGATACCTTAAAAAAAATTATCCTTTTTTAATCTGATTAATGAAACATAATTTTCCCCACTCGTTCCTTGTGGAAAATAAACATAAACACGAAGAAGAAATTAAAAATCACCTGTAATTATACAACTCAGCAATAATCAGTGGGTTTAGGTGTTTGGGCTAGTTACATGTGATCCAGATATATATATATATATATATATATATATATATATATATATATATATATATATATATATATATATATATATATATATATATATATATATATATATATATATATATATATATATATATATATATATATATATATATATATATATATATACACACATACATATGTGAGTATGTATATACTTTTAAAAAGCATATTTTGATAATTAATAGAGTTTATCGTAATTTGTGTACTTGATTGAAAATGTGTTTCCTCTTATTGACAACTGGTAATGATTTTCCCCATTTTTCTTCTGTTTGTCTTGTTGATTTCCACAAACTCTTTACATATTAAGGATATTAGCTTTTTCATATGTTATGTTGCAGATATTTTCTCCCAGTTGATGTTTGGATTTGATTCATTTTATGGCTCCTTTTTTGGGGAGGGGGTACATAAGATTTTATATTTTGTATAGTTAAACCAATTAGTCTTTTTCCTTTAGTTTTCTCTTATTTTTTATGCTTACGTAAACTAGAGAATTTGTTGTTGATTTTGCTTTATAAATTATCAGTGAGTCTTGCCAGTGTTTCATTGTCATCTGCAGAAAAATCTTTGTGTTGAGTAGGGATTTTTGACTGAATTTTCTAGCCTGTTGCATGATTTAACTTAATGGGGTCATGTACTAAAGCACAGGCTTAGGAGCTGAAAGCCTTGGGTTCCTATGTCCTTTCTGCTGCTACCTAGTATCTGTGTGATCTTGTGCAAGGTGTTTAAATCCTCTTAACTTCAGTTTTTGTATTTGTAAAATAATGATAATATCTCACGGGAATTCAATAGAAAATTGTATATGTGTGTGTATAAATACTGTGTATTTGATGTGTATGTATGTGTATATATGTGTAAAGCACATAGTTAGCCTGAAAATGTGTTCAATATTGTGTTAGTGAACAAATGGCAGTTGGTTATCTTCTTCTGTTTTATTTTCACATTTATATTTAACCCTTAAAGTTTTGTAATTAGGCTCTTTCAGATAGTGAGTTAACAGACACCCACTCAGTTCATCATGGAAGATGAAGTTTATTTTAATGATAAAGGGAAGGTGAGGAAGAAAGACTAAGGCTACATCTCTCACCTCTGCAGTCAGCACCTCCCTGAGGCCTGGAAGGTCTGCAGGACTCCCCAGGGCCCTGGATGTCTGCATTCCAAACATTCCGCTTCCCTTCCCTGCCTCTGCCTGGAGCTTCCCAGGCTCCTAGGGAATATTCCTCCGTCGGGCTCATCCTCTCTGCCTTTTGTCTTCTCTGTCTCCTGGTTTTCCCTTTCTTCTCTTTCTAAGTATTATTTGGTTCCCTGACATTTTTTGAATTGGTGGCATAGTGCTTGGAAGGTCTGATCCTTGAATCCACACTGCCCTGACCTTCTTGTCACCTTTTTGGCACTGAGCATCCTTTAACAGTAAAAAATCATTTTAACAGTAGAAGAAAGAGTCAATTTATAGGTGATTCCCCACGAGTTACCAGATTGGTATGGTTTAGAAAAATGTATTAGACAACTTAGTTCTCCAGGTTTTTGATTTGGTAGCCAGCTCTTTCCTCAACACTCAGTAAAACATTTTACTGTCTTTAGGGGTTCTGATTTCTTCTACATTTGTGTTTTTGGGGATATGGCACTACATTTGTTAACTGGCCCTTTGCTAGAAGTTCCCATTATTTCCAGTGTGATCTAAGATCTCCTTAGAGTCCAGGATTGGATTGAGAATTTTTTATTGGATTATTATTGCCAAAATATCTGTGTTTCCATTTCCTATACTGCCTCCCAAACTTAGCCCCCCTTCAAAGGCAACTTTATTCTTGTACTTTTTCAGCTACACTTGACTGCCAGCCGTCCTATGATGTGAGAATAGAATATTGATTGTTTCCTGTTGCCTGTGGGACAGGAATGTTTCTTGAATTAGAGCTAATTTTGGAGTTTAAAGTACTCAATGTCAACTTTTGAAGATAGCCTGTTTAAGATCGCTTTGTTACACAAGGGAAGGTCATCCAAGGCTGAGGGGAAGGGAAAGGAAGAAAGAGAAGGGAAAAGAGAAAACAGCTGATGACTTCTTCTCCCTCTTCTGAATCATTCCCTCTACACTTATGGAGAACTCTTTCCATTTCATATTGTCCTTTTTAAAGATTTATTTCTTAATCTAAAGCCACTTGCTAGGTGTACTGTGAGGTCAGAACGTTCATGGCTGGAGAAGTTTCCCGGTTGTGGATGGTTTTTAAAGAAAGCGTTACCTTTACTTGGCCGTTGGAGATGATCATGTGTTTTTTCATTCAAACATTTACTGATTTCTTTCATTATGCACAGTTGCTGGCAACGTGTATGGGCTTTTGTACAAATTAGAAAAGGCATGTATGTCTAGACAGACTGGTTAGAAAAAGGTGTTGCCCTGGGCAGACTGTTTAGAAAAAGGAGTCTCCTTTGCTAGACCAGTTGGAAAAAGATGCCCCCCACGAGTGGCTGCAGCATCATGGTACCTGGCACCTCCAGGGCACATGGGTTGGCAAGTCAAGTGGAGTCCGGGTTTCTGTCCCAAACGGCCCCTCCAATGGGTGTTTGTGTGTGTGTGTGTGTGTGTGTGTGTGTGTGTGTAAGGCACCAAATGCACTGTGAATAGGCAGAAGAATCAGATCTGCCCTCAGGAAACCTGGGTTCTAGAATCAGAACCAAGCCATGAACCACAAACACAGAGCTCACGGTATTACAGTGGAAATGTTTCCTCAAACTCTACTGTATAGCACAGGGAACTATATTCAATATCTTGTGATAAACCATAATGGAAAACAATATGAAAAAGAATATATGTATAACTGAATCACTTTTCTGTACAGCAGAAATTAACACAACCTTGTAAATCAACTATACTTCAATAAGATAAAAAAAAAATTTTTTTCCTCAGAGAGTGACAGATGAAGAGTCCTAGGGTTTTAGGAAAGCTCCAGTAAAATTCTGCAGAATCAGTCCTGGTTCCTCTCTGGAAACATCCACTGTGTTGCTTTGCTCTATAAGAGAAAGCCAAGCAAGGTGAAGCATCGGGGTGAGAAATAAATTCAGTTGTGTTTGTGTTACTCACTGTCCGGAAGACATAAGACCTACTCCGGCATATGTAATGTTAAGATCTTGGGGAAATGCCCTTCACTGGAGCCTCAAGGCCTGTGACCCACCCCATCTCCTGAGTCATCATTCAAGCCGATGGAGAGGCCCAGGTCTCAGACTTCCTGTGTGTTAAGAGCTGCAGCAGCTGTTCAGCTGGGGTCCCATAGACCCTGCTCTATGAGTCTGAACAGAAAAATTCCCCCAAAGCACTGATTGCACCTCAGGCCCCTTGGCACAATACCTCCCTTGGATGGGTAAATAGTGTGACCGCTTAATAAAGGGTCAGCGACAATTACATGCAAGTGGAGAGAATGAGAAGCAAGAGTCTTTGAACAGACTTGGTTTTTGTTGTTGTTTTTTCTGGGAAAGGAATGTGATAGTTTTGGGTTTCCCCGTGTATAATCTGAGAGGCTCATCCATCTCAGTGTGACAGAGGAAAATTTCAACATTAGGAAAGTAACTTTTGATTGATCACAAACAGCTGGGTGGGCCATGCCTCACTGGTGCCCGGGCATCAGCGACCTTTTCAATATAGTTGCTCAGCATGGCTTCTGCCCCTGAAAGGGTGTGTAAGCTGGTGCTTGGTGTTTGCAATGGTTGTGAGCCACTGTCATCCTGAGCATCCCCATATAGAGACCCAAGTCTTGCACATCTTGGGGTTTTTGTTATGGGCTGAACTGTGTCCCCCAACTCCCACCCCCTGCCCCAAATCCCATGTTGGAGTCCTAACCGCTAGGACCTCAGAATGTGGTTGTCTTTGGAGATAGGGACTTTCAAGAGGTAATTACAGTAAAATGAGGTTGTACGGGTGGGCTCTGATCCAGTAGGACTGCTGTCTTCCTAAGAAGAGGCTCCCTGTGAAACCCGTAGGGGAGTTTTTCCTTGCCCCTCTTCCAACTTCTGGTTTGCCAGCAAGCTTTGTGTTTCTTTTTCTTTTTCTTTTTTTTCTTTTTGCGGTACGCGGGCCTCTCACTGTTGTGGCCTCTCCCGTTGCGGAGCACAGGCTCCAGACGCGCAGGCTCAGCGGCCATGGCTCACGGGCCCAGCCGCTCCGCGGCACGTGGGATCTTCCCGGACCGGGGCACGAACCCGCGTCCCCCGCATCGGCAGGCGGACTCCCAACCACTGCACCACCAGGGAAGCCCGCTTTGTGTTTCTTGGCTTGTAGCCGCGTTACTCCATCTCTCCCTCTGTTTTTGCAAGGCATTCTCCCTGTGTCCCTTCTCTTCCCATGGGGACACGAGCCACCTTGGATAAGTGACCCTTCCTACCCCTGTAGGACCTCCTCTTGCCTTAACTAATTACATCTGCAATGACCCTGTTTCCGAAGAAGGCCCCACTCTGAGGTCCTCAGAGTTAGGATTTCAGTGTATCATTTTGAGGGGACACAGTTACACCCCAAACACATCTGTCTCCATCTGTGCCCCCCAATCGCCTATTTGCCTTCCCTGCTTCTTCTGCTCAGAGGCTTGGTGTCCTCTCCTCCAGCTGCCTCAGCCCCTCCCGGGTTATTTGCAGCTCCTGTGAGTTCCACTTCCGAGTTGCATTTTGATTTTATTACCCACTGACCAGTCTCTTGGCTGCATTCAGGTTTAGTCCTTGTTCATCCGCCCCACCCTCAGATCCTCAGGGCCAGAATCCATCCTAACCATCTAGAAACCAACCCTATGCCAGGACCCTGCTTAAAACAAAAACAAAAACACCCTCAATTGGTTGGTTTTCTTATTCTCTACAGAGCAGATTCCAAATTCCCTCCCCTGCGTCCAGGCTTCTCAGTGTTCAGTCCCCGAGCTGTGTTCTGGTTTCTCTCCCATCAGCGTTTGTGTTCACCCAGGGCAGATGGGTTCTCTGTCCTTGGAGTATCCTTCTCGGGGGCCTGTGGCATGCCTCTGCTCCCTGCTGGTGCCACCCGAAGGCCCACCCTTCCAGCCCCGTTGAGATGCCCCTTCTTCCACGGAGCCTGCCCTGATCTGCCCGACCCGAAGCAGTTTCTCCTGCTTCTGTGTCTTCCTGCCCCCGTCACCTCTCACACTCCATGTGACATCTTGGTCATGAGGGAGCATGTGTTAGCTTCCTCATCAATTCGTAGGACTGTTTAGGTAGAACCAGGTTTTAGTCACTCAAAATAAATCCTCTTCTGTGCTTCTCCTGATGTTTCGCACATGGTGGGACTTGGCAGCTCGGGAGAACCAAGGTCTTCCTGTGGAGGCTCTGGCTGTACTTCTGAGGCTTTGTCACCGTCCAAGGATTTCCTTCGGACAATATGACTGCCGAGCCCTGTGTGAGACCTCAGTTAATCAGTACTGTGGAAGAAAGATTTTATCCAAAGTTGGCCGCTGGTTTATTGTGGTTTATTTTTAACTTCCTGATGGACCGGATGTGGAGTGGTTGGAAAGGATTTTTCTAGAGGTTTCAGGATGAACTGGGTGCCAGTAACCCTAGCGTCCTGGATTCATTTCCTGGGACTGTCTAACAAAGAACCACAACCTGGGTGGCTTAGAACAACAGAAACGATTTTCTTACAGTCCTGGAGGCCAGAAGTCCAAAATGAAGCTGTCAACAGGGCCAGGCTCCTTCTGAAGGCTCTAGAAAGCATCTGTCCAGGCCTCCCCTCTAGCTCTGGTAGTTCCTTGGCTTGTGGCAGCATAACTCTGACCTTCACGTGGCCTTCTCCCCATGTGCGACTGTGTCCAAACTTCCCCCTATTTTTTTTTTTTTTGGTACGCGAGCCTCTCACTGTTGTGGCCTCTCCCGTTGTGGAGCACAGGCTCTGGACGTGCAGGCTCAGCGGCCATGACTCATGGGCCCAGACGCTTGGCGGCATGTGGGATCTTCCTGGACCGGGGCACGAACCCGTGCCCCCTGCATCGGCAGGCGAGGATCTATGGGAGTTACATGAGACAATGCATGTAAAATGTCTTGCAGAGTCTTGCTTGGCAAGTACTTAATAAATACGACTAGTCCCGGTCTGAGCTTTCTATGGCTTGGTGACTGTGGTCTACGCGTGTACTTTTTAATTTGTTTTCACACTATGCGGTTGACAAAGAAGTGGCAATTGCCCAAATACCTCGTTGGTTTTATGCTTACAGACAGCTCAGCTAGACAAGTTAGATCGCTACACGGACCCCTAGCCGCTCTGAATATCTGCATAGCTTCAGTTATCCAGACAGTTGCCTACGTTGATTGATTGATCGAGTTATCTGGACCACAGAGACCCAATCCTAATTACAACATGAATTTTTTGTGTTTTTTTTTGCGGTACGCAGGCTTCTCACTGTTGTGGCCTCTCCCATTGCGGAGCACAGGCTCCGGAACCTTTTTATAAGGATGCCAGTCATTGGATTAGGGCCTACCCTAGTGACCTCATCTTAACTAATTACATCTGCAGTGACCTTATGTCAAAGAAGGTCACATTCTGAGGTACTGGGGGCTAAGACTTCAACTTGAATGTTTTGGGGCACAGTTCAACCCATGACACCCCGTAGAGCCTGGGGTGTGTCTGCTAGGTTGACTTGGGTGAGGCAGTGAAGTCTGCCAGGGCAGAGGGATGCTCCCTCAGGGGTGAAGGAGGTGAAGAGAAGGATCTGACCATTCCCATCCACCCTGTTCCCCTCTAGTCCCTGGGAAATAACTCTGGTCCACACACCTGGCTGTGGATACACTGTGAGCACTTCTCCCACGGGAAGGAATTGGTAGCCCTCTTGGAGAGAGCTTTCGAGGTGTCCGAGTTAAGGTCCCAGCCTCAGTCACATCTGTGTTTAGCTAATGTTGAAACTTGTCACTTGCCCTTTTCGGTTCACACTGTCCCTCCTGGACGATTTCTTTCTCTGTTCACCAAGTGCTGTGATCCTGTGGGTGATTGAGCTACTGCCCGTTTGCTAAGACAGTTAGCGTAGGATGTCTTATGAAGCAGTGGGAAGATGTAGAGATTTGGGAATTAGGCTTTTTAAGTGACTAATGTGGATAGGAAAATAAGTTGTTTTTGTTTTTCTTGGTTACATAGAGTTACCTGATTTAGCTGTTTACAATAATCAAATAATCCACTGGGTAGTCCAGCTCGGGCTCCAACTCAGATCCAGTGGCCCCTCTACATGGCAAGAAGAGCTTAGCTGTGGGTTGAGAGTCAACTTCAGGCTGTACCAGATCCCAGCTGGGTGACCTGTGAGCAAGTTTCTTAATCTGTGTAAAACGAGAGTTTCCCCTCTGGTAAAAAGGGGAAAAAGGGACTTCCCTGGTGGTCCATTGGTTAAGAGTCTGCAATTCCATTGCACGGGGCACGGGTTCCATCCCCGGTTTGGGGAACTAAGATCCCGCATGCCATGCGGTGTGGCCAAAAAAAAAACAAAAAAGAAAAGAAAAATGCCCTGGATTCCCCTGTATGGCTTCACCAAAACCACTGATGCCTCTTTTGACAGACTGGCCTCTCCATTCTTTGGTTGTCCTAACTAACAAACTTCCTTCGCTAAATTACACCTTGCTGCTAATAGGACTTCCGGCCAAAAGAAGAACATAAAACTCAAATTCTATTCTTTTTTTTTTTTTTTTGTGGTACACGGGCCTCTCACTGCTGTGGCCTCTCCCGCTGTGGAGCACAGGTTCCGGACGC
>NW_020174642.1:942931-945538 GCF_003031525.2 Neophocaena asiaeorientalis asiaeorientalis
TGTGTGTGTGTGTGGTACACGGGCCTCTCACTGTTGTGGCCTCTCCCGTTGCGGAGCACAGGCTCCGGATGCGCAGGCTCAGCGGCCATGGCTCACGGACCCAGCCGCTTCGCGGCATGTGGGATCCTCCCGGACCGGGGCACAAACCCGTGTCCCCTGCATCGGCAGGCGGACCCCCAAACACTGCACCACCAGGGAAGCCCTGACTGGTGTCTTTAAAAGAAGAGGAGGTTAGGACACAGGCATGTACAGAGGGAGGACCACGTGAAGACTCAGGTAGAAGACAGCCATCCACAAGCCAAGGAGAGAGGCCTCACAAGAAACCAAACCTGTTGACACCTTGATCTCAGATTTCTAGCCTCTAGGACTGTGAGAAAATAAATTTCTGTTGTTGAAGCCGCCCGATCTGATGGCATTTGTTACGGCAGCCCTTGCAAACGAATACGCTGGGAGACGTTAATTAAAATGATTGAAAGAACAACCTGTATTAAAATGAAAAAAGAATCAAGTACTGGAGCATTCTGGTTTCGCCCAGGCCCTCTCCACGCAGCCTGCTGCACCCTGTACACAAGTGCCTGCGAACACTCGTACACTGCCTGCCGAGCCCCTTTGTTATCAGCTTGTGAATTCCTGGCCCTTCCTAAAAGCCATTATCTGCTGTCAGTGGAAGCGGAGCTTTCAGGATTCCCAGCAAATGGAAGAGAGACCGGGAGGATTTATGGTGTCATTGCAGGAACACAAATTCTCCTTTCACACAGGCTGACACCATAAATGGATGCGTATAAATCAGAGCAAGAGTGGAAAAAGGACCTAGTTTTCGCGTTCTGAAGAGCACAGGCACTGGGGCGAGGCCTGATGTTTAACGCGTGATTTACGCGGAGAGGAAGGAAGCTTTGTGTGCATGTGGCGCGAGGAAGCCATTGCAGACACTGATTGAGGACCTCGTGTGAAAGGGCAGCAGCCGTCCCGGGCGCTGGAGATGGGAGGGCTGATAAGGATTCCTGTGCTCGGTGGGTGCGCAACTATTATTTTGACTTTCTTTTTCTGGAACCACCGCATTTCTCCCTCTCCCGGGCCTTTGCCCTCCCTTATTTTCTGGGGGCTGGTGAACTCTTTTCCACCTAGAGCAGTACGTCCCTCTTCTTAAAGGCTTCCATGAGACACCCCCCTCTGCCCCTGCAGTCTACCCTTCTTTCCTTCCTTCCTCCTTTCCTCCCTCCCTCTTTTCTTTCCTTCCTTCCATCCTTCCTTCCTCCCTCCCATCCTTCCTTCCTCCCTCCCTCCCTTCCTCCCATCCTTCCTTCCTTCCATCCTTCTTCCTTCCATCTTTCCTTCCTTCCTTCCTTCCTTCCTCCCTCCCTTCCTCCCTTCCTCCCTTCCTTCCCCTCCCCATTAGCATGGTGTGATTAGAGCAGTAATATCCTTATCCCACTGTGTTGTCACCATTGTTTGCTCAGTTTTAACTCAACTAATGAACAGTCACTACGTGTCGAGCACTTTACGCGGCGTATCCCGGCCACCACCATCACCCCCAGTTTACCGATCAACAA
The DNA here is from genome assembly GCF_003031525.2 of Neophocaena asiaeorientalis asiaeorientalis. Taxonomy (NCBI): domain Eukaryota; kingdom Metazoa; phylum Chordata; class Mammalia; order Artiodactyla; family Phocoenidae; genus Neophocaena; species Neophocaena asiaeorientalis. Next base: position 944,482 of record NW_020174642.1, read on the forward strand.
TCCGAGGTTTACTGAGGTTAAGTTTCTTGCCTGCGACTTCTCAGTTCTGGAGATTGACCTTGGTTTGGCTCCAAAAGGTGTGATTTTATTCTCGCTACAAATCTGTGTGATTGGTGTTCTCCTACACAATGTGCAGATGAAGACCAAGGAGCATCTCTTCATTCCTTTCTTCATTCACCAGGCTTTGTTGTTGAGTTCTCTGTCTCAGGCAGACAGCGTGCTGGGTCCTGTGCTCAGAGGGTGAGTGACTTGGTCCAAGTCATGGAACCAGGACTGCCTGTCTAACCCTGGCCACTCTCCACGTCTGCCTGTGGAACACTGGAAGTGTGCCTGGTCTGAACTGAGATGTGTCGTGAGTGTAAAATCCACACCAGACGTCAGAGACTTAGTATGAAAAAGAAAGCGTAAAACAGATTGTTAAGCATTATTCACAATATGGAAACAAATTAAATATCTGTTGGATGGGCAGACAAAGAAAGTGTGGCCTATATATAATAGAATATTATGTAGTCATGAGAAAGAAGAAACTCCTGCCATTTGTGACAATATGGATAAACCTGGAGCACATTATGCTAGGTAAAATAAACCAAACACAGAAAAACAAATATCGCGTGATCTCACTTATAGGGAATCTTGAAAAATCAAACCCATGGAAGCAAAGAGTAGAAAGGTGATTACCGAAGGAGGGGGTCACAGATAGCTGTTGCTTAAAGAATAAGGAGCTTCGCTTTTGCAAGATGAAAAGAGTTCTGGAGATGGGTGGTGGTGCACAACAGTAGGGACGTACTTGATGCCACTGAGTGGTGCACTTAATACCGCTTGATTTAAACCACAATGAGGAATCAGCTCACACCGGCAGAACGGCCATCATCAAAACATCTACAAACAGCAAATGCTGGAGAGCGTGTGGAGAAAAGGGAAGCCTCCTGCACTGTTGGTGGGAATGTAGATTGATACAGCCACTATGGAGAACAGTATGGAGGTTCCTTAAAAAACTAAAAAGAGGGCTTCCCTGGTGGCGCAGTGGTTGAGAGTCCGCCTGCCGATGCAGGGGACA
>NW_020174642.1:946691-965377 GCF_003031525.2 Neophocaena asiaeorientalis asiaeorientalis
TTATTTGTAGTGAGGTGGATGGACCTAGAGTCTGTCATACAGAGTGAAGTAAGTCAGAAAGAGAAAAACAAATACTGTATGCTCACACATATATATGGGATCTAAAAAAAAAAGAAAAAAAAGAAGAGGTTCTGAAGAACCTAAGGGCAGGAGAGGAATAAAGACGCAGATGTAGAGAATGGACTTGAGGACAATTAAAAAAATAATGCTTGATTTTATATTAGGTGTCTTTTATGAAAATAAAAATAAATAATAAAGAACAAAAAAAACTTCATGACTATATGTCTCACTATGACTATTATGTGAAACCCTTTAAAGAATGAAAATGTCATTTGGCTGACAGCAGTCGGGCTAAATGAAAGTTGATAGAATGTAAGCTAGTCAAAATTTTGCTCAAAAAAAAAATATGCAGAGGGGGAGGTAAGGGGGCGTGGTGGCTTGTGCCAGATCATGAAGGAGTTTTAATTTCTCCTCAAGGGATCGAGTTTCTTTTAAAAGTTTCTGAGCACAGAAGATGATCATAGCCATCCTTAGAAAGAAACCTCTGATGCCTCAGTGTGTAGAGAAGGAAGAAGGTGGAGACCTGAGGGAGCGCCAGGAAGCCCTTAGGAGGCTGGGTCAGCTGCAGTGGGGGTGGCGAGGAAGGAAACTTCCAGAAGAGACTTGGTGACTGTTTGCCACGGGAATTGGGGGCTGGGGGGGAGAAGGAGAGGGAGTCAAGTGCTCAGCCAATCGGTGGGGATGGTGATGGCCTCAGTGAGGGGAGCACAGAGAGCGGTTCACTCAGAGGAGGAGCATGGCGGTTATGATCTTGGAGAGGCTGTGATGGGAGGGTTGGATGCCGGCTCTCCGTGTGGGTGTCCCGCGGGCAGCCGGGAGTTGCTGTTTCCAGCCAGTTGACATTGATGGCTGGCGAGGGGTAGTCAAGCCTAACCATCCCATTATCTTTTGGATTCCACGGATCGATTTGCTTCTAGATGATGTAATTTGTGGCTTCCTCCATATTGGCCCCGAGTTACATTCTGGGTCATTAAAAAGTGGGGCGGAGTTAGGATTGGAGCAGGAAGAGGCTCCTGGGGGGATCGGAGTTGAAGAGTATTTGAGACAAATGGACATTCAGTTTTTTAACCAATATATTTATCGATTTAATATATTTGGTGCTTTCGGAGCCAGGCACTGTGGGGAATACCAAGATGAATTACCCATGGTCTTAAAAAGCTTGTAATCTGTTACTGAGCTGGGGCTTTTTGACCCTTTTCCAAAACCAGGGAGAAATGATTCTAGCACTACCTGTTTTAATTCATCATTTAATTCTCATCTCCCCATAGGATTCATGAGCTTTGGTGAATTCCAACTGGGCAGGAAATTGGGGGTTACTTTTATCCTTGTGGATAATAAATACATTCTGACGACAGATGAGGCATGCATATTCTAACTAAGTAGACGGGCTTTTGATAGGAATTCCAACAACTGCACAACTACTGCCCTTTGTGGGCAGCCTGGCTGGTCTACATAGCTCTCTCAAAATTCTGTGCTTTGCATTTTTCCTCCTTGCAGGAACCAGTTTCTGGTTTCCCACCCACGGGATGTTTCTAAGGTGTCAGGACGTGATTTGCTTTCTCAGTCGGAGCTGGAGTCAGGGCGCAGGGAACCCCGGTGATGGTGGCTTCAGAACTTCCCAGGGTGGGTGTGGGAGGGTCTCCCAGCCCCATACTGCGAGCTGGATTCTGCTCACATCTGCCCAGCACTGACTTCTGCTCTCATCACCGAGATCAGCCCTAATGAGCTCTGTTGTTTAAACTGGGGAAAGAAACTTTCCCCCCTCATTTCCACAAAGACAGCCGGCGGGGAGCCAGGGGTCAGAGCTGTTGTGCTCTGTGACATAAATAGCAGTAATTAATGGGCCCTCATAAAAGAGCGATTTGTGTGTGCTGTCCAACATCATTTTTCTGTGAATTGGAGCTACCCTGAAATTAATTATAAAGCCAGCGGGGGATATTTTCTGCTTTCTGTTAAGTAAGTACCCTCCACACAGGCACACTCTCTACTCCAATGCATTTACACATACACTGTTTCTACGGGGAAAAAGGCGTGAAACCAATTTATTTTCAAATCTTCCCACTGGGTCACGCTAATCACCACAGTTTTCAGCCCTTTTACACCGAATTCAGGCTTGGGCTAGAGCCTCAGAGTCCTCAGTCCCTTGCTGTTTTCTTCGTGGCTTTTGGGATGTCCCCTCCAGCTCACCCCTGCTTAACTCACTTCAGCCAGCATGGTCACCTAGATATTATTGTTGTAATGAGATCTATAGAGCAAGCCATCCTATCATCACTGATAACTTTCATGAAGATTCTGTATTAGTCTGCTCAGGCTGCCCTAACAAAATACCACAGCTAGGTAGCTTAAACAACAAATTTATCGTCTCACAGTTCTGGAGGCTGGAAGTCCAGGATCAAGGTGTCAGCAGGTTAGATTTCTCTTGAGGCCTCTCTCCTCGGCTTCCAGATGGCCATCTTCTTGCTGTGTCCTTGCATGCCTTTTTCTCTCTGTGAGTGGATCCCTGGTGTCTCTTCCTCTTCTTACAAGGACACCAGTTTTATTGGATCAGGGCCCCACCCTTATGTCCTCATTTAACCTTAATTACCTCTGTAAAGAGCCATCTCCAAGTAGTCACATTGCGGGTTAGGTCTTTTAACATATGAATTTGAGGGGAGACACAATTTGGTCCATAACAGGTTCTGATATAGTTAATAGAATCTTTTTCTTCCAACTGCACTTGCATTCATTCATTCATTCAAGAAATATTTATTGAATGTTGTCTATGAGCCAGAGACGATTCTGGATGCTGAAAACATGACAGCAAAGGAGACAAAGAACTGTTTCTTCCCTTCTAGAGCTGTCATGGGTCAGGCAGATTCCACACTCAGTCAGTGAGTTCTGTAGGATTTAAGAGGTGATGAACACTATGGGGACAAATAGACTGGATCGAGGGGAGGGTGAGTGCCAGGTGGGTGTGGCTGTAAATAGGTGGGTCACGGGAGCCTCTCTGAGTGGTGACGTCTTGGCAAGTCTTGGAGGTGAGGGAGAGAGTGTGTGGCCAGGGCGGGAATACACCTGTCACATTCGTGGAACTACAGGAAGGCCCGCAAGTGAGCAGAGGGAATGAGAGGAGATGGGAGGGAGATGGGTGTCCAGGCGCTGTCAGGACTTTGGCTCTTTCTCAGGGAGAAATGGGGATTCTGGGTGCTTTTGGGTGGTCCTTGCCTTGGGGGAACTTTCCTGCCCCTCTAGATTAGCTGTTCTAGAGAAGGTGACAGATGGTTCAGACAAGTTTAGGAGGGAGAAGGTACATGGCAGGGGCACAAGCCAGAATAAGATGTTGGGGCAGGAGGGACTTAGTGGGCACGAGGGGGAAGGATGAGGCTGCTTCTGTGGTGGACACCAGGTCCCCAGACGGCACACTTCACCGCTGGTCATGGGTGTCCTCCAGCACCCCTTCTCCTTGGTGACTTCTCCCAGCTCTCAGCCAGACTCGCAGGAAGTAAGAAACTGCTTTCTGCAGCAGGATGGCTGGGCAGCTCCAGTCCACACGTGGTGAGCAGGGGACCACAATCCACCGCCTTTAGCTTAGCAGGGTTTCTGAATTTCTCTGTCTGCTCTGGTTCACCCAGAGAGGGTCACCAAGGATACTGTTTGTTCCATGTCATCTAATCTGTTTTCTAGCGTGGGCATTTAGGGTACATCGTCTGGCTTCTATCCGGGAATCCACAGAGCTCACGTGTAAGTGTGAAGGACCGGAGCCATCCATCCATCTTCCCTCTCCCCCACCCTCCCTTTCTCCCTTCCTCTCTCCTTAACCTGCGCAATTGTTGGCTGTGTCATTGGTCCAGTACACGTTACTTGAGCTTCTTCTCTGTTCCTGACACTGCTCGGCACAGGTCGTGGAAGGGTGAGCACTGTTTGAAGTGACAACGGGGATTGAGGTTCTGGAAGAGTATTCTACGAAAAGGATGAGGCTTGAAGAAGGGTGATCGGCAGGGCTGATCCCCAAATCTGGGAGAATTTGATGCTGTGAAGGAGGAATGTCCTATTGGAGCCCAGTGGAAAAGCAGAACAGAGTAAGGGGATTATGACTGTTGCCATGGGGGCGGGGCTGGAGGGCGTGGGTGCAGCGCTAATTAGGCTGGTTAGGGAAGCCTCTGACGAGGTGACATCTCTCAAAAGGGGAAGGGAGTGTTTCCGCATCACAATCACGCACGAGCTGAAACCACGTCCACAGGTGGCATCACGTTTTATAACCTTAATGGTTGAAGGGAAGGCTTCTGGTCTGCCTGTGTTGTAGCTTAGGAAGGGGAGGGCTCGAGCTGCCAGCTTACCCAAGGCAGGCATAGAGATGACCCCCAGCTCACCATCCTGACCCACTGTAGCAGACTGCTGGGACCTTTTGTTCTTTTTTTTTTTCTTTCTCTCACTTACTTGTCCTAAATGAGCCAAGCACAGTGTGGAAGCCAGGAACACAAAAGTGGGGAGGCTGGGCAAGTCCTGCCTTCCTGGAAATGACAATGGAGGGTGTCCCACACCGTTAAGGGTGTGTGTGATGGGTGTGACAGCTGGGGAACTGCAGGGTGGCCCGAGCCAGTCTGGGATGGAGAAGCAAACTGTAATCTGAGGTTGGAGAGAGGAGTGGGAGTTGGGAGCTGGCCTGACCCAGACAGCCCTGTGTGGGAGGGAATTTCAGGCAGTGGTGGGCGGGGTTGGGAGACATCTGGGCGGGAGAGGTTGGTGGTGCAGCAAGCAGCAGATGGAATGGGGGAAGAGAGGGGGTGGGGAGGTCTTAGGAGGTGGAGGTGACAGGCCCTGGTGATTAACTAGATGGGGGACTAGGGGTGCGCTGGATGGAGGCGGATGCACAGTTGGGGTGCAAGGACACCTATGGAGGGAGGTGCTTCAGGCTGAGCTGGGGAGCCCCAGGGAGGGCCAGGGGGAAGTGATGGGTTTGGAGAGCCAGTGGACCACCCAAATGGGAGGTGTCCACGGGGCCGTCAGAGCTCGGGGAAGAGGCGTAAGCAGGATGGAGGTGTTGGGACTGGTCAGCATATGGACGGTTGTAGGAGTCCTGGAAGTGGAGGAGATGGACTGTACATCCCTAATGTGAGGAAGGATGGGGCCTGGGGCAGAACCTTGGGAAGACTGGGCTGGGAGGAAAAGCAGGAGACAAGGAGGGAGAGTGACCTTGTGGACTGGGTGGTCGAGAGGCACCGGGGACCCTGACGGGGGGAGTGATGGGGATGGAAGCTAGGTGGCAGGGGCTTCCTGGCTTCTCTTCCTGCACAAGACATGCAAATCCTAACAGTGGACACTTACCGAGGGCTTCCAGAAATGTTCCCGGTGCGCACCATCCTTCCTGGGTTTCCTCATTTATATCCCCAGCATCTCCACGAGATAGGTACTATTATCCCCCATCCGTTTTTTTTTTGTATTTTTTTTTTGCGGTACGTGGGCCTCTCACTGTTGTGGCCTCTCCCGTTGCGGAGCACAGGCTCCAGACGCGCAGGCTCAACGGACATGGCTCATGGGCCCAGCCGCTCCGCGGCATGTGGGATCTTCCCGGACCGAGGCACGAACCTGTGTCCGCTGCACCGGCAGGCGGACTCTTAACCACTGCGCCACCAGGGAAGGGAAGCCCCGCCCCACTCCGTTTTTTATAACAGCGAGGAAACTAAGGCCCAAGCTACCGGGTGGCAGAGGCAGGCTTTGAAGTCAAGGCACCCAACCTTGGAATCTGTATGTCTGGCTGCTGTGCCGTTCCACCCTCTGAACTGCCGGGGTGTGGAAAACTGGGGGAGGGCAGGAAAGGAACTATCAGATCTGACCCCAGTCCTTGGAGAATGGACGCTAGCCCTTGGTTCTTACAGTTAACTCTTCTGCATAGTAGAATTGTACGACGCTCGGGTGGTCCATTAGTCTGCTCGGGTGGCCATAACAAAAGACCACAGACTGGATGGCTTAAGTGACAGCCGTTTATTTTCTCACAGTTGTGGAGGCAGGGAGTCCAAGATCAAGGTGCCAGTAGGGTTACTTCCTAGTGAGGCTTCTCTTCTTGGTTTGTAGATGGACTTCCTCTTGCTGTGTCCTCACATGGCCTTTCCTCTGTGCATGTGTGGAGAGAGAGATCTCTGGTATCTCTTCCTTTTCTCATATGGACACCAATCCTATTAGATTAGGTCCCCACCCTTATGACCTCATTTAACCTTTTTACCTCCTAAAAGCCCTATCTCCAAATATAGTTACATTAGAGATTAAGGCTTCAACAGGTGAATTTGGGGGTGGGGTGTGTGGGCAGAGACAGTTCAGCCCATGACAGATGGTCATTTTAAACCACTCTAAAAAATCTGAATTATGGCCGCAAATGGGCCTGAAGATCCATATCTCTCTCATGGTGTACTCTTGGCATGTAGAACAGTGTCACGTATATTTTAGGTGGTTAATAAATGTTTGCTGAAGACGAAAAGATTCACTTGAGTTTAACATACAGTATTTATTAAGAAACCAAGATGTTCTGGAAAGGAAGCTCTTTTTGGCTAATTTCCATGTAAAAAGAAAATCCTGCTGATGACAGCCTCCTATTCCCTGTGCATTCTGATTATTTAAAACATCGTGGTATAAAATTGCTTTAATTAAAGAAAGGCTGAACTTACACAGCATACATTGTACAATGGGTAAAACATATATGTATATTTCTGTGATATTAAAGAGTAGTTTCTTTGATCGGTGTTTCCCTCCCTCTCCGTTGTATGGAAGATCCATCCATTTTGCATCTGCCTTTTCATTTTGGAGATCGGCTATGTGAACAACCCTCGATGTGTTTCAGAGGAGTGAATTTTAAAGGCAGTGAATGGTGATCCAGGATGAAGGGATGAATTTTAAATCCTGTTAACTCTGATCCTACGTAGACAGTCTCAACTAAGTCAATATTTAAAGAAGATGAGAGACTAGACTGATATTAAACCTCCTCCTTGGGATTTAAAAGCAACTCTATTCCAGAGAGTTCAAAACGCTGAAATGAGGTTCAAGCTTGTTTTTCTTTTTTTAAATATGCCAAAGCGACAGGTCAAGGAAGTGCACATTTTCTTCTTGGCTGAACTAAGCTTAAATGCTTTTCACCCTCTACAGGTTGCCTCAGTGAAAGTAAAATGATAATGATAATAAGAATGTCAATTTCAGGCGCTCTTACTATGTGCCAGACATTGTACTGAGTGCTTTATGTACGTTATCTTAGGTACCAATTGGTTTGTGGGAGTGTGTGCCGTGATTGCAGCCATGTGATTTTGTGCATCCTGCATTCTAAGTACAATTCTATATTGGAATTTTTCTCCTAATACGTCACAGGGGCCATTAAACATGAATACCTTTCCGCAGCTGGCGCCTCTCCTGGAGAATTGGGATTCATGCTTTTCGGTCCCTCCTCCTTCCCGTGTGGGAGGGAGCCGTGCTTCCCATCCCTGCAGAGCGCTCTGCCACCTCTTCCTTTCCCTCCTCAGGATCCTTCCTTGCAGTCACTCCTTCTTTCCTGTATCTTCTATTTCACTACCCCATAGCTGCCCTCTCCTCATCTTAGATCTACTCACTCTTTTTTTTTTTTTTTTTCTTGGCCTTGGAGGGTCTCCTGTTCTTTCGTATGAGTTTAGTTATTTAAAAGTTTGCTGATTTTATCCATCATTGATAGGTATTTTTTTGGCGGGAGCCTGGGGAGTGAGGTGGGGTGGGAGTTGCCATACTGTGAGAAGTGCAACTTCTTTTCTTTGGTGACCTTTGGTCTTCGTTGCTGCGCGCGGGCTTTCTCCAGTTGCGGCGAGCCGGGGCTACTCTTCATTGCGGTGCGCGGGCTTCTCACTGCGGTGGCTTCTCTTGCTGCGGAGCACGGGCTCTAGGTGCGCAGGCTTCAGTAGTTGTGGCACGTGGGCTCAGTAGCTGTGGCTCACGGGCTCTAGAGCACAGGTTCAGTAGTTGCGGTACACGGGCTTAGTTGCTCCGCGGCATGTGGGAACTTCCCGGACCAGGGCTCGAACCCGTGTTCCATGCATTGGCAGGTGGATTCTTAACCACTACACCACCAGGGAAGTCACAGAAGTGCAACTTCTTAATAAGAAGTTGATGAGTGATCAGTTTCAGCTGTGGTATACTGGCGCTGTGTTAATCTCGCTCTACTAAGTTCCTAGCACCTTAAGACTTTGCTACTTACTCGGAAATATGGGGGCAATCTTTGAAAACGGCTTCCTCTGTAAAATTTCAGGAGGCTTTGCAACTTGGATCCATCGAAGGGTTGGAGTCTTCGTTTTATTGACCTTTCACAGCAAAAGTTCCTGTCCCAACGTGCTCAGGATGCAACTCAGAAACTCCCCTGACACCCTCCCCTCCCCTCCCTCCCACACTCGACGACCAGCTTGGGAGTTCCAGTGTGGTCCTGGGACTTGGGGCCTCAGTCAGTCTGTGCAGATTTAATTTTACTCTTTAAAACTCCCCTGACTAAAGCAGTTTATCTTTTCAGCTAGAGACCCATCATCACCCTGGGCTCCCCCCGGGTAGAATTAGTGCCTGTAAATCTCTGATTACCGTCAAATTAAATTAGATGCCTCCCTTTGCTGATCATCGATCACTGCCTTTTCCTTAACTTCCAATTCAGTTTTTCCCTTTTCAGTTGTTACAGATGAAGTTGATTAAATGGTTTTGTGTAATCAAGAACGGATTACATTTTCAGTATTATCAATGCAGAGCTTATAAGTTTAAGGTCGCTTACAAGTAAGGGTGTTTAAAAATAGAGAGGGAGCTTTATGGAAAACCTTCTCCAGGTGAGGCTGCCTAAGGGTTCAGGGTTTTCACTGAGGGACTCTCAGAAACAGTAGAACTTGGGAACCAAGATGGCAAATGATGGTGGAACAGACACCTGGTGTGTTAGTTTCCTGCTGTAATGCATTATCACAAACTTGGTGGCTTAAAACAACAGAAATGCATTCTCTCACAGTTCTGGAGGCCAGAAGTCCAATATCGATTTCATTGGGCCAAAATCAAGGTGTCGACAGGGCTATGCTCCCTCTGATGGCTCTAGGGGGATCCGTCCTTTGCCTCTCCCGGCTTCTGGTGGGGCTGCATTATTCCTTGGCTTGTGGCTCATCCCTGCCATCTCTGCCCCGTTCGCCACTTCTCTGTGTATTCGTGTGAAATCTCCCACTGCCTCTATTTTATAAGGACACTTGTGATGACATTTAGGGCCCACCCAGATAATCTAGGTGAATCTCATCTCAACATCCTTCACTTTTTCCAAATAAGGTCACTTTCACATGGTCCACGGATGGGGCCTTAACGTCTTTGGGTGGCTGTTATATAACCTACTCCGGGCAATTAAAGAGCTAAATAAATTATCCTAATAATAATTGTGTGCTCTGTTAAGAAAGGCAGATCGTTTTACTGCTGGGTTTTCAGACTACTCATTCAGAGTACATTTGAGGATTTCACTGCCAAAGAGTAATTTTTAAAACATTGCAACGTAGACTCGAGCAAAGACAGAATCTAATTGTACTTTCCAGCATTCCTCTTTCTCTCCACCTCCACAAGATATGGGTATATATTTGTATGTATATATATGTACACGTATGTGTTATACATATATACACACAAATGAGTACAGTTTTTAAAGCTTTTAGTTTCATATATACTGGACTCGTAGGCCAAACTACAGCCCACTTCTGTGGGCTGACAGCACCAGCCTCTCATGGCCCAGGGACAGTACAGGCCCCCAGCTTGTCTGGTCCAATGGCTGATTGTCCCCTCTTAGTCATATCTTTGGTTTAAGGGCCTGAAAACCTCCATTAATATGGGTGAAGGTGGTCCAAAGATACACACTTCTGGTTATAAGTGCTGAGGATGTAATGTACAGCCTGGTGACTGCAGTTAACAATATTGTATATTTGAAAGTTGCTAATACTGAAGATCTCGATAGTTGTCATCACACACACACAAATTTGTAACTGTGGTGATGGATGTTAGCTAAACTTACTGTGGTGACCATTTCCCAATATATACATATACCAAATCCTTATGTTGTACAAACTGATACAGTGTTACAGGTCAATTATATCACAATTTAAAAAAAGCTTAAAAAAAGACTGTTCCCCAGAAGAGATAATAGATTAAGCTGTTACAGCTATTTTTGCTTCAATGGTTAAAAAAAAAGGTTCACTGATGTGCTCAGTTAGTGACCTGTTGTTCACTCATTGTTTATAAAGTGCTGTGTGTGGTGAGGGGGGAGCAGTCCCTGTTTTAAGGGAGGGGTAGGAGCTTTAAATGGTATCACAGACAGTGGGTGTGGTGAGAGCGTAAGAAAGGAGGGTTGAAGAGACTTCCTGGAAGGGAGGTGGGCCTGGAGTTAGCGTCTGCAGGACCAGGCAGATTTAAAGGGGTGAAGTGGGCTTGTGAGTGCAAGCTTGGAGAGTAGCAGAACGTGTGGTCTGGGCAGTGAGGAGACCCGCCCCGGGGAACTGGGAGTCGGGGCTGGACAGTGGCGGGGTTGATGGGGAGGGAGCTTCAGGGCTGGGCTGAGGCTTGTGGACCTTGCTCTGTGGGCAGCAGGGAGCCGCCGAAGAGCTTTAAGCAAGAAATCAGAGTTCCAGACCCACTGATTTCGAGTATGAATTCAAGGGGCCAGGATGAGCATCGAGAAAAAGAGGTAGCACGCTGATGTCATAGTCTAGGCTAGTGGTGGATAGACTTTTATTTTATTTTATTACAAACTTCTGTCAAGAAAATAACGTTTGAGCCCCTTGCTGCAAACGTGTATCTATCTATCATCTATCAATCATTTACTGATTGATCTATATCATACCTCTGTACATTGAGTGCATTATGAAGCCGTTAAAAAATATAATTACAAAAAAGGAAATAAATAGAAATGGAAGGTCCACTGTTTTTGTCCTGCAGCCCAGTGGCTTGGTAGCCTTGTATGAGAACATCCCTTGGGTTGCTGGAGTCTCACGTAGAGACAATGCGTCTGGGGCATTGCGAAACAAGGTCCTAAATGAACCCGACCTGGCATGGGAACAGAGAGGAAGGGAAAGTGAAGAAGGCAGTTAGCAGAAGTCATCGACATGATGTCCCTGGCTGGTCACATTAGAGAGGAGCGAAGACATAGTAAGAAAAGAAGAGGGCCAAACGGTGGTGTGTTTTAAGGCCGGGTGAGTGGATTGGTGACAGCCGTTGAAGGAAGGGAGAGTGGGGAAGGGTGCAGGCTTGGGCAGAAGGGACAAACTTCCCTTCCCCTCCCTCATGCCATCGTTACTTCCATTCTCCTTTCCCTCCCTCCCCCCTTCTCTCCCTTTATACAAAGCTGGAAGGTCCACACATGTGACATGTTGATTGTGGGGAAGTGACCCAGGAGGGGCATCCAGTGGGCAGTTGAGATACCTCTCTGGACTTGGGACCAAGAGATAACCTGTGCAGTGATTCACAGGGAAAGAGGTAACCATTGGACAGAGGTAGCCTGGCCTGAGGTCCTGGTCCAGGGCAGAGAGAGAGGGTTGGGAGGAAGGGCAGGGGTGCCACATCACTGGGCGTTGCATCCCCCAGCTCCCTAAACACGCCCTAGAACTGAAGATGGGGCAGATTTGGTCGTTTCAGAAATGGAGTCATGGGGGGACCCAACTTGGAGGGATGGTGGCGAGGCCGGAGAGGGAGCGGGGAGGGGCCCTTTGCTGGAGGAGAACTTGGTGTTTCACCCTGCGGAGAACCAAGTTCAACGCTGACTCTTCACGGAGGCTTCCGGACCACCGTTTGAGTTTGCTTGAGTAAATTTCATTCTCCTCCTTCATAACTGAATCTTTTGATCTCCGCTGATGTTACATCTTTCTTTTCTCCCTCGATGCTATTTCAGATAAAGTTTTTCTCCTGGTGCAGATGAGCAGCTATGTATTTTCCTAGGGTTTTGTGAAGAGTCAGGGAATAAACTTTGCCTGCAGTGTCTGACAACAGCCATATTCTTGGTGTCTCCTTAGGTGGCCATAAAAGTCATCGACAAGAAGAGAGCCAAAAAAGACACCTATGTCACCAAAAACCTTCGGCGAGAGGGGCAGATCCAGCAGATGATCCGCCACCCTAACATTACCCAGCTCCTTGACATCTTAGAGACAGAAAACAGCTACTACCTGGTCATGGAGCTGTGTCCTGGGGGCAACCTGATGCACAAGATATATGAGAAGAAGCGGCTGGAGGAATCCGAAGCCCGTAGGTACATCAGGCAGCTCATCTCTGCGGTGGAGCACCTGCACCGGGCCGGGGTGGTCCACAGGTAAGGGCCACACCACGATGCCAATCACCAGTTCTGTGCTGAGTGGACGGCACTGTGCTTCAGCGTGCTCCAAGCAAGGCTGAGTCCTTGCAGCCTGTTTTACAATTTTTCTGAAGTTTTGTTTCGTGGACTTGTTTTGTGAGTCGGGTTAATGCTGACATGAGGTTAAAAGAATAATGTTTGAAGTCCGAGTTGCCTGGGTTTGCATCCTGGCTCTCTCCTTTAATTGTTGTGTGCCCCTGGGCTAGTTAGTTAACCTCTCTGAACCTCAGTTTCTTCTTCTGTAAAATGGGAATATTCACGATACTTATCTCGTGGTTGGTATAAGGGGAAATGAGTTAATATACAGAAAGAGGGACTTCCCTGGTGGTCCAGTGGTTAAAACTCCACTCTCCCAATGGAGGGGGCCTGGGTTCGATCCCTGGTCGGGGAACTAGATCCTGCCTGCCACACGGCGTGGCCAAAAAAAAAAAAAGAAAAAATTAAAGAAAAACTATATATATACGGAAAGAGCTTGGGACAGCGTTAGGTACATAGTAAGGGGCATGTTTAGTGTTGGCGGCTCTCATTATTATTATTTGCAAAGTAATGAGAACAGTTGCTCAGGTACCTGAAAGAAGCATCAGTGTTAAGATGGCGTGAGATTGTTTTTTTCAACGAGTGATGGTGCTTTCATCGTATTTGCTTTACATATGGTAGTTGCTTAATCGCTGTTTCATTCAATGGAATTGAATCACCACGTGAAGTGTGAACTTGCCCTTGAAAGTTAGGCATGTTCTCCATAAGCCAAACCGACGTTGCAAATAATTATGAAAATCAAACTTTTGTTTTTAAACAGACTGCTCCTTCCTGAGGAGGAGCTTTGCAAGCAGACTGAGTGGAAACAGGGTTCTTAGCAGTGCTGCCGTTGGCGGTGGGTGCTGACTTTTAGTGCTAGACTAAATAAGGCCAATATGATACAATAAAATCAAAAAATGAAAGCGCCCTCTTTCCCTCCCAAGAAAGTGTTGACTTCACCAATTAATGCATAGTTCTTCCTTCATGGAGTTATAATTCATAATTACTCCGGGTTGTTGAGAAAAATTAGGGCTCATGTTTGATTCTCATTTACAAAAGCAAGATCAAGGAATTATATATACATGCACACACATACGTTTAAAATTTTTTGTATTGAGATACAACTCACATACCATAAAAGGCACCATTTTAAAGTGTACAATTCAGTCATTTTCAGTATATTCACAGAGTTGTGTCTTTTACAATATTTCCATCACCCCAGACAAGAAACCCTGTACCCATTGGCAGTCACCCCGTATTCCCAGCCCTCCCAGCAGCCCCCCGGTAATAACCACCAATCTGCTTTCCGTCTCTATGAACTTGCCTATTCTGGACGTTTCATATAAATGGAAACAATATATGGTCTTTTATAAGTGGCTTCTTTCACTTAACTTAACCAATGGGATTGACACCGGGGGATGCTCTACCTTGTGTGCCTGAATCTGGGACACTGTGGGGAGGTCCCGGGCTCGGGAGGACACTGTGGGGAGGTCCCGGGCTCAGGGGCAGAGGGGTGGCACTGGGGGGAGGGAGCCAGCCTTGGCCAGGCCACATTCAGGCACATCCTTTTCTCACTAAGGTAAGAAAACCTCTCCTTGTACATATTTTTAGTCACACACATTGTCACGAAATCACGATTCATTAGAACTCTTTGAGTTTCGATCAGCAAGGAAGGGAACATTCAGAAATTTTAAGTGAATAATGCTATTTTTGGCTCTTTCCAACAATACCCTTGTGTAACCTGCCGTGTCAGAGCTCTGCCGTTATTAGGAAAATGATGGTCGTAAGTGCTTCTGCTTCTGTCTTTGGTGACTAAGATGACAAAGGCAGAAACCTCAGGAATGAATCAGCTTGGGTTACCCACTCAGCTGGTCACGGCAGAAGACAGAACCCGGGGAAGAGCTTTCCAAGAGACTCAAGGTGTTATTACAAGGGTTTCGTGCTGTCAGAGATCAGCTGTGCACCGAGCTTGGAGCTTTGAGGACATCAAAGGGAAAGCCAGCAAAGGCTGTGTGCATCGCTCGCTGGTCCCTCCCACAGGAAATTCTCAACAACCCTTTTAAAGTAATTTTAACAAAATCCAATCCCTCTCAGTGCAATTACTGTCAGAATGTCAAAGGAATGAATTTAATAATGTTTTGATAGCAAAGACGGTGTGCTTTTTCTCTCTCTGATCTCCAGCGGTCTACTTCCCCCCTCCCTGGAAATATATTCATCAGCCAATAGTGGCAAAGGCTCAGATCTTTTAAAGTTAGGGAAGATTGGAAATACAGGTGTTGTTTTCTTCTCTAGAAATCATGTTAATGAGTGTCACCTGTGCACACATGGGCATAGGTGATTAGGTGGTTGAGAGCACAGGAAAATGTTTGTTTAGAATATATTCATGGGTGGCTGTACCTGGACTGTCTTGATTTTGAAAGGTTCTATACGTCTCATTTTTAGCAGCCGTAATCTGGCTGGTATTCTATATGCTGTAGCCTTTTTCAGTGCTGGAGAATCTTCTCCTTTACGCTATGGAGGTGGAGTGAATTTCATAAATTATTTTGAGGTTAGATTTTTTCAAATGAGTAAGAGAGTTTAGATAGCATTTCAGAGATGTCCTGGAGTCCCTGGCGGGAAGAGTTCTGAGCAAACAGTTTGGATCTTCCAAAAGGATTTAGGATGAATTTTGGTGGCTACATTATATGATTTAAAGGGATTTTGGTTATGTGTTAGAGGATGCTTTAAAAAGCACAGCTCCTGATGAGGCTGGTACTATATCCTCATGTCATCATCAACTTAATGCCTAGCAGAGCCCTCATTTCCTGTGAAATTAAATCTAAATATTTAATTATCTCTCCAGAACCATTTAAATATCATTTAAAGGAAGCAAATCTTTAAAAATCTTGTAACTATTACAAGTAGAAGGGAAAAAAGGAAACTAAACGTCTATAAAGCAGATTTCCTTAGCTGGCAGAGAACTTCATTTAAAACTGGAAGTGCCGTAGCTTCTGTGTCTTCTACAACAGGGTTGTCGTTCACTTTTGCAAAGTTAGAATATGGTCTTAACTTCTTCATTACACCATTTGAGGATTACCTGAGACGCTTTCGGTTTAAAATCTAATGAAGGTTTCTTTTCTTTTTTTCATTTTCTCTTCCGGGCTCACCCAGCAGGGTGCCCAAATCTGATGATTTTCCTATTGTACGAAGAGCGTTGACTCTTCACATCCATCATCAAGAATACTGATTCTGCCAAGAGGCTACTTTGAGATTCCTCTGTTCATTCAAAATAACGAAGTCCAATCAAACTGTACAGACAAAACATACCTGGGTAACACAGTACCGCCATCCCCTAAGCAGGAAGAGACAAGCCATAGGGGCCCGAGGACAGGGAGAGAGACACAGACGATCAAAGTGAACGGGAGCCTGTGTGTCAGCACGGCTGCTCCCAGAGCCGTGTCTTTATTCACTCATCAGTATTGGGGAAGGACCTTCTGCACTTGGGAGGACTATGGGGCAAGAGAGGGGACTCTTCTTTGTTCTTAGGGGACTGACAAGAAGCAAGCCCCTCCTGTACTGGTGGGGGGTTTTAAGAAGCTGTTTTAACTTTTAAGTTTCCTTGGAGAGGGGAGAGAGGGCAAGGCAGACGAGAAGGGAGCGACTTCTGCTCATATCGGGGGCTGCTGGAGATACCAGGGCCTGAGCACATATCTGGAGGTGCTGGTTATATAGATCAGAGGTTTTTTGTTTAACTGAGTTTGAAAAAACGTGACAACTTTGTGGACTGGGTTGCACGGTGGTCGGCCATGTGGATTTTAAAGCCAGACCGCCTGCGTCCACGTGCGGGGTCTACCACTTAAAAGCTGCACCGTTGCTGGACTTCCCTCGTGGCGCAGTCATTGAGAATCCACCTGCCAATGCAGGGGACATGGGTTTGAGCCCTGGTCCAGGAAGATCCCACATGCCACGGAGCAACTAAGCCCATGCGCCACAACTACTGAGCCTGTGCTCTAGAGCCTGTGAGCCACAGCTACTGAGCCTGCGTGCCACAACTACTGAAGCCCACGAGCCACAACTACTGAAGCCCACGTGCCTAGAGCCCATGCTCCGCAACAAGAGAAGCCACCGCAATGAGAAACCTGCACATCACAACGAAGAGTAGCCCCTGCTCGCCGCAACTAGAGAAAGCCCGCACACAGCCACAAAGACCCAATGCAGCCAAAAATAATAAATAAATAAAATAAATAAATTTATGAGGAAAGAAAAAAGCTGCACTGGGCAAATCACTTAGGCTTTTTTGCCTCACTTTCCAGAGCTACGCAGAAGGTATTAGGGATTATCCACTCCATGTTTTTGTTGTGAGGATTAAATGAGTCAGTTCATGTATAACAAGTGCTTAACACGGAGACCCTTAGGAAGTACTGAGTACGTGTTTGCCGTAACTACTACTGAGTCCACCTCATTCACTTTATCCACAGAGGCTGAGTTCTGTGTGCGCAAGCCCTCACAGCTGTTCTCTGCTTGTACTGCCCTTGCAATCTTTGGATGAATCGTATTCATCCTTCGGGTCCCAGCTAGGAAGCTCACGTCCTGCAGGATGCCCTCCAGGCTAGGACCCCTGGTCATAGATTCCCCGGCACCTTCTACTTTGATTTCCAAACACTTTTCACAAGATAACTGGCTTGTTTGCTATCTGTCTTCTGCATAGGCCACCGTATAGCCCAGCGCCCAGCCCAGTACTCACACAGAGAGACTCTGTTGGATAAATGAAGGGAAACTGAACGGATACAGTTAGTGTCAGAGTTAGCACTGGGATGGAAGCTTTTGGTCACCGATTCATGTTCTTTCTGGAATATTCTATATTCTCCCTGGAATTTTAAGGGAGTTTCTTCATTGACTTCATACCAATTTGTTTATTTTTCAGATCACAATTTGTAGAATGGCATCTTTTTAGTGAATGACCAGCTCTTTCATTTTATCAACAGAATTTGTTTCCGGAGCATTGTAGGAACTCAATAAAGGTTTCATTTTGAATAAATAACTCAGGTACATGCTTAACAAATTGTTCTTATGTTTTACCAAATTGCCCATCTTGTAAATAAATCAAAGATTAAAAACTCATTTGGTTTTAATACAGCGCTTCTGAAGATAAAACCTAATCAAAAACGAAAACAAAAACAGAAACACCTCTTGTTCACGGCAAAATGCTTATTGCCTTGGGGAGTTA
Source organism: Neophocaena asiaeorientalis asiaeorientalis (assembly GCF_003031525.2). NCBI lineage: Eukaryota > Metazoa > Chordata > Mammalia > Artiodactyla > Phocoenidae > Neophocaena > Neophocaena asiaeorientalis. The sequence continues at coordinate 964,292 of NW_020174642.1, forward strand.
TGTGCTTTTCTGGAATGCTTTATTCTTAGCTTATGATTGAAATCCATCTTGTGGCCATCTCCACAGGTACAGTGTTCTCCCCTAGACCTAATCCTCTGTGGGTTTGGTCCAGGCTCCCCACCTCCTGCCCGGGCCCCTTCTCTCTGACCTTTCCTTCGAGGGCTCATGCCCCCCAGTACTGTTTGCTTATCACCAAGTGAACCACTTAAGTCTTTCCTGGAATCTCCCCCTTCACTTTGTCTTAGAACCTTTAACTTCATATCCTCCCCTGGCCACACCAGCCTCTCACCTCTTACCTATTAGTGGTTGCTCAGTTGAGGGTGGCCCGTTTTCTCATTTCCACCGTGATTGGCCCTACCAGGTGGCCCTTCTCATGACGCCATTTTCCAAAGAAGAATCAGAAGCTCAGAGAGTTTAAGTAACTTGCCCAGGGCGGCTCAGCGGGTCAGTGAGAGAGACCCAGCCTCCAGAGCCTGTCTCGTTCCCTCCCCGGGCTGCCGTGTTGGACCAGGCCTTGCTCAGCCCCTCCACCCTGGGCCTTCACCAGCTCTTTCCCAGCTCCCCCATGTCTCCCTCTGTCCTCTTCTCCCTTCCCTGGAAGCCTGGCAGCCTCCATTTTATGCCCCTCAGTTCCTCACTTTCATCTTGGGTCTCAGCCCTGAGTGGCCCCTGGAGGCTCTCGAGTTTCCTGCCCCTCAGTTTAGGCCTGGAGTCTGTTAGAGGCCCGACCTTCCACCTTCACTGCATGGCCAGGGGAGGAACTCTTCCTTCATTCCCATCCCAGTATTCTGGAAGCGTGTGTGTGCACACATACACACGAACACGTGGGTGTGCGTGCAGCACACATTCACACACATGCAATCTCATACGAGTACCCATACACGGATGTGTGCTTTTCCCGTAAGCACACACACATTCCCACTCGGGCCTCTGCTCTGCAGCGTCCTGGCGGTCCTGGCCCTCCCCTCCCCCATGGCGCCCCAGGACCCTGTGTTTGTTATGGCAACAAGGCCCTCCCCTCCACTCCTCAGTCTGGGAGGGCAGAGTTCCTTGTGGCCAGTCTCCAAATCTTAGAGATTATCATCT
>NW_020174642.1:965721-977882 GCF_003031525.2 Neophocaena asiaeorientalis asiaeorientalis
TTATTAGCTGCGGCCTGTTCGAGCTTGTTCTTTTGCAATAACCTAGAACAAAGGGCTGGTGATTAGGGCTGTCCCCTTGGGCCTTCTCTCAATCTCTGGAAAGATGCCTACCCACCCCCACTCCCCACCCCCAAACACTGTAGGGAACAGGACCCAATGTTTGGTCTGCTGAGGGCCGCCATGATGACTCCCACTGGGCATTTTTCCTGGAACTGCCCAGTTACTAGAGACGGGTCCAGGAGCATCTGAGCCTGCACTCTGGGCTTGGCTGCCTCATGCTTTGCCAAAGGCCACTTCACTGGCTACTCTCCTTTGTTCCTAAGACACACCATTGCCACTCCTGTCCCCCAGCACTGTCCTAGTCAGTGGATCCTCCACATGTGCCCCATCCTCTTTCTTGCTTGTCCTGACTCCTCTCGGAAGCCCCTTTGGCCAAGGAAAAGCTATTTCCTGTCCATCCAGGGACCATTTTCTTTCCTTCCCTTTGGCTTTCAGTTGCAAGTTCACACCACCTCAAGTTTGCCAGCCACAGAGAGGAACTTCTCACACTGCGGGATGGGAGGAAGAGCCCTCCACTTCTCTCTCATCTCCACAAAGTGCTAAATCCGATCAAGGACCATAAATATGAAATTGAGCATTGCCCCATCATCAAGTGCAAACCAGTCAGCTGTCAGAACCTTCCTTCCCATCTGACAGATCTGACACTTAACACAGACAAATATTTTGCTTTCGGGATAGAGCTAAAAACCGTGCTTTTCACATGGACCATGGGGGAGGTCTTCTGGATTATAGAGGCCTGCCAGTATGTGTGTATGTGTGGTGTGTGTGTGTGTGTGTTTCTGTGTATTATATATTTAAGGTACATTGTGATACACTAACACTAAAACCTTGTGAATAAGTTCATCCTTCTTTTATTACTCATGTAGTTATCTTTCAGTTTTTGGCCTTTGGGGTCATATGTTGAGTAGCTGGGCAGAGGGTCTGAGTGGCCCACTGTGCTGAATGGATTCATAATTAACTTCAGGTGGTAAGGATGCTCCACAGTGAACATCCTGAATGAGGTACTTGGTGGTAGCCATAGCATTCCTAGTACTGATCTCCTAGGAAGGGAGAAAATATCCAAGAGCTACTTAAAAAATTAATAGATTTTTTTTTTTTTGCGGTACACGGGCCTCTCACTGTTGTGGCCTCTCCCGTTGCGGAGCACAGGCTCTGGACGCGAAGGCTCAGCGGCCATGACTCACGGGCCCAGCCGCTCCGCGGCATGTAGGATCTTCCTGGACCGGGGCATGAACCCGTGTCCCCTGCATCGGCAGTTGGACTCTCAACCACTGCGCCACCAGGGAAGCCCTAGATTTTATTTTTAAAAGCAGTTTTAGGTTTACAGAAAAATTGTGCAGAACTGCAGAGTTCCCACCTCCCTTCTACATTGTTTTCCCTATTATTAGTATCTTATGATAGTGTAGGACATTGGTTACAATTGGTGAACCAATATTGATACATTATTATTAACTAACAACCACAGTTTACATTAGGATTCATTAGGGTACGTAGTACATTAGGATACTCTTTGTGTTATACATTCTATGGGTTTTGACAAATGCGTGATGTCATGTAGCCACCATTATAGTATACAGAATAATTTTACCACCCTGAAAAAATGTGTTCCACCTATTCATTCTAGCCCTCCTCCTGCAACCTCTGGCAACCAGTGATTTTTTTCACTGTCTATAGTTTTGTCTTTTCCAGAATTTGGAATCATACAGTATGTAGTATGTTCATACTACTTTCTTTCATTTAAAAACATGCATTTAGGGTTCCTCCATGACTTGATAACTCATTTCTTCTTACGGCTGAATAATATTCCATTGTCTGAGATGTCCCCCAATTTGTTTATCCATTCACCTACTGAAGGATATCTTGGTTGCTTCCAAGTTTTGACAGTTACGAATGAAGCTGCTGTAAACATTCGTGTCCATAAGTTTTCAACGCATTTGGGTAAATACCTAGGCTAAAACGACTTTTTGAAATATGATTTTAGACCCCTTTTTCCTAAAGAGTCAGAAGGAAAGTCTTCTTCTCCTCTTTCTATTTAAATCTCCAAAGACAAAGTAGGAGGTGGAAATAAAGCCAAAAGAGGTTGAATGTTCCCTTCATTTGGGTAGATTAAGTACATCGATCTGGGCAGATACTGAGGTAGCTACCTCTCCATTAACTAGTCATGGAGGCAGTTAGATTGGTTATCACTGAAATCCTTTAGAAACCTTGACCAAAGGGTATGGGTAAACAAGCCATTAACCAGGTTTGTTCTGAGCATTTTTCCTAGGGGTTGGGGTGGGTGGCTATGGGATGCAATGGGTGAAAAGAAAAACTGATTTCATTTTTCTCATTTTGCCTAATAATTACATTTTAATGCTTTCTCCCCGGGTTTTATGACATTTTCCCGATTTTAAAAGTGGGCTTTTTTTTTTCTTCTACATTTTTCTCGTTTTAGCCTTCTATTTATATCATTCTTCTAATCACTGTGGTTGTTCTCTGGGCTTTTGTGGCCCCAGAATTATCCAGCTTAGTCTTATTACTCTTGACAATTGCATTCTTTTACCTCACCTCTTTAAGCTGTTTTTCTTTATAGTGTTTGTTCTGAACCAAATTTCTCCTTTAATGCCTTAGTGTGGCTTCCATGCTTCCCGGGGAAAGAGGTTTAATTTTGCTGGAAACAAACTGTGGCTCTCCTTTAGATTAAAATAATGCTGCTGCTTTATAATCAGTTTTCACAGAATCACAGTTTGGGCTATTGCTGGCACACTGTTTTTCTGAGTCTGTGCAAGTGGCTGGGAATTACCGTATATGCCTGAATATAAGGGTGTTGTCTTCTGTCCCCATCCTCTTCAGGAAAGAGGAAGTGCCTTACAGAGTGCTGGCAAAGTCTCTGATAGTATGGGGGCACAATCGCAATTTCTTTATTTTCAACAACAAAGGACCAGTTAACCTTGACCTGACTCACTGAGGACTTTGGGAACTCTAGAAGTCACCTGAGGAAACCAACAGAAAGGGAGGCATTTTGCGTGGCTTTAATAATAACTTCTAAAGAGATGTGACTCACAATTGTGATAGTTTGTGAGACCACTCTAAAATCGATTCACTCAGCAGATAATTTATAGAGATTTTAAATGGGCTCTTGTTATTTAAATGACTTGGGATAATATTTCCGGCAAGCGCGTCACAGACAGATTCGAAAAGTGCTTTATCTCAAATATCCAATCAACTTAAAGATCATCTTACACTGGAAACAGCGGGTGATGATTCTGCTGATTCATCCTGCCCCTGCCTGCCACAAGTTTGAATGAAATTGTGTCATAAACTGTGAGGGTGTGGGAACAATATTTCTGCAATTAATTATGTTAAGGTGATAGTATATGCTCTTAAATAGGAAGGTGCAGCTTCATAGGTCAATAGTATAAATAGTCATTTGATAATTTCATTGCATTTCTAAAATTTGTATATTTGTGTTTTCCAAAAACCCTTCTGAGGGGCAGGGTCCTCCCACTGGGAAAGTGTGGAGGAACATACTGTACTGGGGGTCACCCTGCATTTGGACATATGTGACATCTTTTAAAGCCTGGCACAGTTTTTCAAGTGTATCGTTTCATTTGAATTGAAGTACAAGTATACAATTCTTCCCGTTGGTGGTGCATGTGGATTAGAGAGTATCGATTTACCTTCCCCAGCTGCCAGGTTCAACGCAATCTCCCTTATTCAAGTGTCCAGCCTTAAGGCTACCGGCCACCTTCCAATTTTGAAATCCACTGGTCACTGTTTAAAGCCCACCTTTTTCTGCACTTGACTCCTTAACTCTTCTCGTCTTGAAATGCTGCCCTTTTGTCGTCCTGTGCCCATACTTCCCCGACTCTTCCTTCCCAGCCAACTCTGAATGTCGGTGTTCCCACCAGCATGTCGTCCTTGGTCTTTTCACCCTCCTTCTCTACCCTCTCCCTGGGCATCTCATGTCCTTTCCAGGCTCAGCTTCTACCCATACTGAGGTTGAAAATTGGTAGTCTGTAGGCTGGATCTTGCCTGCAAGGTTGGCCCACGCACTCTGATTGTTACTGTTGTTTTAAATGTGAATTTGTTGCCAACATTTAAAAAACTGGGATCGAATCTAGATATCTGGCTTCTCTGGGGAAGCAGGATGAGGTGGCAGTGCTGAGACCAAGCTGTGAGACGCTGTCCCCGTTAAATGGGACACTTTTGCTCTCCTGGCTACCACGGTCCTAGCAACTGCTGCTCCCCTTGCCTCTGTACTTTGAAGAAGTGCTATCAGTTGCCATTTTTGTTTATCATGACCACACTATTCTAGTCCTAACAATAGAGATAAGAGGACAAAAATAATCCTATTGACCATGTCTCTATTCAGAAGTGGGAAAATAAAAGCTGGACCAAGAATGCTGTGTTTCAAAACAATGGAGGAAATCATTTTGTGTGTGTATAGAAGGGAAGACTATTCCTACATATTTAATGTTCATGGTGTGTCTGAATTGACAGGCTACAACTTAAGAGGCTCATAGTCGTTGACATAGATGGTTTATACTTTTGCCCGTGTTTTTTCCTTCTGAAATCCCAAACGATCTCTTTGGTAATGTAGATTCATTGGTATTTGCTGAGTATGGAATGTGCAAAGGTACTGGGGCATAGTGGTAAGCAAGGCAGACATGTCTCCTGCCTTCAAGGGGCTTACAGTCAACTTGTACAGATACCACAGGCCCCTCACACTCAGCATGACCCTGGGCGCATTTCTCCCTCCCACCTTCTGAATCATCTCAGTGTCCATGATCAAAGTCACCCATCTGATTAGCAATCTTCATTCCATCTGCAAACTTAATTTCCTCTGGTCATGTAATGTTAACATATCCTTGGGCATAATACCAAGGATTAGGACCCTGACATCTTTGGGGTCTACTTTTCTACCCACCATAATAGCTGATTGCTAAATAGATTAATTTATTATCACTTGCCAATTTGTGGATTTGGCTCCAAGCACGGAGGTTGTAGGACCGATAATTACGTTAGCTTTCCATTTTTTTTAAAAAAAAAAACTGTTTCCCTGAATCTTCCTTACCCTGGTGGGTTTTGCTCACCGTCTCACAAACATGTGGCCACATCTGTATTTCCCTGACTGTTCTAGCAGTCCCTGCCCTGAGTGATGCTTCCACTGTCTCCCGGTCTTAATAACTTCCAAGTTTCAGCTTTGGTCCCATTTCTTCTGGAAGCTTATTAGTTCTGCCCTTCTTGCTCCCCATCTTATCTGAAATCCTTTAGCTTTTTCAGTCTGCAGCAATTACTTATATCATGTTTTATAAATATTTACTTATTGATTGTGTGAGTTTTGGCAGAAAGCCTTATGGGTTGGTTCAAAGTGGCTCTAAAACAGTTTGTTTCCCTTCAGAAGCAAAATGTCATTCCACCATTTCAAGTGCTTATCTGAAATGTTGTATGGTTTTGTTTATTTCAGAGACTTGAAGATAGAAAACTTGCTGCTAGATGAAGACAATAATATCAAGCTGATTGGTATGACTTTTTTTTTAAAGCAAGATTATCCTTTAAGTGCTGTGTTACCAATTCTCAGTTATTTGTTTCTGACTTTGAAAATGATCATGATCTATCTCTAATCCCCAGACAATACTTCTAGTTCACCTCCTCTTACCTGCAACATTTAACAATGGTTTCGAAAAAGAAAATTAATTTTAATAATTTAGACATAAAACATGTTCTTAGGATTCTTCAAACTTCTGCTTCTCTGTTAAGTCAGATGGAGCTGAACTTTTATAGGGGTTCTTCTTATCTGAACTCACGAGAACGCTTCTTAAAAATAGTGGAAAATAGTTTGGTTCAGAAATGCTGCCCTTAGCTTGGCCATGCCTTATTTTACTTTTCAGTGAATGTAGAGGCACTGAAATAAGGGGGAATGTGACCTACGTTCTCATTTTAATATCTTTAGCCAAGCCCTGTAGTACACTGATGGTCGTGCAAAGAGAAATCCCCACAGAGGGATCCTTTAGAGGTCTGTCCCAATCAGAAGGAGGTTCCAGGATGGAGTGAATCATAATTGGTTCACAAGTCAGGGTCCAGAAGAGAATTCACTCCATGGCTTATTCTCTAGAATTTCTGCTTTTGTTTGCCTGTCTTGTTGCTCTTGGCAAAATCTCAGGGCATCATTTTTCCACCCAGATTTTAGCATCATCTTTTATTCCTTTCTTTCTTTTCCCACCTCAAGTGCAAGTAATTTCTTCCACCTCAATGGCTTGAAAAAACTGTATATTAGAAGAAAAGAGAAGGATCAATAGAACTCTGTGAATTTTTTTTTTTTTTGCGGTACGCGGGCCTCTCACTGTTGTGGCCTCTCCCGTTGCGGAGCACAGGCTCCGGACGCGCTCCGCGGCATGTGGGATCTTCCCGGACCGGGGCACGAACCCCTGTCCCCTGCATCTGCAGGCGGACTCTCAACCACTGCGCCACCAGGGAAGCCCAAACTTTGTGAATTTTAACTTTTGTACCCAAGAAGGAAATTTTGTTTGTCAAATACTGAAAACCATCTCAAGACTTTCTAACACATATCATCCAAGTGACCAATTATATTCTTTGGAAGTCCAGTTGGCTTCCAACCCAGTAACAGTCAAGAGGCTGCAAGGGACTCCAGACCCCGTGGCTGGGTGATTAGGTACCACTGACAGGTGTTGATAATCTCCCATGTTTAGGAGATTAACAATTAAGAGGAAGCCAGTTTTTTTCCCCCAAAGATTTTATAGGAGGTATTGTTAAAAGATTCCTGGATGATTCAAAGAATGTTTTTTAAAAAATCAGATTGTTTTACTACTGCATTTGAGTTGTCCTGAGGGCCAAATGCAGCAGCGCTAAACAAGGCAGACGTTGAAATGCCTGCAGGATGTCTTTCTGGTCCCAGTTTCCAGGATCTGCGGCATTAAACAAAGGCATGTCCTGGTGAGGGACGGAGGAAAGGAGATTGTCTTTTAGGTTCCCTGGCAGGGTGACCTGGAACTTGTCTTTGGCAAGTGTGTAGGTGACAGTCACAGAGTTGCCCTAAAGCTGCAGAGATTGTAAGAGAACAGGTTGTGTGAAGGCTGGATGTCCATGACCGTACGAGTAAGAATAATTCACTTCCCCTGCGCACCGTCTATACTGAGGCTGGTAATTCCAGCAAAGAGCAGGCCACCGGCAGGGGGTCTCCCTACTCACCCAGCATCCCCTACACTGTTTCTTCCCTTCACTTTGCCTCCTTGTCTGCCCCTGTGCTTGCTTTCCCTTCTCTCTCTTCAAATGATAGCCCTAGATGACCATTTGTGAGAGTATACAGTGTTGAAAAGCACAGATCTTTTCGTTGCTGAGAAGGTCCTCGAAGAACCAATCTCTGTCAACAGCAGGTGCATTTAATAAGTAGCTCACAGATTGGCTGCACAATAAACCCTCTTAGAGGAGACCTGTACAAATAAGATGAAGACAGGATGGACCTAAATCAGAGCCCACAGTTGCCTTGGGATGAGTGGCGGACCCTTTGGATACCGGGGACCATTTTACTCAGTCATCATCTCCCAGCTTGGCAACTGCTGGATTGGTACCCACGCGGGGATTTCAGCTCATCCAGACAAAATGGGCCATGTCAGAAACTGGAATTCCCAAAATTGCTGGAAAAGAGGCTCTGATAATTAGATGTCCCTTTGTTAGAACTTTTCACTTGGCGTCTACTTCTCTCATGATCAGCGAAAACCAAACTCCTAATGGAAGGAGACATTATGCCATCCCAGATGGCAGCTGGGAATTGCGTTTTGTTTAGCAGAATCTGTGTTTCCTCATTTTTTTCATAAAGAGGAGGCCGAAGGAGGGGAGGGAAGATGCTGGAGGCAAGGAAGGCCCAGTGTCTCGTGGGTTTTCTTGCCCCTGGGTTGGGCAATTTGGATCAAATGTCTCTACAACTGTCCTTTTGCAACTCGAAAGTCCTTTGAACCTTTTCTTCAAAGGAATTACCTAGTTGTTTATTCAAAGGTTGATTATAGCTATTACCATTTTCTCTTAATAGTTTCTCTTTGAAATAATCTGATTTAAATAAATTTACTTAAGCCATGTAAGCCATGTTTCAAGTTAACTAGAATTAGCTGGAATGAGATTTGATTTAATCAGGATCCTTCCCCCGCACCCCCTTTAAAAAAAAAAAAAGCAGTTTGATGTTTTTAGTTTAGTATAATCTTAAAATGTATCAGCCACAACTCAAAACAGTTTTGCACTTCAGTTTTCCAAAACAGCGTTCATTTGGACTACGTCTTTTCAAATTCATTGTGTAGCTCCCAGAAAATTGAGTGATAATTGGCTTATGCGTTTACCAAATCTAATTGAGGCAGACTCATGTGACATTACTGGGAGGCGAACTTCTCCCTAGTTTCACAATTCTAATTATAGGCATATGTGTAAAATTTTAATAATTATAGTTATGAATGTGAAACATATTAGTTATTTCTCTACAATATACTTTAAATTAAACCCTTTCGGCTAGGTCAACATAAGTCACTTAAAATGTAGATTTTATCTTCTCCATTCCCCAGACCCTCTTCTTATTTATCTTCTTGAAACTTAAGACAAGGCAAGACGCTGTGTGCACAAGCTTGCCTGGGAGCAAAGGGGGTGATCTGGTCTCTTATCTCCCCTCCCCTGCCCTCTTTTAAGATCAAGCACTTTGTTGTAGACCCCAAGTCAGGAGGTGAGGGAGTAATTGAAGGAGTTGTGGGGTTTTTTTTTTGCGGTACGCGGGCCTCTCACTGTTGTGGCCTCTCCCGTTGCGGAGTACAGGCTCCGGACGCGCAGGCTCAGCGGCCATGGCTCACGGGCCCAGCCGCTCCGCGGCATGTGGGATCTTCCCGGACCGGGGCACGAACCCGCGTCCCCCGCATCGGCAGGCGGACTCCCAACCACTGCACAGTTAATGGAACCCCACGGAGATTCGAAAGGGAGGCTTTTAGTTTAGGGGCTCTTAGGAAATTGGGCCTCTAACATGACTGTTAAAGAAATTTTCCTTGAAATGTTGGCCCAGTTAATATGATGTGTATTCCATGGTGCTACCTCTCCATCTTACCATAGTGGGTGATCTTTACACATTGGTTGTTTCCTGAAATTTCCTTTGGGAATTTTAAACGGCCATTCAGTTTAAAGCTCAATATGATTTTTCTACTTACGATGCCCCCCCTTCTCCTACTTCAGTGATACTACAGGGTGGGACCTGAGAGCAGGGGCCCTCAGATCCTTTTGAACAGAGATCTCCTCCTAATCCAAGAGAGCCGTGGAGCCCCTGAAGGGCCTTTTTGGGCAGGTTATGTGCGGCCTGCTAGTGCAGGCTGGGCCAATGGGAAAAGAAATCGGGGCCTTTTGTCCCCCTGTTTGTCAGGGTGGGAGTGGAAGAGTAGAGAGCAGAGGAAGAGAGGAGGAGGGAGATTAAGAGAAAGGAATAAAATCATATTTTCAAGAACTCCCCCAAACAAAAGAAGAGTCAAGTATGTGAACAGGCAGCGTCCTGGTTGGTTTCCTCACCCCAGTTTTGGTTCTGATTCTTCATTTGAATCTTGAGCTGAAGAGTTTGGGTGACCTTCAGAGCCTTGCTGTGTTTTCAGAGCTCTGCTTGGATGGGGTTCTACTTATTTATTTTTAAAATTTTATTTATTTATTTTTGGCTGCTTTGGGTCTTCGTTGCTGCACGCGGGCTTTTTCAAGTTGCGGCGAGCAGGGGCTACTCTTTGTTGCCGTGTGGGCCTCTCATCGTGGTGGCTTCTCTTGTTGCGGAGCACGGGCTCTAGGCACGCAGGCTTCAGTAGTTGTGGCTCGCGGGCTCTAGACTGCAGGCTCAGTGGTTGTGACGCATGGGCTTAGCTGCTCCGCGGCGTGTGGGATCTTCCTGGACCAGGGCTCGAACCCATGTGCCCGGCATTGGCAGGCGGATTCCTAACCACTGAGCCACCAGGGAAGTCCTGGGGTTCTGTTCAGAAGCGCTCTTTCCTTATACGGCTTACACCAGCGACTGTGGGGAGAATTTTTGGTGGTGCATCTTGATCTGTGGTGTGTGAGTAGCTTCGCGGACTCATAGCACTGACCCACCCTGTGTCTCTCCTTTCCTGAGCTTTTCCGCAGCTTTCACAAGAGCCATGGCTTTGCAGGTGGAGACGTGTTAGCCTCAAGGAGAAAACAGTCAACGAAATTAGATGTATATCTTGCCAGCTGAGAAAGTGCAAGGGTTTTGTTCCCATGTGGAGCCTGTCTCTGACCACAGCCCCTTTCTGACTGAGCCCTGGGGGCTGAGCCTTCTGCTTGGGGACCAGAACCATAATATTTACACTGAAGTTCAAAGGAGGAGCCATGCTCTTAATTCTTCAATCAAGGAAGATTGAGGAAAGATATCAGATGAGCACCTAACACTAACAGCCCTCTAATGACCTGTCAGTTACAGGATCTGTAAGATCAAAAGTAAACACAGCACAAAAGGCACAATGGACCCAGTATGGCTTTAGATGCACTGGGCACTTCTTTCTTCTTTCCCCCTGCCTTAATCATCCAGGAACAAAGCAATGCTAGGAGGTCATTTAGTCTGGTTCTCATTGCTATCTTTCTGGCGTTATTTTTCTGGCCAACACTCAGCGTTGTCTAAATTGTTGGGTGTATTTTTCCCCCCTCTTCAAATCACCATATGTTGCCTCATGCATTGGGAGCATTTTTAAGAGACTTGCATGAAATGAAAGCATTCAGCCAAAAAAGTCAACTCTAACTGGTGGGATCGCATGTCACCTGGGGTGACACCAACACCAGCCAGAGAAAATCAATCTTCCTTCGGCTTTTTCCCACTTGGCCACTTGGAAGCCAGCAGGCTGACTCCAAGGACTTCTGCTCGTTTTCTCCTTCTGCCTTTAGTCCTAGAAAGCAAGCCTGTCTTTTTTTCTGGATGACTCATTTCCAAGATTTGATGAAAATATGTTTTGGTTCAACATACTTTTAAGCTCTCGCTGGATTTGACTGTGAGGCCTGATAGAAAATGTTTCCAGTTCAGCAAGGGAACTTTTGTCTTGAGACCCATATCCAGAGGTTACGGTTCACAGCTGCTGGGTTTCCTTTTGGATGTGAAATGATGTGTTAGCCCTAGAGACTGTTTCCTTTCCTGCTGCTTCCCCCAACCCTCCCCCCTTTTTCATTTCCATGGTTTTCTAATTCAGGGCTGGTTTTGTCCTCCCCTCTTTGCAGACTTTGGTTTGAGCAACTGTGCCGGGATCCTGGGCCACTCCGACCCGTTCAGCACACAGTGTGGTAGCCCCGCATACGCCGCGCCCGAACTCCTTGCCAGGAAGAAATACGGCCCCAAAATCGATGTCTGGTCCATGTGAGTTATTGAGCTTCTAAGACTGAATGCTCCCTCCTGCTGTCTCCGCTGTTCCCTTCTTATGAAATAACCTTTGAGTATTTGATAAGCATGAATTATAATTATAGGCTCTGGGATATATATGCAGTGATTCTTTGGGGTCCTGATTTCCACCTCTGTTCTTTCTGTCTTTTCTCCACCAACTGCCCGAAAGGCCTTTATTAAAATTCATTAACGTGCCGGAAGGGAAGAAAACGGAGCCGTGCCCTCGCCGAGATCACGTTCTGGTTTCACGAGTCACTCGCATCCTTCCCCTGCTTGGAGTCTCCCAAAGCTTTTCACCAGCATCAGCGTAAATCCCAGCCTTGCTGCCTGGCCCCAGACCTCACGGGTCTGCCCACGTCTCCTGCCTCCGCACCTATCACCCCACCCTCTGCTCACGGTTCTTCACACATGTCGGCTTCCGTTTTGTCTTCCCCACCTCTGGGCTTTGCACTCGCTATTTCTTTTCTTTTATTGAAGTAGAGTTGGCGTATAATATCGTATTAGTTTCGGGTGTACAACACAGTGGTTCGACATTTATGTACATTACAAACTGGTCACCACAATAGGTCTAGCAACCATCTGTCACTGTACAAAGTTATTGCCGTATTATTGACTATATTCCCTATGCTGTAGGTTACATCCCAGTAGCTTATTTATTTTATAACCGGAAGTTTGTGCCTCTTAATCCCCTTCACCTATTTTGCTGAATGCCCCCCCC
>NW_020174642.1:979053-1071042 GCF_003031525.2 Neophocaena asiaeorientalis asiaeorientalis
CTGTTGCTTTTGCCTGGAATGCCATTTCCCAGCTCTTTGAATGGCCCGTCCACTCCCACATTCCAGTGTTAGTCCAGTGTCACCACTGCAGAGCCCATCTCTTGTTCTGGGGATGCCTCAGCACCTGGCACAGAGCCTGGGCTGGGGAGGGTTGGAGGGAGGGAAGAAGGAAGGTAGGAAAGAAGGAAGGAAGGAAGTTAACTGTCCCCTTTGCTCCTCAGGACAACCTGTGAGGCCGGCTCTTACCCTCTTTTACACAGACAGGAGGGCATCTCTGTGGTTAGTGTGGCCCAGAGCCACCCAGCCTGTAGGTGTGCAAGCTGCGCTTTGCGCTCAGGGCTCTTCACGCCTCAGCCTGAGCTCCCGGTTCCTTCCCTCTCTCCAGAGGACGTGTGAAGGCTGCAGGTGGAGAGGGTGCCGTGTGCTGCTGACTTGCTGGGGGCCACTGGGGTAGGGGGGAGTGGCAGAAGGAAGCAGAGGCAGAGGATACCTTCTCTTTGAGGTGCGCTGGGTGGTGTGACTGGCAATGCTAATCGCAGACTCTTTTTATACTGTGCCCAGACGGGCCTCAGAATCCTTCTCAACACAGCCCTCCAGGCAGCCAACACCAATGGATCAGAGTCAATACACAGGTGAAATCCATTCTTGGTGTCATAAGTGTCTGGTATGTAATCTGCCCTTAATAAGTATTTACTTATTAATGGGTGAATATGAAAGTTTGAGTCTATAATCATTCTCTCTCCTTAACAGTTAGGGTACATATTTAGGCTAAATGGAAAGCTTTCAGAGGGATGATTTGTGTATAAAAAAAAAAAAAAATGTGGAGAATGGAGAGTCTGAAAGACCAGGGGTTCAGTGGTGTCGTGTAACTGTGGTGACAGGCAGTGGGGTGGGTGACATGGTGATCAAAGGGAAAGAGAGGTTGGAGAAGAGGTGACAGTTTGCTCTTGAGGTCCTGCTCTAGAGGGGACTGGATAATACAGTGTCGTCCCTGGTTGTCATGGTGATGAAGCTCAGCCTGTGTGAGAGGGACCCTTTCTGGCCCATGACTAACAAAGCAGGCATCTCCGCAAAGTCTAGAACTGCTGGTAGAAGGAAGGAAGGAAGGAAGGAAGAAGCCAGTGGATACCCAACGCTGTAGGAGAGCGCCTGGCCTTATAACCAGCCTGGGGTCACTCGTCCCCTTGTGCTAACACTAAGATGGGGACAAATCATTTATCCTGTGTGGGGAAATACAAAGGAAAATGAAAAGCACAGGCTGCATCTGAGGGTCAGTATTAAGCTCGGACTTTGTTCCTACCTCTTCTTCTGAGTCCCTTGACGTGGGAAAGGAATCAACATTTAGTGACCACAGATGCTCCATTTCTTAGTTTTGGGGCCCCATGATTAAAATAAAGGGACTTGGGACTTCTCTGGGGGCACAGTGGTTGAGAATCTGCCTGCCGATGCAGGGGACACGGGTTCGAGCCCTGGTCCAATCTGTGCACCGCAGTGAAGAGTAGCCCATGCTCACCGCAACTAGAGAAAGCCCGCGCGCAGCAACGAAGACCCAACGCAACCAAAGATAAATAAATTAAAAAATAAATAAATAAAATAAAATAAAGGGACTTGGTCCATTGCCACCTGCTGTGTCGCCATCCATCCAGTGATTCTACCCAGAAGTAATGGTGGCCTCGGAGGAGGGCAGGTAAAGGGGAAGCTGCAGGAGGAATGGAGATGACCTGAGACCAGGATGCCCAGACTCTCGCCTCCCGCCTCCACCCTGGCTGCTGGCCTGGTGGGGCTGTGTCTGGGGCAGCTGGACACTTCTTTGCTAACCTCCACTTAATCGCATTTTTTTCCAGAAGGTGATGTGCAGCTGAAAGTCTCCTGAAAGCTCTAATAGGGCCGTATTCTTAGTCGTGATACCATCAAGTAATGTATGTGAAAGCCTTTGATAAACGGTTATAACTTTACAGACACTGGGCTTCAGCTGATCACGGCAAAGCTCTGGAGGCCCATGTGGGATGTGGGCCTTGAGTCCTGCAGCCCCTTGAGTCCCTGTTCTGGTGCCCTGAGCTGGGGAGTTGAGGTGGAGTAAATTCTTACCCTTGCTCAGCTACAAAGGGTCATGTTTTATTCCTTCTTAGAAACAAGGTTTCCCCAGAGCAGCTCTGTGTTAGCTGACTCTCTGGAACATTCCCTAGGGGATGAGCCCACATGACCCACACCTAATTCACAGGGGTGGTATAAACTCGGCCCTTTTTAGAAGCTGTTGATAAAGCTTGAAAAACAAAAGGAAGCTACGTGAGCCCTATAATGGCTTACTAGAGATTTGTTCATTCGGCAGATATTTGTGGAGTCAGGCCCTGTGCCGAGTTCTGAGTGCACAATGGTCCGTCCGTCCTGCTCCTGTAATGATCACTGTTAATCCTCACATACCTCCCGCCGAGTGACGAGCAGCGTTCCAAGGGCTCTGCGAGTTGTAGCTCATCTCATCTGCCTCACAGCGCTTCAAGGGAATGCTTTGTTGTCCCACTTTACAGATGAGGACACTGAGGCATGAAGAGCTGGAGGCACTTGCCCAGATAACACACACAGCTGGTGTGCGATCAAGCCAAGATGGACTGAGGGGGTTTGACTCTGGAGTCTGCCTTTCATCGTCACCCTCTACTGTTTCTACTATGTTGTACTTCCTCTTGTAGGGTTTACAGACTAGTGGGGCAGACGGACAATTTTTTAAAAAGCTGTAAACTCAGTGCGGTAATGGCTGTGGAAGAAGTGGGCGGGATGCAGGGAACAAGGATGGGGGTGGCCTCTTGAGAAGACCTCAAAGCCAAATCCTAAGTATGAGAAGAATCAGCTATGGGAAGAAGAAGGTGTGGGAGAAGGCTGTAGGCAGACAGAACAGGATGTGTGAAGGCTGTAGAGTGGGAAGGGGTGGGAAGGGGTTTGAATTTTGCCCTAAAGGTAGTGAGAGACTATTGGACAATTATAAGCAGGTGGGTAACAAAAAGTTATGGATTGAATTGTGTCCCTCCAGAAAAAGGTATGTTGGAGTCCTAAGCCCCAGGACCTCAGAATATGACCTTACTTAGAGATTGGGTCTTTAATGAGCTAAATGAGGTTATTAGGATGGGCTGTAGTCCAGTATGATTGTGTCCTCACATAAAGGGGAAATTTGGACACAGAGAGAAGACTATGTGACAATGAAAGCAGGGATCAGGGTGATGCATCTAGAAGCCAAGGAACCCCAGATGGCCAGCAGACCACCAGAGGCTCAGGGAGCAGCAAGGAACAGATGCCCATTCACTGCCCTCAGGAGACACCAACACTGCCAACGCCTTCATCACAGACTCTGCGCATCCAGAATTGTGAGATTTCCTTTGTTTAAGCTCTGCAATCTCAGGAAAGGTGAAAGGTGAGTAAAAACTCACCACTCCAGATCCCAAGAGCCATTCTCCTTCCCAGTGAATCAAGTGCGCTAATTGACAAGTGAAATGGACCAGCTGAAGTCTTGGTCACCCCTCACAGCCCCCCAGCAGAGGTCACCAAAAGGCCAGACCATATACCGAAGTCTCAGTCCTTACTGTTCCCCATACATTACTGGCTGCATGAAAACCAGAAACAAAAGAAAACCACCAACATGGAGAACTTCATTCACATAATGATGGGAGAGTCCCTGGAGCAAGAGAGGACAAGCCTTGGTGCAGAAGCACTTTTCAAGAGGCCTCTGTGTCACCTTTTCTCATGTCTCTTTGGGCAAAGTAAAGTGCATGGCCAAGACCAGAGTCGAGAGGAGAGATAGATTCCACCCCCTGATGGGGGAGTAGCAAGGAATTTTTGGCCTTTGTCTTTTTTTGTTTGTTTGTTTTGCAATTAAACATACTTATCTACTCCTATGGACAAGTGTGTTCCCCCCCAGATTCATATTTTGTAGCCGTAACCCCCAGTGTGATGGTATTTGGAAGTGGAACCTTTGGCAGTTCATGAGGGTGGAGCCTTCACGATGGCATTGGTGTTCTTTTGAGAAGAACTTGCTCACTCCCTGACATGTGAGGACACGGGGAGACGGTGGCTGTCTACAAGCCAGGAAAAGAGACCTCCCCAGAACCTGGCCACGCTGGCACCCTCATCCAGACTTCCAGCCTCCAGAACTGTGAGAAAATAAATTTCTGGTGGATGAACTACCCTGTCAGTGGTATTTTGTTACGGCAGCCCAAGCTGACCAAGATACCTGCTTATAGGTGACCTAGAAGTCTCACCTGAAAACAAATAGAGCATGTCAGGAGGCACGGTGCCGAGAACAAATGAGGATGCCCAGCTGGGTTAAATTCAAGAAGGCATCAGAGGAGCCTTTAATCTGCTCCTGAGGGATGACGTGTAGTTTGCCAGATGGAGAAAAGGAGGGGAAACTTTCCAGGCGGAGGGAACAGCCTATGCAAAGGCGGGAAGTTGTGAAAAGTCTGATTCCTCTTGCTCTTAATCTTGGAGAAAACAAAACTTCAGAACCTTCTTTGAGAGATTAATTTTCCACTGCTTTGGGATGTTGTGTCTGAGACACTGGTTAGGTTTCTGTTTGGTGCCCACGACTTTGCTGGCGGCATTGGAAATGGAAAACCCAAAGAGAATTTAATTTTAAAGGCTGTTTAAAAAGAGAGTGAAAGTGGGACCAATTTTCTCCCTGGGTCAGACACCAGTATTATAAAACATCCCTTTTATTGTTCTGAAACAATAAAATGAAGAGTTTGCTTCCAAAATCAAAGCAAACTCCCGTCTCCAGAGGTTTTTTTTGGACCTTGACAGATGGATGGGGCCTTTCTTCAAGACTTCTGACACTGACTCAGGAAGAAAACCAGCTTGTCATTCAAGGAAAGCTTGGGAAAGAAAGCTCTTTCCCACAAATGGAGCCCCCAGGATCCTTCTCTAGTGAATCAGGAATTAACAATGGAAATGGAAAAAGACGTGTGCCATCTTGGGGGACTCCCGTTATTTTCAATGGTCATTGTTTTTGTATTTGAACTGTATATGAATACCTTTTTTTTTTTTTTTTTTTTTTTTTTGCGGTACGCGGGCCTCTCACTGTTGTGGTCTCTCCCGTTGCGGAGCACAGGCTCCGGACGCGCAGGCTCAGCGGCCATGGCTCACGGGCCCAGCCGCTCCGCGGCACGTGGGATCCTCCCGGACCGGGGCACAAACCCGTGTCCCCTGAATCAGCAGGCGGACTCTCAACCACTGCGCCACCAGGGAAGCCCTATGAATACCTGTAAAATCATTCGCTTCTTTCCTTTAACCCCTGTGAATGAAATATCTATATCTCTATCTCCAGTGAATTTTGAAATTTCAGCACAAAATTTAAATATTCATTCTGTTGCAGTGAACTTTTTTTATGGCAACTGACTTTTCCTCAGAGTGGCATATATGCTAATTTAAAAAACCCTTTAATGCAGATGTACTTTTTTTTTTTTTTTTTTTTTTTTTTTTTTTTTTTCGGTACGCGGGCCTCTCACTGCTGTGGCCTCTCCCGTTGCGGAGCACAGGCTCCGGACGCGCAGGCTCAGCGGCCATGGCTCACGGGTCCAGCCGCTCCGCGGCATGTGGGATCTTCCCGGACCGGGGCACGAACCCGTGTCCCCTGCATCGGCAGGCGGACTCTCAACCACTGTGCCACCAGGGAAGCCCTGCAGATGTACTTTTTAAATGAAAAGAATTCAAATTAACTTAATTTTCAAAATATTACAATGCTCTTGGGAGAACTTCCGTGAATCTCTAAGGGTAGGGAAAACAGAAAGTGAGAGTTCTATCCCCAAAACATTGAGAATGCAACATATTTTCACCAAAGCTGCTGTTTGCTTTTGTGGGGGCATCTGAGGTGAGGGAAGCATTTGTGTGAAGACCTGGTACTTAGTGGAGTGTCCTGCACAATACACCCAGACCACCTTCCCAGGCTCACTGAGTCTGTTTTCACTTTGTGGGAAATCTCTGTTCCAGTGCTGTCCCTTTGGGTAGACAAGTTGGCCGAGGGGTGTCATCTTGTTCCCAGCCCTACTATCCCCATATAGACCTAAGCATTCAGGAGGGAGAGCGGGAGAATTTGTTCCAGTCCTCAGACTCTGTTTTGTAAAAGTACTGCCAGACACCATCAGCTACTTCCAGGGCTCAAATCTGGAAGGATAGCATTTTCTCTTCATTCAGGCCCCCTTAAAATGAAAGATGGCAGGAGAAGCAGGCAGAAAGAGGAGCCTGATGGCTTCTTTTGGGTAGTTTAGAGCTTTTGACTTTTAAAAGAGAAGGTTTCTTTAGCTTTTGAGCTTTTTCAGTTATAAAATACAAGACTTTTTTGTTTTTGTAGCCAGCATGTGCATTTAAAATAGAAGAGGAAAAGGAAAAGTGTGTGTGGGGGGGTGGAAGCCTTAAAATCCACAAGAAAATAATTTCTTGCTGAACACAGACCATTGAATGGAGCAGTTGTGAACTTTGAGATTTACCAAATGGATGGATCTGTTCCCGCTCTGTTTTTAAGACCTTAAATCAGAAGTTGTACTGAAAACTGATGCCGAAAGATGGAAGGCTATTGCTTTTAAGTGGAGAGTTTTAACTTTTCCAAGGCAGTTTCTTTCTTGAAGAAGCAAGGTGTGTCAGCTGAAGGTTCTCTCAGCTTCACTCTGGTATAAACTGGGCTGCCCACCGGCCCTGTGAGAACCCGTATCCACACCCTCCCCTGACACCATAGCTCTGCCAATTGCTTTGTCCCTTGTGTCTTGTTAAAGTCGCTGGCTGACTTCTCCAGGGAGCTGCGACTCTATGTCTTTCCTTTCAGAGATGCCAGGTGATACCCCAACTTTTCCTCCAGGGAATATTTTTGTGTTTCAGATTAATATCAGGACCACCATTTGGCTCCTGATTTAATCCCAAAGATTCCACATTTACATTTCCCGGGGCCCCTTCCTCTCTTCTTCCAGCTGCCCTTCAGTAGCACTTTTTCCTTCTTTCCTGACATCACAGTATTCCACCTGGCCAGTCTCTCTGGATTTGCTTCCATCCTTATTTCTTTCTGCTTGGAAAACCCTGAATTGTATGTGCTTGTTGCCCTCCTTCATCCCAGCATCTCATTACGTTCTTTCTTTGAAACTACCTGTGGTTCTTGGGGGCCCCATGTCTGCCATGGAGAAGCTAGAAAGCCCATGGGCCATGTTTCAAAAGACACATCAGGAAATTCTGAGCATGTTTTGAAACTCCTACTAATTCTACGGGATTACAGAGGTTTATAAACCGCATTCCACATTTTTCCCTTGATATTCTCACATCCTTCTGAAATGTCAAACGGACTGGATTTCTCTTTGTCCAGATATTAAACGTGTATGAAAACTCTAGGGGAGGGGAATTAAGATGCTCAATCTGGTTTCCCTTTTCAAATCTGCTGCGGCTGTAGGACTATTAATGTACGTTTCTATTATTATTTGGCAATAAGGTACAAATATAATGGTAGCTTTTCATCTCTCGTTTTTAAAAGCTTTGTGATGAAACGACAGGTCACATTTATCAAGTAGTAAACTTATACCAGGCACGGCATTCAGCACTTTCTGTGGCTGAGTTCATTTGACCCTCATACGGCCTGAGAGGTAGGTACTATTATTATCCATGTTTTATAGATGAGAGACGCTGGATGAGAGAGCTGGGTCTTCTTTACAGATTTGTGACTGGTTTTTGTTGATGATAAACTCCTCCAAGAGAAATGGAGACCTGGAGTGAGTTTGGTGACTTTGGGTCTGTGTTGCTGCACGCGGGCTTCTCTAGTTGTGATGAGCGGGGGCTACTCTTTGTTGTGGTGTGCGGGCTTCTCATTGCGGTGGCTTCTTTTGTTGCGGAGCACGGGCTCCAGGCGCGCGGGCTTCAGTAGTTGTGGCACGCGGCCTCAGTAGTTGTGGCTCGCGGGCTCTAGAATGCAGCCTCTATAGTTGTGGCACACAGGCTTAGTTGCTCCGCAGCATGTGGGATCTTCCCGGACCAGCGCTCGAACCCGTGTCCCCTGCATTGGCAGGTGGATTCTTAACCACTGCGCCACCAGGGAAACCCTGGAGGAGATTTCTGTCATCTTTTGCAGCCAAGGATGACAAGGAGACAAGCAGTTTGACGTCTTAAGGACTCCTTGAAGGAAGAAAGTTCATAAAGCTTTTCGAGTCAGTTCTCTGACCCCATATTACACTCACCAAACTTCTTCAGTTGGATCCCCGTCCCATTACCATAGCATGCTACCTTATGTAGCATTCTGCACTATTTCAGGCACCCCACCTGTCACAGGATGCTCTGTGTCCCTAAAGATAAAGGGAAATAGAAACGGTCACAGGGCGATATTCATCAAACTTCAGTATCGTTCACTCTTCTTATAACCCTGCGTGTGACTCGTGATTTTTATTTAAGTTTTACTTATTGTGCTTGCATGTAAAATTAAACTCCTTTTGGGCTTCCCTGGTGGCAGAGTGGTTGAGAGTCCGCCTGCCGATGCAGGGGACACGGGTTCGTGCCCCGGTCCGGGAAGATCCCACATGCCGCGGAACGGCTGGGCCCGTGAGTCATGGCCACTGAGCCTGCGCGTCCGGAGCCTGTGCTCCGCAACGGGAGAGGCCATAACGGTGAGAGGCCCGCGTACCGCAAAAAAAAAAATTAAACTCCTTTTATTTAGGGTCCTGTAGAAATGAAAAACCAAAACTCATTTACAAGTTAAATCTAACCAAGACTAAAAGAACCCCCAAATAGTCAAATTAGCAACATTCACTAAATGCTAAGGCTACTGTGGGTGGGAGCTGAATTGCTGTACGCGGTCTGGGTGTGGTTCTCACCGCTGGGCACAGGCTTTCTGAGCTGCTCAGTCCCGGCTTGTGATCACTGCACTCGCTCACCACTTTTCACTCTTTGAGTGGCTTTTAACCTTGAGTGTGTACGGGAAGCACGTGGGGGGCGGGTGCCCACCCCCAGAGTTTCAAACTCAGTAGGTCTGGCGCGGGGCCCAAGAATTTGCATTTCTAACAAGTTCCCAGGTGATGCTTCGGCTGCTGGCCTGAGGACCGCACTTTGGGAACTACCACACTCTCCAGACCATCAGGAGGCTTTCTCTCCCACAGATATAAGCACAGAGACATCACTGACAAATTAAGTCCACCTCTGCTCCTTTCTCACTGGCCTATGATAATAAAGGGGATATATTTTAGCACACACCTTAATAAAGGTGTGTGTTGGTAAACACAAACGCAAAAGCAGGCACTGCAGTCAAGTGTGTACAGTTGGGGGGTGACTGGGTTATATGGCGGCCGGCCCAGGTCCCTGGTTGGGCTCTGTCAAATGTTTTAGTATTGTCACCACAAGAAAAGCAAAAGTAGGACTGCTGAGCCCCTGAAGTTGTGTCCCTGGGCCTCAGTTTGAGAATCACTGTATGGGTTGGGTACCATAAAACACCTGTGGGAAAAATGATATTGTTTAAGTACCAGGCTGTTCAGCTTTAGGTGTGAGTGTCAGAGCCAGGATTAAGGCACACAGAGGTGAGCGGGGACAGGATTGACTGGTCGTGTCCCACAGCCAACGGGTAGAAGTTGTAGACTTTGGCCTTAGTATTTGAAACCCCTCCCCATGCATTGCCCTGAATGGCCCGAGCTGCCTTACGGAGGTTGGAAGCTGTTTGACTCTGAGGTTCTTCAGGGGTCTCCAGCAACAACCTCGTGGAGTGTCCCATGAGGTTTCCATACATAAGAGCCGTGTGTCCAAGACCCCTTTGAATGCAAAAACGATAAAATTTGGAGGCCCTCTTCGTTTCCCCTCTCATCAGTCTCCAAGCATCCTCCAAGCAAGGATGGTTGGCTCTGCCTCAAACAGACCCACGGTGCAGCACTGCATCCCAGTTTCTCAGACAGGTTACATCCCCTAACACCCCTTCCCTCTGCCCCCAAACTGGCTCTCCTCCCAGCTTCCTGTCTTCTATTACGCTCATCACCACCATCTGGCTTTCCATGTTTGCATCTTGCATCCCCTTCAGACGTCTCTATTGCTGATTTGCCTTTCTCTTTCCACTGCACGCCATCCCTCCCGTTCAGACTTTAATAACAACATGACACAGTCTCCTGCTTATTCTGAGCCCTCATCCACTTAATGCCAGGTGACTACTCCCCAAATTATCTGGCCCTAGAAGGTTTATTCACCCAACATATATGCTTGTCCTGGGAAACGTGTTCCACTCAGCCCACACAGGAAAACGCTGCTCTAAACGGCTCTGCATGTGCTTTGTTCATTCTTGTCTCCATTTCCTGGTCTACACAGTTTATCCTCATATCCAGCCGGCCAAGACAGATAAGCTCACACACATATACTTACCCCTGAGAGGCCTCCCATCTTCACGTACTTGTTACAGTCCTCTGTTGCCCTTAATTCCACTCCTCTGGGGTCGGGAGCAGCACAGTTCAGCATTTTCTTACCCCCTCTGCACTCGCTATTGGAAAGAACTGTGCTTATTTATTTGTTGACTTGCTGGTTGTCAGTCTTCACCCAATTCTAAGTCCAAGATGGCGGCTCCTTGTCTGGTTCCCCACCCGCCCCAGAGCCAGCATCTATTCCACTGCCTGGGGCAGAGAGCCGACCTGCAAGTATTTGTGGAATGAATGTTGATGTATCAGTCTCCCTAACTCGACTGTGAGTTACAGAGCAGGAACTGGGTCTTGGCATATGCCTGCAATTCGAGAATGATCTCTAGCTGGAGCCTGTGGGCTCTGTACCTGTCCTTCTCCAGAGCGCTGTGATTCAGAGGCACCTTGGTGGAATTGGGCCCCAAGGGTCTTCATTTCAGTCAGTCTCATTGGATTTGTTTTGACTGGAGATCCTGTTGCCTCTTTTTAAAACATTCCCTTGGGCTCTTTTGAACACTTCAGACCTCTTGGCAGGCAAGGCATTTCATCCCCGTCAGGAAATCTCATCAAAATGATATTAGGATTTCACATCAGGAAAATAAAAATCCTCCAAGAGATGTTGCTGCTCTCTAGTTTGGCTTTGGATATAAGTATAGTTAAGCCCATTCGGAAGGTATTCTGACCACATCTGAGATATTGGTCCAGAGCTGGGTGGCAGAATCTCACAATAAACAATAATATAGAGAATGAGAGTGGGAAAGAGACTTCCTGTCCCCTCCCCACCCCCAAAGGAATTTCTCCAGTGACAGGCCAGAACAGAACTCAAGGGAAGAGCAGAACGCCAGTCTGGGCTATGAGACTTTTGTCTCAAAGGGCTGAGTGGTAACCAGGCACGCTGGCTATGCCGTGACTTGGCCTCCTGTGCAGGGTCTTGCTATGTATTTTTTGGTCTGGCCTCCTCCAGGCTCCATCTTGTAAACTGTACTTGGAAAACCACATCATGGCAGACCTATTTTTATTCGAGGCTCCTATTTATATGAGGTTCCCCAGGTATTTTTCACATCATTTGGTCTGGACTTCCTTCCAGAAGGAAGGGACATAGTTTCCCCTCCTTACTGAGATAGCTCTTGAAGCTCTTTATTTATTTATTTTTAATTAATTAATTAATTTTAAATTTAATTTTATATTGGAGTATAGTTGATTTACAATACTGTGTTAGTTTCAGGTATACGGCAAAGTGATTCAGTTATACATATACATATATCCATTCTTTTTCTGATTCTTTTCCCATAATAGGTTATTACAGAATACTGAGTAGCGTTCCCTGTGCTATACAGTAGGTCCTTGTTGTTTATCAGTTTTATATATAGTAGTGTGTATCTGTTAACCCCAAACTCCTAATTTACCCCCCCTTCCCCTGTTGGTAACCATAAGTTTCTATGTCTGTGAATCTGTTTCTGTTCTGTAAATAAGTTCATTTGTATCATCTTGAAGCTCTTTAAACTCTTCTGATTGCCTGTTCAAATCGTCAGACTTGTGCTTTCACCCACGCCTTTCACATTTGCTGTTTCAGAGCAGAGCTGAGTGTTCTAGAAAATGACCAAGGAGGAGCACCGAGGTGGACGTGAAAGTGGCAGGACTGCAGCTTCCCCAAGCCCACGTCCTCTTTGTCAACCTCTCCCCGGGGTCTTCTTCTGGTCTCATGCTCTGGTGTCTCTCTTTTCAGAGGTGTGAACATGTATGCCATGCTGACCGGGACCCTGCCTTTCACGGTGGAGCCTTTTAGCCTGAGGGCTTTGTACCAGAAGATGGTGGACAAGGAAATGAACCCCCTTCCCACCCAGCTCTCTACAGGTAATGCACCTGCCACTCCGATTCAGGGTCCAGGGCTGCACTCTGACCACCGGAAGCAGTGTTTGTTTTGCAGCACTGGAGTTAGGACGACCCTCTGATGGTACTCGGTCTCTTCCTAGTATTAAAGCAAAGTCGCAAAAAATAGTTGGGTTTCCCATCTCTAAGGAGGCACTCTCCTCAATCCTTTCTTTTTCCGTTGTAATTCTGAACCCCTAACTTCCTCCTTCTGCACAAAATACACATATCAAAAGGATCGTGTAGTCTCCCTTGGAAAAATACTTTCAGGCTGGTTTGTTTTAAAACTCACCATATTGTAACGTTGACTTTGAAAAGAATGTTGATCATCACATTTCTGTTGTGTCTTCCTTAGTCAAGTCACTGCAAAGAAATGTTAGTTTCATTCAACTTTGGTCTGGGATTTGTTTAGCAATGTGAGTCTTTGAGCCTGTTCAGGAGCTTTTAAATATATATAGGTTTGGTTACTTGATTAAACTGAACCATCAGGTGTGTTTGGAAAGTACACTCAACTTTACCTGGTTCACGTTTCGGTAAACAGTTCGTATTAAGGTTTGGTTTCAGATCCAGCAGATTAGCAGAGTTTGTTCTTTGGTTTGTTTCACAATTCACTTCAAGTTCCTGGCCTTGGCTTGCCCTCGACAGTCATTTAATTGGCTCCTTAGAATAAACTCAGCTTCACTAAGGTAAGGCATGTGGCCAAAAAAAGAAAAAAGGAGTAATTATTTAATTTCAATGTATGAAACATGGTTAAAATATAGCATTTTGGTTTGACTGCTATCAGGTATTTTTTTTCTTGAGTTTATAAAGCATCCATGAGGCTGACCCGGAATTTAATGCTTGCCAAATGGCACCCAAGCTGAAATGCATTCTTATAGGTAATTATCTAATTCGGTTCATACTTTCACCTCTGCTGGGGAGGTTCGAACCTCTGGAGGCTGAAAGCAAAGCAGGCATGATGTACTTAGAAAGATGAGTTACACAGTTCTGTCGTTGTAAAAGAAATAGTTCTGTACCAAGAGCCATAACTCCTGGAGTTAGAAAATGTGAAAAATGTTGATTGAATTGTTATCTTTATGTTTTAGAGCTTTCGGAAATGTTGAAAGTGCTGCAATGAAAGCACATTCATTCATTCCTTCCATATTTCACATTCATTCACTTATTCCATGAATATGTCCTGGGCATCGACTCTGTGCTAGGAATGCTCTAGGCACCAGGAGAATAAAACAGTCTCTACCCATATAGAGCATACATATCAGCAGGGGAGGCAAAAAAATAACATATAAACAAACACGTGTGATGTTTAATAGTTTAAGTGCTCTAAAGAAAATAAGATAAACCAGGATAAGGGGATAGAGAATAAAGATAGGTTTTTGTTGTTGCTGTTTTTTAACCAATTACAATTTTTACACACCTTTTTGTTGTGGTGTAATTGTGGATTCACATGCAGCTGTGAGAAATCATACAGCGAGATATGTTTACCCTTCACCCAGTTTCCCCCATTGGTAGGACCTTAAGTAACTGTAGTTTAATATTACCACCAGGACCTTGTTAGAATCCATTGAGCTTATTGAGATATGCCTGCACCTGTGTGTGTTGGTGTGTATTTAGTTCCATGCAGTTTCATCACACGTGCAGAGTCATGGGACAGTTACACAGTCAAGGTAGGGAACAGTCCCATGACCAGGATTCCTCGTCCTACCCTTCTGTAGCGACAGCCACCTCCCTGCCTCCTAATTAACCCCTGGCAACCACTAACATGTTCTCCAACTCTATCATGTGTCCTTTCAAAAATGCTGTATATTTATATATATATCCCTTTTTGTCACTCAGCATAATTCCTTTGGGACCTGTCCAAGTTGTTGCATGTATCAGTCCTTTGTACCTTTTTCTTGCTGAGTAGCAGTCCATGGTATAGATATACCATAGTGTAAATAACCCATTGAAGGACAACTGGTTGTTTCCTGTTTCCAGCTACTATGAATAAATCTACTGTCAACATTCATATACAGGTCTTTGTGTGAACATGTTTTCATTTCTCTGAGATGAATGCCTAGGAGTGAAATCGCTGGGTTGTATAGTAAGCACATATTTGGTTTGTAAGGAACTGTTAACACCCCTGTTCTGAGTGGCTGTACCACTTGGCATTCTCTCTAGCAATGTGTGAGTGATCCAGTTTCTCTGCATCCTTGCCAGCATCTGATACTCTCACTACTTTTTATTTTAGCCATTCTGATAGGGGTCTAATGATACCTCATTGTGGTAACAAAAAAGATTTAATGTTTATAAATAAATTCAATCTTTCAAGGTAGTCTCTTTAGGGGTTATATAGTCATAAGTACTGCCATCTTTCAGAGTGATTCTGAAGCTCCTCTTATGATTCAGAGCCTGTTTTGTCTTAAGTGGCCCAATACAAAGAACAATAGGAGGTTGTTTGTATCCTCATGCCTGGAAAAGGCAGACAGTGTTCACTTTGAATCCCAGTGAGACCCTAAAGAGCTGGAGCTGCTTCTCACTGTATTAGTCAGGATAGCCCAGGTTATGCTGCAGTAACAAACAGCCCCCAGATCTCGGTGGCATAAGACAGCAAAGATTCTCTCTCTCTTTTTTTTTTTTTTGGTCACACCATGTGGCATGCGGGATCTTAGCTCCCCGACCAGGGATTGAGCCCGTGCCCCCTGCATTGGAAGCACAGAGTCCTAACCACTGGACCACCAGGGAATTCAGCAAAGATTCATTTCTCATTCCTGCTTTATGTCTGTGGAGAGTTGGATCAAAGGTCAAAGGGTTCTGCTCATTTTAGTCAGTCAGGGTCCCAGACCAATGGGGCAGCCACCATTTCAAATGTATCTGATCCGTGCAGAGGGAAAGAGAAATCTAGAAGGTCTCTTGTCAGCAGTGAAATCTTCCACCAACATTCCACTCATAACTCCTAACTTTCTAAAACATGTCACATGGCTTCACCCAGCTAAAGGAACTGAGGAAGTGCAACCCTACCATATATCTGGAAGGCAGAAAGCCAGAAATATCCGTTGACCAAACAGCATATGAGTGTGAGCCACAGGCTGTAGGAGGAGGAGTGGGGGTGGGGGGTGGGCAGTGGCCCCTGCCATCGTCACTGAGGAGGGTTGGGCAGCAGGGCAAGGAAAGGTAGAGTAAGAGCACGAGGAAATCAGTCTCATTACTTCTGAACCAAACTTGTTTTTACCCCGGTACTATTATCTGGCCTTAGCAGTCTAGGCTCTAAGTGTTTTCTGATTGTGACAATTAAATTTACCCTTAAAGAAGTAAAAGTTGCACCCCTGAAAATGTTAAAAAATAAAAAATCCAAAGGAAATTCCACAGAAGAAAAATTAGAACTGTTCCAAGCAATGTTAGCATCCCTGGAGTTGGTGTCCAACCTCACGTAGCTCCTGCACTGAGCAGACAGTTTTGACTTCGGCCTTAAGCTCTGTGTGTGCTTGTTAAAGATATTCACATTCCTACAGGATGCTGTGGTCTTGACCGGTCAGACGTGAACAAGCACGAAGTGCATTTCTATATCTGATTTTACAATTAAGGAATGTGGACATTGCCCTCCCCCTTTTATTCTTTTACCATTGGGATATGTGTATATCTACTCAACTTGGGCTTTAACCCTTTGTGCCAGGTACAAAACATAGCGTTGGCACATAGTAGGTGCTCAGGGAATCTAAGTCTCTGGTACTTGTGTTAAAGTGTGTGGTCTGGGAAGGCAGCCCATAGATTCATTTGACTACTCAGGTATGGGATCTGGCTCGATGCGGTAGGGCCCAGAGCTGTGTCCCAGCTGCTGAGGAAGCTCAGGTCATCTTGTTTACAGAGGGAATGACTTCAGTTTGGGGGATCAGCCACTGCCCTTCCATCAGCCCCCTGCTCCTCCAACCCTTTGTTCTTTGCACCCCGAGTTTACCACTTCTCCCTTCCACCGTGCCTGGCCCACCTTCATTTGTGATACTGTATGATACTGCCTCGTTTACATCCCAGAATACTAGCTTACAGTAACAAGAGTAGCTGCCATTTACTGAATGGCCATTGGTAAGTGCTTTTCATAGTACCTCCTGTTCTCAAAACAACTCTGTAAGGTGAGTTCTATTATTCCCAATTTATTAAGGAGGAAACTGAGTCTCGGTGAGGTCATATAGCTTCTGTGGTTTTTAATTTGCATCTGCTTGACCCCCAAACCTGAACTTCCCTACTATACTGGGTTGCTTCCCTATCTTTCTTTATGTTATTCAGTATAAGATGCCTCCACTCCCCTCCCCATCCCAGATTTGGTGGTTTTATCTGTTGTCCTCATGTTTTGAGTAATATCAAAATTGAAACATCCAAATTGAGGATATGCCATTTTACTGTGTCTCACTAACACATCTTTATTAATTTGATGATTCTATCATTCATCGTTTTTTTGAGAATATTTACTTGGTTGCGCCTGGTCTCAGTTGTGGCAGGCGGGCTGCTTAGTTTCGGCTCACCAGCTCCTTCGTTGCGGCACGTGGGCTCCTTAGTTGCGGCATGCGAACTCTTAGGTGTGGCATGCATGTGGGATCTAGTTCCCTGACCAGGGATCAAACCCGGGCCCCCTGCATTGGGAGCATGGAGTCTGAACCACTGTGCCACCAGGGAAGTCCCCTATCATTCATGTCTGTGATGATCTTTCCACGTCTGTTGTATAATAGCACTCTTTTTTTTGGATTAAGTTGGAATAATTTTTTCCAGATTTGAGCTGAAAAAGTGCACAGTGTTATTGCCCTAGTGAGTCTGTTCTGCACGCTTTTGAAGAATTGCCTCTCTTCTCCACCATGTAGTTTGAAAGCTTAAGCTGTTGGGATCTTGCCAATTCTGGCTTCTAGACAGTTTCTCATTCTGCTTGCTGGTGCTTGTACATCACAGAGTTGTGAATGCCTTTCATGGTTTTCACATTTACCTTTCCATCACTACAGCTCAATGATGGCACTTAGAACACATTCCAGACACTCAGTTAACATCTAGAGGGTTTTGCACCATGAAGTCACTGAAGTGATGCTGAAGGTGGGGTGTTAGCATTTGTGAGGGTTGAGCCAATGCCAGTTAAGATTTCTGAGATGGCCAACAGGCACATGAAAAGATGCTCAACATCGCTAATTTTTAGAGAAATGCAAATCAAAACTACAATGACATATCACCTCATACTGGTCAGAATGGCCACCATCAAAAAACCTACAAATAATTAATGCTGGAGAGGGTGTGGAGAAAAAGGAACCCTCCTACATTGTTGGTGGGAATGTAAATTGGTGCAGCCACTATGGAAAACAGTATGGAGGTTTCTTAAAAAACTAAAATAGAATTGCCATATGATCCAGCAATCCCACTCCTGGGCATATATCTGGAGAAAACTCTAGTTGGAAAAGATGTGTGCACCCCAGTGTTTACAACAGCACTATTTACAATAGCCAAGACATGGAAGCATCCTAAATGTCCAGCAACAGATGAATGGATAAAGAAGATGTAGTATATATGTACAATGGAATATTACTCAGCCATAAAAAAGAGAATGAAATAATGCCATTTGCAGCAACTTGGTTGGACCTAGAGATTGTCATACTAAGTGAAGTTAGTCAGAGAAAAACAAATATATGATATCACTTACATATGGAATCTAAAAAAAAATGATTTAAATGAACTTATTTACAAAAAAGAAATAGACTCACAGACAGAGGAAACAAACTTATGGTTACCAAAGGGGAAGGGCAGTGGTGGGGGGAGATAAGTTTGGAATTTGGGATTAACAGTTACATAGTACTATATATAAAATAGATAAACAACAAGGCCCTACTGTATAGCACAGGGAATTATATTCAGTACCTTGTATATAACCTATAATGAAAAAGAGTCTGAAAAAGAATACATATATTTTTATATATATGTGTGTGTGTGTATATATACACACACACACACACACACACACACACACACACACACACACATACATATATATGAAAAAAAAGATTTCTGAGAAGCCTCGACTGTCCAATAATTGTTGTTGCTGCTTACTCCTGGGAGGTGATGAGGAAGGAGCTTCAGGTGTGGGAGACCCCAGCTGTCTCCCATGGGCAGCACTGGAGCAAAATGTTTGATGGCTTCGTCTGTCTCCTGTGGCTATTTCCCTAGGCACAGGGTCAGGAGCTCACACAAGCCAGTCCAGACTTTGGAAAAGCTGAAGCTCATGGAGGTAACAGGTTTTGCACTGGAGGAGTGCGTACCTTCTATGACATGGAACACAGACAGGGAGTGCGCCCCGTGTGGGCCATCCCTACGCTTAAGCCCGAGTGGAGACCCCAAGCGCTAGCTTAGAAGACGGGCTGGGACTCATGGCTGTGCCCCCCATGGCTTTCCAGGACAGTGGAGAGTATTTTAATCCCTTTTGCTCGTGAGTCATAGGGATATTCAAGACCCTAACACAAACTTCAAAGAGCTCTAAGCATGTTTTCTAAGTCCTTTTTGGATAGTAAGGCAATATTTGTGATGTCCACAGAAAGAAAATTCACCAGTAGAGATCTGAACTAAAATTACTTGTGCTCATCCTCAATTTGTGAAGGCGCAGAGCGCTTGTTCTGAAAATAGAACAAAAACACACATCCAGTCTGTTCTTAGCTCTGTTCTTAGCTTAGTCAATCATACTCTGAGAAAGCCTGGGTTGCTGTTCAGGTCCTTTGAGGGTAAGCAACAGAGATGTCTGTAAAAGAAACATCATTTACTGAATAGCCTCCCCGTTTCAACTCATTAAGCTCACGTCTTTTTTTCTTTGACCAATAGAAGCCCCTGATAAAGCAAATATAAATGACCTTACAATATAGGGCAGGTGAGAGAAGGGAGATAGAGGTTCCAAGAGGAACCTCTCTTTTGGAGCCCCACTTGCTTTTCAGAGCATTGAAGAACATTTTAGAAAAGTTTTATTTGGAGACCCAGCTATAAAACTTACAATAGTAAATGTGCCTCATTGACTGTTCTCGCATCTACGCATATATTTTTACCCACAACGTTCTCAAAGGGAAATGACCTTCTGGTGACCTCATCAACTGTGTGGGAACCCACCTGGAGAGGTTACCTGGGGTCCTGAACTAGCAAAGGCTATTTCTTTGGGGTTGATTCTGGCATCAGAGTTAGCTCCTCTTTGGATGGCTTCATTTTTACCCCGCAAAAAATGGTTGACAGTAACACCCATCATTCTGTAAAGGACAGTTTTTGAAATGACAGCTAAAGCCTGTGAGAAAGTGAGAATTTTTATGACTTATCACCGAAAACTTAGATTATCTTAGAAAACTGAAAAATAGCTTTGGAGAGAAGACAGAAAAGTTTGGTGACCAAGCAAATTAAGATTATTTTCCGGAATCTATTACTTGGTATATTGGAAATTGGATATCATGTACAAAGCTACATAAAAGAGTATTTTTTTTCTCTTGCAAGGATAATATCACAATGCTTCATAAAATGAGTATAAATAAGAAAATATCCTGGTCCCAAAACTCAAGCAAGACAGACCATCTTCATTTTGAAAGAATCCCTGGCATTCCTTGTCCATATGAGGACCTGCATATTCTCCTGCCGAACAATTTTGGAGCCTGTGACTTTCATATGCAATATAAACGTATTTTTCCGTGTTGTGTAGTTGTCTCCACT
Organism: Neophocaena asiaeorientalis asiaeorientalis; assembly: GCF_003031525.2. NCBI lineage: Eukaryota > Metazoa > Chordata > Mammalia > Artiodactyla > Phocoenidae > Neophocaena > Neophocaena asiaeorientalis. Next base: position 998,970 of record NW_020174642.1, read on the forward strand.
GTTATAATCTTAAAGGATGCATGTATAGCACAGGGAACTATACTCAGTATTTTGTAACAACCTATAAAGAGAAAAGAATCTGAAAAGAATTTGTATATATATATAATATATAAATATATAATTATATTATATATATATAATAATATATATATATTCCTCAAAACCTACCTTGAGATCAAGCACTGTCTTTTTACTTTCTTTCATCCCTCTTTGGCTCACCTTTAGCAGTGGACCAGAGAAAAAAACCACAGCGGTGGACCATAAGACCACAGGTGGTTTGGGGAAGTACAGGATGTGGGGAGACCCGCACTGGTTCGTGCTCTACCGTGTTCCGGGTGCACCTCTTGGACAGATATCTTAAACTCTTGACTTATGACACCCAGAGATCCAGAAAATAGATCAGCAGTGGCTCGGGAGGTGTGGTGGGTCCCCTGCCCTGGGTCTTCCTTCAGCCTGTAACACATGCGTGTTCTCTGCTGAATGTCTTTGCAGGAGCCGTGAACTTCCTGCGTTCTCTCCTGGAACCAGATCCTGTGAAGAGGCCCAATATCCAGCAAGCACTGGCGAATCGCTGGCTTAATGAGAATTACATGGGCAAAGTGCCATGCAATGTCACCTATCCCAACAGGTAATCAAGTGCACACAGAGGGACTCCTCCTCCTCGGGCAAGATGAGGCCTGTCTTACGAGCCCCTGAATAGTTCTGGACAGGAAGCTTCACGTGATTCGAGCAAAGGCCACGTCTTCTCTCGGCTGCCCTTCCCCACTGCGCACACAAGAGGAAGTGTAGGCGGGGCCGGCCGGTGTGGCTGTGCAGAGTGCGCCCTGCAGGGGGCGCCCGGCGGAGGGCGTGCGGGCGCTGAAATCGGGCCGCACTCCCCTTATCAAACCTGCTCCAGAAGGCCTGCGTTTTTCCAGAGCAGCACCTCTTTCTAATTCACACCAAGGGACCGTGTAGACTAGCTATGACCTGAGTGAGTGTGTGTGTGTGTGTGTGTGTGTGTGTGTATGTATGTGTGTGTGTGTGTGTGTGTGTGTGTGTGTGTATGTTTGAGTGTGTGTGTGTGTGTGTGTGTGTGTGTGTTCCACTCAAGAGCTCTCCTGTCGGCATTGGGCGGAATCCAGTGGAATCGCCTCTCTCCCTTTGCAAACTATCCCCCGGGCTCCTCTTCTGCCACTTCTTTGCTCCGATGTTTGTTTCAGCCCTAAGTCCCCTGCCCTGAAATGTTGGGGGCAGAAAGAAAAGTCAAGAGCAGGAGTCCTTTGCTTCAGGCCGTGTCTCCCTGTGCCATTTCTGTGAGGAGGAGTCTTTAGGGAAGGCTTACAGGCAGGAGTCCATAGGAGTCCTCAGGTATCACTGAGGGACACGTCATGATGGCCCACGTGTCCCCATGCGTGGGTATCGAGTACAGATTTAAAAACAGGTACAGGAAAACGTTTCCTTGTACTTTTCCCTACTCATCTGACATATTGTTAACTAGCCCGAGTGGAGGAATGAGGACCCTCCCCTTGGTGCTTTAGAGCCAACATGAGGACCTGTGGGTCCAATAGCCCCCAGGACTGGAACCTACCTTGAGTCCCTTCTTCCTTCAGACCTGGAGTGGCCTGCGCATTCTAGATCTGAAGCTCAGATGAAGACAAGAGAACCACTGATGAAGTGGGACAGGTAGAGCACTGACAGGGCAGGGAAGAGGTGTCCTCTGTGATCATATCTTCAAAATGCCCAGGAAGGTCTGGAAACATCCACCAAGACTTACGAAAGTTGCAGCACTGACTTCTCCAAATGAGATGGGCAGGCAGAGCTCCGTCTTGGGGAGGAAGTTCTAGAAGAACTTCATGGGGTGTGGGTGGACGGTGCTGGGACCCGCCTCCTGGCTACTGGGCCACATTTGCACTTGCCATGGCCATAGATAGCTGTCATCTACAATTCTAGCATTTGACTTGTGGGAGGTAATGTAAACAAAGTCTAGGTTACTTAGGTTACCAAGGGAACCTGGAAATAGACTGCTGGTTTCCAGTGCTGGCTGGGTTTGGGCTAGTACCTGAAATAGACACCGGGAATATTATTAGCCCAGCGTGAGAGGGAAAGCAGAGCCGAGGCGCGTGCCCCGTCACCAGGGCTCATGCTGCCTGGCACGCCCAGGTGTGCTCTCTGTAAAGGAGGAGGCACCGGTGGCAGCCAAACGGGTCATTAGCCTAACGTAATCACAGTCTAAATGAGCAGAATCAATCCATTCGATGCAGCAGCTGTTAAAGGAAGTGAAGCCGCTGTTAAAAATACAGCCCCCCCCCCCTTGCTGACCACATCTTCATTCACAAAGATTCAGGCCCAGGCATCTTATTTTGTAGCTTATAAACAGGCTTTTGTAGATTAAAACTTAAATTCTAGTAACCTGTACTGGCTTTGCCAGATTGGTCATTTTTGCATTTGGACTTGGTCAAAAGCGATAAAGGCTGCACATGATCTAGTTGGGTAGATTGTAAAAATGGTTAAGAGCTTGTATATTAAGGAAAACAGCAGCTGAATATCTTCTGTTTAGGTAAGGTTCGTTACGCATTTTATACCAGAGGCAAATCAATGTCCAGTTTTTAAGTAATGAAACCAGAAATCTCAACTATTGGAAAAGACACGAGTTATTTACAGTCTTTATTGTGAAAAATATATAATGCAAAAAAAATTGTACCTTTGATGATTAGTTTTCTGGTTTTACCAGCACACAGATAAAGGGAATAAGAACATGTGACGAGGGAAAGGAATATTTTCCTTATAAAGTCTATTTTATAGCTTCCCAACATTCATAGCCCCAGATTTAATTATTTTAGATGCTGTCAATGTTCTACTTCTGGGAAAGAGAGAAAACAAAGGTCCTGTGTTTTATATCACTCTTCTTTAAAGCCTTCTGTTAATTTGTTTGGGCCTCCAAGTTGATATCCCCAAGAGGCAAGAGGAAAATGTCTTTAAATGTAAACTCTTTATAATAAATGTTCATGCCAGTTAGTCACAGATGTTTGCTGTGTGCCAGGCTCCCCTCCCTGTTCTGGGAGCAGACATTTTTTTTACAGCTGACCCTGGCTACCTCCTTCCTGTCCTGCCTGGGCCTGGACACTCTCCCACACCTCCAGTTAGCTCTGGAGATGAGTGGGAGGGAAAGCAGGTCATTGGTTCACAGGACAGAATTAGACCAAAGTGGAATAAAATTGGATTTAATGCAAATTTACTCAAAATTATACCTAGTGTTCTGGAACATTTTTTACCATTGTCTGTATCATCAAAACTTGGAGAGATACGTTTGTTCTCTACATCTGTGTCTCAATTTCTGCCCTGCAAACCAGTTCATCTGTCCCATTTTTCTAGGTTACACATATATGCATTAATATACGATATTTGTTTCTCTCTTTCTGAATTACTTCACTCTGTATGACAGTCTCTAGATTCATCCACATCTCTACAAATGACCCAATTTCATTTCCTTTTATGGCTGAGTAATATACCATTGTATATATGTGCCACATCTTCTTTATCCACCAATGGGGGAAAGCGGTGGTGGGGGGGTTGGTGGTGGGATGAACTGGGAGATTGGGATTGACATATATACACTAATATGTATAAAATGGATAACTAATAAGAACCTGCTGTATAAAAAAATAAATAAAATTTTAAAAAGAAAGAAACTTGGAGAGATAACACAGGTTCAACAACTGGTACAAGAGAGCATTAAATACATGCATTGCTTATTGAAAATGTTTAAAATATTACTGTCAGTCAAGAGCCAGTCCACAGTCTACGTTTGGCAGAGTTCACCTGATTTGGAAGACGTGGGTACAAAGGGCAGAGACAGGGTGTCTCCCCCTGCTCATTTTCTTCCTCTCTCCTCCACCCCCAGCCCCACCCCAGTGGCACCCCACACCCAGAGCACCCTCCCTTCCAGGGCCTGCTCCTGGTAGGGGGTGGGGCCATCCATGTGTAGCTGTGGGTGATTGGCCAGGGGTGGGGTGGGGGGGGTGGGGTCACAAAACTCATGATCTGATTGGCTGGGAGGTGAGGCCATGAGGCTGTGGTCTGATTGGCCAATGTCACTGATCTCATTGGCCAGGAGTGAGGTCAAGCAGCAGTGGTGTCATTGACCTAGGGCAGGGCTGCTGGCACGTGGTAGTTACCAGAGAGTTTCAAACAGTTGTGCTTTCTGTGTTAAGTGCTTGTGTCAGTCTTCACGTAATTGTATCCTTTTTAAACAAACGTTATTATTTTTAGCCATTAATCATACCAACCATACTCCAGCCTGCTTTCTAGAATTTGTGATTTTGTAGCCAACAGGAGTGAGGAAAGCAGATTTTGTGGTTTCTTGGGCACCTTTTCTTTGGACGGCACTTAGCCAAATAGAGGGAGAGCTGACCTAGGTTGCAAAGGTCAAGAGAACTAGGTCTGCCCTTGCTGCCCCTACTAACGGGCCTGTGAACCTGGCAAGTCGGTTTCCTCTTCTGCACCATTATGAGGTTATACTGTGTGGTTTTTCCTAGCGTTATGGTTCTGAGGTTCCACCAGAAATGTCTTCAGACTCTTTGGCGGTGGTTACAGAGCTCTCTAGCCAGATGTGCTCGCCTTCTGCTCACAGAGTGCTGTATTTGCATCTCTCTTAAGGACTGTAGCACGTTCTCTCTGATGACACACCTCCACTACCAACACACATACTCTCTATGCCCCTCAGCCTGTTTTTGTGTTCTCCATAGCTGCCACTTCTTGCCTATGTGTCCCTGGGCAAATTACTTCCCTGTTGTGGGCCTCAGTTTCTCCATCTGTAAAATGGGGATAATAATGGTACCTACTCATAAGACTGTCATGAAGAATAAATGAATTTATTTTCTCTCTTCCCCACTGGAATGTAAACTCCATGAGGCAGGGACTTGTTGAATAAACGAATGAATGAATGAGTGGTTAAATGAATGCCTGGCATTCATTTCTTTGGCATTTTATCCCAAGGAGTTTATCTTCATAATACTCCTGTGTAGAAGCTTTAACCTGTCCTCTGAGAGCACTTTACTTGGCAGCTGAGCCCCAGATCCCCTATTTATGAACCTGTGAACTCACGTTGCTCCTTCAAACGCTCTCCGGGCTGGTCCTGAACACCCTCCTTTCCCAACTCAGCTTCCACCCAACCTAAGTGTGGGCTCCACCCCATCTCCAATAAATACATTTTAAGGAAAACATGTCAAATTGTAAAGAAATTTGGGACAATTGGGGAAATTTGAATATATTCTAGATATCAGAGAATATTAAGAGATTACTAAAAGTTTGTTGGGTGTGTTGATGGTATTGTGGTTCTACAGGAGATGTCCTTGGTTTTTAAAGATGCATGTCAAGGTGTTTAGGAAAAAAGATGTCATGATGTTTGTGATTTAAAATACTTTAGGAAAGAAAGGAAGGGAGGGAGAGATGGAGGAAGGAAGGAAGGAAGAAAGCCAAAGTGTTAACAACTGGTTCAACCAGGAATTGGGTACACACATAGGCTATTAGACTATTCCCTTTACTTTTCTGTATATGTAACTTTTCATAATAAAAAGTCAAGTGAGGGCTTCCCTGGTGGCGCAGTGGTTGAGAGTCCGCTTGCTGATGCAGGGGACACAGGTTCATGCCCTGGTCCGGGAAGATCCCATATGCCGTGGAGCGGCTGGGCCCGTGAGCCACGGCCGCTGAGCCTGCGCGTCCGGAGCCTGTGCTCCGCAACGGGAGAGGCCACAACAGTGAGAGGCCCGCGTACCGCAAAAAAAAAAAAAAAGTCAAGTGAATGAATGAGTGAATGAATGGACTGAGTGTTCATGAGGGGGCCCGTGTGTGTGTTGTGGGCGGGGGCGGTTTCTGTGCTGTCATGTTTGTGAGCATCGCTAAGGAGGCCCTGGAGCCTCTCAGCGACGGTGGAGAGGTGACTGGTTCTCTGTCCCTCCGCCCCGCAGGATTTCCCTGGAAGACCTGAGCCCGAGTGTGGTGCTGCACATGACGGAGAAGCTGGGCTACAAGAACAGCGACGTGATCAACACCGTGCTCTCCAACCGCGCCTGCCACATCCTTGCCATCTACTTCCTCTTAAACAAGAAGCTCGAGCGCTATTTGTCAGGGGTGAGTGGAGCCCCGCCGTGGTTTTCTCTGCTCTCTGTGGAAAAACGAGCTCTGACACTTGAAGTGTTTCCCAGTTACTGACACTTGATCTGAGCTGTTAATTGAAACTAATGTGAGGCTGAGTTTCCTGAAGGTGGGATACAATAGTAGCAAAACCTGCTTCTCAGGGAGCGCTTTTTATCTGAGGTGTTTTAAAAATATTCTCCCACAGAGTTAAGCTCTGGGCAGACTCGTGAGAGATTCAAGCCTCTGTTCCTTACAGCTTCTTGTTGCCTTTTTGGCTCTGTTTCTCTTTTCTCCTTGGGGTCCCCACTTAGATGCACTGGGGCTTGTGTAATCATAAAAGTTGGGGAGCAGAGCCCCTCAAGCATTCACCTCTAAAGCATGGTAGATGAGAAAGCCACTATTTACATTTACTTCTCTAGAAAACAAAAGTGAAACCTTGGCCCCTTCACTCAGTCTGGGCATCAGATAGTCCAGGTGTCCTGTGTGTTGAAGATGAAGGAGGTAGAGCTGGGAGCCTGTTGGACCATGGTACCCTCATGCTTTGGTCACCTTCATCCTTCTGCCTCATGAAGTTCATACATGCCTGGGTGAGGGAATTTACATGCTTCAATATCTAGTTTTGACTACATCAACTCTTTCCAAGTGGACAATGGTTAAAAAAGAATTCTGCAAAGAAAACTGGATCACAGGCAGTATGGATTCTGCATATCACTCCTTCTGTTTCTCCTACTCAGAATGGTGAGGACTGACCAGATCTAACAGGAAGTCAGCCAGAGAAACCTGGAATTATCAGGAAGCCCATCTGAAATTTGATTTCATACCCATTCCTGAAGGATGACCTTCACCTTGCCTGTATGGCGCCTTGAGATCAGGTCGTATGGGGTCATCACTGTTAGGAAGACATTTAGAATCCAGAGCGTAAAGAGGAACTTCTAGAGTTTTCGGTACTATTTAAAGTCATGTGATAGCCCGATATCACACAACATTCCACTAAACAATAGGCTTACAAACCTTTTATGAGGTTTCCACATTAAAGCTAAAGGTGAAAATTCACCAATAGTTGGGGAAATGCTATTCTCCCTGATGAGGGAGAAAATGACCAAAATGATGCCCAGAAGACAGCATGATCAGAATGTGTCTCTCGTTAGCAAATGGATTTGGGAGACATCTAGAAAACATGGCCGAATAGATGAAGAAGCTTGATGGGAGATTTGTTAAACAATGGAACAAAAGTATAGATGTTTCTAAGTCGAGTCAGCTTAGGGTATTTCCTAGATTTGCCTTCAACAGGAAATTATCCACAGAACACCTTTTTTTTTTTTGGTGAGCCACCAAAGGAATGATGTACGTGAGAAGAAACGTTATAGTAAAAGGCATTTAAAAATAAGAGCAATGTTTTATGGGGGAAAAAAACGTGCTCCAGAAGCCGTGATGGGACGAAACTTCGGGAGGGAACAGATATGCAGCTGGATTTCAGAGCCAGTGTCACGGTCACGGGAAAGCTACTGCAGGAGAGAAGTGGAGTTCAGAAAGACTGGACCTTTGATACATAGTATGTTATTTATATCATTTTATTATGTGATAGGAGGGATTAAGAAATTCTCTCACACCAGAGGACAGAGGTCCTCTGTTCACCTATGATGATGAGCTTAAAAGACCTGTTAGACTTGAAGCCATTTCTCATTTCTCTTTTATATGTCCTGTATTTCTTTCTTATCTTATCCTTTTAAATTCCTATTTTATTGCCTATTTTATAATGTACGTGATATGTTAGTACAGTACATGCTTATAATTTATAAATAAATGCGCACATATTGTAGATGCCTGCTAACAACTTTTTTCACTCATATGGGCTCAAGGTCACACCATTTAGGAACCACCATGCTAGGGACAAGTAGTTCTCAAGTAAAAGGAACAGAGGAGGGTCACACGCGGATCTTCTTTTTGAAATGATGAATGTTGTTCAAAAATTCATTTTAAAAAATGTTTCCATGAAACTGACTCTAAAGTTTATGATTTCACATATTGAAAGGATGACATTGCTACTTTCCTGAGTGAGCTAGCAGATTCAAACATTCTTTTGGAAGAACCAGTTTTCTGGATACTGATCAATAAGATAGAGGGGCTTTTGTTTTTAAAACAGTTTCTTTCCTTATTTAAATTATATTTTTTATTTTTGTCTGTGTTGGGTCTTCGTTGCTACGCACGGGCTTTCTCTAGTTGCAGCGAGCGGGGGCTACTCTTCGTTGCGGTGTGAGCGCTTCTCTTATCGCAGAACACGGGCTCTAGGCATGCGGGCTTCAGAAGTTGCGGCACACAGGCTCACTAGTTGTGACTCGTAGGCTCTAGAGCTCAGGCTCAGTGGTTGTGGTGCATGGGCTTAGTTGCTCCGCGGCATGTGGGATCTTCCCAGACCGGGGCTCAAACCCGCGTCCCCTGCATTGGCAGGCGGATTCCTAACCACTGCACCACCAGGGAAGCCCTAGTTTCTTTCTTATGTCTACCTCCACATCTACAGATGCAAACTTTGGTTACTCACACTCTTAATCGCATGGCTCATTCCAAGTAAGAGACATTTGTGTGAAGCTCTCAGGGTATGTCTTGCCTCCTCTGGACGTCTTGCCATCTGCTGTGTTTGCCCAGCATCAGGGTTACAAATGGTGCAGTGTTGAAAAGCTCTGTGGTTTTGTTTCCTGAGAAGTTCCCTGGAAACTCAACTAACTTAGTTCTAACTGGAGAAGGTTCTTTCTTATTTTATCGTCTGTTTCACACTTAAACCTTAAATCATAGGACATAGCTGGTATGAGAACCACTGTCTAGGTGGGTGGCTGCTTTTAAGAATGAATTATTCCCCACAGACAGCCATAGCTGGTCCACTCAGTAATTTCCACACGAGGCTAATTTACCTGCACCTGGCACTGTGCCAGTTATGAATATCATTAACCAATTACTAACAACCGTGTATAATTTCGAAAGCAAAACTAGTGAACTAAAAAGTAAAATATCGTATTGGGTGACTGGGATTGACATGTATACACTGATGTGTATAAAATTGATGACTAATAACCTGTAAAAAAAAAAAAAAGTAAAATATTGTAACTTAATTATTTGTCATTTCTCCCCTTATCCCTTGATTCTTGTTTCCTCTTTCTAAAACCTAGAAGCGTGGATTTTAATTTGGAGAGCCTGTAAAGGCATTTTGTGAATATTTTGTTGGCTGAAAAATTAATCAGTCATTTAATTTCACCTGTTGCCAGAGAGGATTGCACCTAAACAGTGCCCCTGGATCATCTTAGGTGTGGTTATCTGTCTTCTTCTTTAAGCTATATTATGAATTGCTGTGACATTTATTGGGGCAGGGGGCAGGAGCTAGGGCTTTTTTTTTTTAATTGAAGTATAGTTGATGTACAGTGTTGTGTTAGTTTCAGGTATACAGCAAAGTGATTCAGTTATACATATATATATTCTTTTTCAGATTATTTTCCATTATAGGTTATTACAAGATATTAAATCTAGCTCCCTGTGCTGTACAGTAGGTCCTTGTTATTTATCCATTTTTCATGTCTTAGAATGGTCTTCATCGCACAGATGAAAGGACTGAGGCCCAGCAAGGAGCAGTGATGTGCCCAGGGTCACCTGGCCCTTTCCTGGCAGAGCCAGGAACAGAAATAGGTCACCTGATTCTGGGTGCCGAGCTCTCCCCACATTTCGTCCTTGGATGAGGCTTTGCACTGCAATTAAGTGCCTTGCCAACCCCTTTCTGCCTTTTCTCAGCCAAGCGCTGGTTTAAAAATTAATGAATGCTTAATGGACATTTCTATTTCCTGTGAGTTAAGCCAGGCTTTTTTTCTCTTCTCCTCTGGTAGAAATCCGACATCCAGGACAGCATCTGTTACAAGACCCAGCTCTACCAGATAGAAAAGTGCAGGCCCACCAAGGAGCCCTATGAGGTGAGTGGCCCCCAGAGCAAACCCCAGGATCTCTTAGGAAGAGTGGATTTCCATTCTGGGGGGAAGAGGGGAAAGGAAACCAATTATTGTAGGACACAGAAGTTGCCAAAGACAAATACTTACTTAACTGAGCCTTTGAGACATGGTTTACAGCGGGGCCACCATCGTTAAGTCTCTAGACTATGGTTCTCAGCTGTGGCCACATAGTGGAATCCCTGAGGAGCATTTTAACATCTGGATGCCCAGGCCGTACCTCAGACTGATTCCATCGATCCATTCTCGATCTCCAACGAGATCGGGGGTCAGTATTTTTTAAAGCTCCCTGGATGGTTCCCAGTGGAATCAAGGTTGGAATCCGCTGTCAGATCTCCAAGAGGTTAAAAACGAGGTGCTGAAAAATATAAGTGTGTGTAACACTTGGCATCAGGGGAACAAAGTACAGCGAGGAACAGGAAAAAGTAGCTGGAACAATCCTTTCCAGTCAGCTGTCCCTGCTGACTTGATGCTACCTAGAGCGTACCTGAGAGAAAATACCAAGATTCTTTGATTTCAGAGTAAAAACTGGTATCATATCGTCCCAAATTTGGACCCCAAATACATGCTTGTTATGAGACTGTGCCTGGGAACTCGAGAACCAAGGCCTGGAGCACAGGGTAAGGGTCCCCCCACCAGGACTCCACATTCGCTGTTTTGTGCAGTGGGGCCCGCCTGTCTTCTCAGTGCTTTCCCATGGAATATGGAACGAGCCGGGCTGCGCTCCACGGCGGCAGCAGAAAGCAAGTGGGACACGGCCCAGGCCAGCCCAGTGACGCCGGTGACGGGGCTGCTGAACTGCCGGCACCACGTGTAAATGCGGCCACCCCTGAGCATCGAGGCGGGTGTAGGCTGGGGTAGCTGCAGGAGGAGGGCGAGGCTGGTCAATCTACACAGCCTGGGGGATGGCACCATTTAAGGAGGCAGAGAAAAGGAGACGCTGATGACAGAGAAGCTAGCGGAGATAACGGGGCAGCCGGAGACCCAGGAGGGACGGATGCCAGGGAGGACATGGGAAAGGTCAAGTATAAAGCAGCCAGTGGTGACAGCTGAGCGGTTTCTCATCCTGGAGGAGGTAGAGAAGGCAGAAAGGAGATTGCGTGGATTGGGGGGAGTGAGGACCGTGAACAGAGATCTCTCCGTCGATGCCGCTGGCAGTGAAGAGGGGCTGGGGAGCAGGCGGGCTGGGAGGCAGAGGAAGGAACTCCACTGATGGGGCGGGGAGGGGCATGCATTCAGAGCAGCCAGGGTGGGCCCTGGCCTTGACCCCAGGCTGTAGGCCTCCTTCCTCTGAGACTGGCTGTGAGGCACCAGCATGATGAGGATGGAGATAAGCTTTTGGAGGGACAGCAGGGGGGTGCGGACTGGGGCTGGGCGGGGAGCATGGCTTCTAGGGCTGGGAGAGGGAGAGCAGAGATGGTGTAGGGCCAGACTCCCCTGAGCTCTACACCCCTCCGGCCAGTTGCTTACTGAAATTTCTATGGCGTGAATGAAGGCGTCTCAAATCCAGCACACCTATTTTCTGTCTGCAAATGGCAGCCCCACCCTCAGTACAGGGCAGAAACCTGGAAGACCTTTGTATTCCTTTCCCTCACCCCGAGAGCCAGTCTGTTGCCAAGTTCTGCCGGTCTGACTCCTGAAACTCTCCAACCCCTCCACTCTCCATCGCCCCATCCTCGCCACCATCACCTCTTGCGTGGACCTCAGCTGCAGCCTCCTTCCTAACTGGTCCTGCTCCTTCCCTGTGACTACCTGGCGCTCCGTCCACACACCGGCCAGAGCGAGCGATTCACACTCAAATCAGACCATGTCACTTCCCCGCTGGAAACCTTCAAAGGCTTCCTTAACCTGGAAGGCAAACTCTGTGACGTGGCCACCATGCCCCGGATTGAACTGGCTTTGCCAGCAACTCCAGCCTTGTCTCCCAGGCCCTGCACACAGCCCTGCTTCTTGCTTCGTGCTCAGTCCCATGGGCCTTGAGACTCTGTGCTCTCTTGGCTGCCAGGGCTGGGCACACACTGTTCTCTCTTCCAGAATGTTCTCCCCACCCCTCTCTGCTGAGTTAATGTGTATCTTCAGCTCCCACGGCAGGGTCATCTTCGTGGACCCCTGCCGTTCTCTGACCTCTGCCATTGGGTTGCATCCCTCCAGCACACACGGTCACACACATTCTGCTTCCTGGGGCTTGTCGCATTGCAGGGTTCCGTTTGTTCAGGGATTATTTCATTATCATGTCTTCCCCACTCTGGACTGTGAGTTCCTTAAGAGCAGGGACGGTGTCACTTTTGCTCCTCACGGTGTCCCTAGAGCCTACACAATGCCTGGCACCCAGTAGAGGCTCAATAAATATTTGCTAGATGGACAGATGAAATAATCAAGTGGACCTTGGCTCTAGTCCCAGAAAATAGAATTGGGCCGGCATCTGGGGAAGGTCGAACATTCCAGGTGGGGCACCTAGCTTGATTAAAGTAGGGGGCCACCTGCACCATAGCGCGCAAGTCGAATTATCATCACCTGATGGCCATGCCCTGTGGCAGGGAGGGACCTCTTACAGTCATTTGCAGGGAGGGTGGGCACCTCGGCTGGGGTCCAGGGGATACTGAATTCACTGTTAAGCTCCCCTGCCTCTTGGTTTGACTGTTTAGGGCCTCAGGTAATAACACAAACTTAGACGTACCGCATGCCCCTATGTGTGTGCCCTAGGCAGCCTCTAAGCCATGTGGCTGACGCCCATGTCCTTGGTTGCCCTAGTACCCTGCCCTGCTTGTGTGTTAAGTGTCAGAACCGCGATGGGAAAGGGGCCTCTTTTTTTCATCCAGATTATTATTCTCAGCTGATTATTTCATTTGGCCCGGAAAACACATAGTAAGCGTTTTAAAACATTTGTCGAAGTATTTAATGGTTAGGGTTTCAATAGGAACGCTAATGGAAGACAGCATTTCAATTTTCTGTGATCCACTTGTTTTCTCCAAACTGCAGCGATCCTTGTGCTAATTAAATTACAGGCTCTGACTAGATGATGCAACTCCTCTCTCTGTTGGAACCTAGAAAGTGGAATGGGGCCAGTTAGAAAAAGTGGTGAGAAAGTCTGAAAGAAGCCAGATTTTCCAGGTAAAGCCCACTCAGAGCCTCTGTGGGGTTCTTCCCAGTTACCATCAGCTGGTCCAGGAGGAGAAGCGGCCAAGTGGCAGAGGCGGGAGGTGTTGTGAGCAGGAACCGTGGAATGAAGTTCAAGGTTGTACACAAGCCGGCTGGAGAGCGGCTCCGGGGCCATGTCCGGGCACTGAGGGCACGTGATGGTCTCTTTCTTCTTCTCGATCCTGGTTCTTTCTCTCCAAGGAGACGGAGGAGCTGAATTAAGTGGAAAGAGCTTCCCTCTGGGGACTACAGTGCCGTCATTTTATGACTTTACCACTTTCTCCCCCTCTTCTTCCTGTAACAGGCAGAGATTATGTCTGGAAAAGTGGGACACTTCTCTCACCTTAGGCATGTGCCCCAGAGATTCCTTTTCCTAAGACAGAGGCCCTGGGGGGCCATGGGGGTCGTGGCAGAGCAGTCATCATTTCTAAACTGGCTTATTAAAGCTGTAGAGAGCCAGGAGCCAAGTTTGTTTAGTCTTGAAGAATAATGCTAATTTGTAGCGAAATGTAAGTTAGAACTGGAGGGCTTCTCTGTAGTGTCAAAGTAACATTGCAGTTTTGGAAGAAAAGTTGTGCAGGGCTGCGGAGGGACTGTATTAGTTTGCTAGGGCTGCCATAACCAAGTCCCACAAACTGAGTGGCTTAAACAACAGAAGTGTATTGTCTCCCAGTTCTGGAGGCCAGAAATCCAAGGTCGAGGTGTCTGCAGGATTGGTTCCCTCTGAGGGCTGTGAGGGAGAATCTTTCATGCCTCCTAGCTTCTGGTGGCTGCTGGCAATCTTTGGCATTCTTTGGCTTGTAAAAGCATCACCCCGATCTCTGCCTTCATATTCACATGGCGTTGTGTGTGTGTGTGTGTGGTGTGTGTGACCAATTTTCCCCTTCCTATTAGAATACCAGTCACATTGCTCTAGAACGCACCCTGATGACCTCATCTTAACTTGCTTACCTCTGTCAAGGTAACACCAACACTCCTTCTTCTCAAAGGCAAAGGAGAGCAAAATTTCATACTCCCCCCTCCCCAAAGCTTCAAAGAGGATATGATGGGCCTGGCCTGACCCTGTCTTCAAGTAAGGCCACATTCTGAGGTCTGGGGGTTAGGACTCCAACATATGAATTTGGGGGGAATAAAATTAAACCCATAACGGGGACTGTAAGTTTAAAAGTAAAATACTACAATGATTTTTCTTTGTGTCATTTTAAAATCTGTACAAATTTTTTTTTTTTTCTTTTTGCGGTACGCGGGCCTCTCACTGCTGTGGCCTCTCCCGTTGCGGAGCACAGGCTCCGGACGCGCAGGCTCAGCGGCCATGGCTCACGGGCCCAGCCGCTCCGCGGCATGTGGGATCCTCCCGGACCGGGGCACGAACCCATGTACCCTGCATCGGCAGGCGGACTCTCAACCACTGCGCCACCAGGGAAGCCTGTGTACAAATTTTTAAAATCAAGTATGGAATCAGGTCAAGCTGAATTGTTAGAAATCAGAACAGTGGTTACCTTTGGGGACAGGGAGAGGATGCTGGGAACGAGGGACTTCCAGGTGCCAGCCGCATTCTCTGTCTTGATCAGGGTGCCATTGCGATGTGTTTTTGCTGTCTGAGGAAACATATTGAACTCCTTACTCATCATCAGAGCACCCTTGTGTTATGTGTCCTAGACTTTAATAAAAATGTTGCCTAGAAAATCTATCCAGGGCAGGCGTTAGGACATCTATCTGCTGCCTGCTTCCACGACAGTTTGGCTTCTTGCCTATAAACTTTGAAATGGAGAATCCCCAACTGGAGCTGCAAGTGGGCGGGGGTGGAGATTAGGAAATAAACAGCAAGTGAAGCTCCTTGAATTGTTGAAAAATGCTGCTTTTTACAGGCCTCCCTGGGCACCTGGACAAGAGACCTCGAGTTTCACGCTGTGCAGGTAAGAACTTGGGGGGTTATGTTGGATTCCTCAGAGTTCTCCAGAGAAACAGAGCCAATAGTGTGTGTGTGTGTGTGTGTGTGTGTGTGTGTGTGTGTGTGTGATGCTTGGACACCCAGGGAAGGGTTGATGTTTCAGCTTCATCCCCATGTCTCCTGGAGGCAGAATCCCATCTTCCTCAGGACACCTCAGTCTTTTTCTCTTAAGGCCTTTAACTGATTACACGAGGCCCACCCAGACTGTAGAGGCTAATCTGCTTTACTCAAAGCCTACCAATTTAAATGTCAGTCACGTCTACCATATACCTTCACCGCAGCATCTAGACTGGCGTTTGACTAGACACGGGGTACCCTGGCCTAGCCAACTTGACACCTGACAGTAACCATCACATATGACCCTGAAGGTTGGCAGATCTCTGCTCAGGGCTCTGGGCCTTGCACGCCTCCATCCTGTCCTGAATTCCACCATGCAGAATCCTGTTGTAAGTGGATTTGTCAGAATCCCTCAGATCAGATCAGTGCTGTCTATGCGTAGTTGACCATGTTTTTTATTGTCTTGCTAAAACTACACGCTTGGCTATGCGTTCGTGTTTCTACCTGTAAAGAAGTGGGGTTTGGCGCAGTGGTTGAGAATCTGACTGCCAATGCAGGGGACACGGGTTCGAGCCCTGGTCTGGGAGGATCCCTCATGCCGCGGAGCAACTAGGCCCGTGAGCCACAATTACTGAGCCTGCGCGTCTGGAGCCTGTGCTCCGCAACAAGAGAGGCCGTGATAGCGAGAGGCCCGCGCACCGCGATGAAGAGTGGCCCCCGCTTGCCGCAACTAGAGAAAGCCCTCGCACAGAAACGAAGACCCAACACAGCCAAAAATAAATAAATAAATAGATTAATTAATTAATGAGGACATACTTATTCAACATCATCCTCTATTAAAAAAAAAAAAAAGAAGTGGGGTTTACAACAGTCCAGGGCTTCCCGGCTCAGTGGCCTAATTTATGAACCACGCCCTCTTTTTTCTCAACTCAGTTGGTTGTTTCCTATGGCAAAATCAGGCCTCTGTGGCTTTCCCTTATGGGATGGGCAGCAAGGAACCAAAACCAACCAGCAGACAACACCTGGGCCCCTGGGCCATCCCAGGTGTCCACGATCCGCACCTGGTTCTGATGTTCCAAACAGCCAGGTGAGGTTATCTCATCATCAAGGGGACACCAGGCTCCAGAAAGCCCATGCTGAGCGGACTTGAAGGCTCCTCAAAGAGGACAGCTGTAGCTCGCCTCCAGTCCCCTGGCCCCTCCGCTGTGCCATCACTGACACTCTGTGGTCAGTTCTGCACTGCATGAGGGGCAGGTGGCCCGGCTGGGCAGCACTTCCTCCTGCAGCCTCGGGGGTGCGGGGCTGAGGGGGTGGGCCCAGGAGGCGTGGCTGCATCTGTCCTTGTTGAATGAATGCCTTTGCCTTTCAGACAGTGAAGCAGGCGAGATGTGGGGTTCATTTTTATAACCGAAGAGCTTGGGAAGGACCCACCCTTTTGGTTATAGATGGGGAGGCCCGTCCCTCAAGGGGAAGTGACTTGCTGAAGGTCACCTGGCCATACCTTCAGGAGCAAAACGGGAAAGGCAGGGGGAGGGCTGCGGCTCTTTGGAGCCAGGAGCCTGGAGTCGCAGGGAAGAGTCTAAGGGGACCCGCTCCCTGGAGCTCAGATCTCAGAAGTTGAGGACTGGCTCCCCCCTACCCCCTGGCCCGGCGGCCGAGCCTGTAGACACCTCCCTCCCGTAGCCCAATGGATCCTCACTCACTGGTTTCTCCCTCTCCTCCATCAAACAATCCATGACATCCAAAGAGTCTTGGGTAGATAATCCTTTAAGGGGTCACATTTTCAAAGTGTCCAGCTTTGTAAATGTCCACGCACATGTGTGGTGGTTGGAACGTAGTTGAAAGAAAACAAGAAGCTGTTTTGTGTGGGGCTTGCTTGTGGCCTCCTCTTGGATCTGCCTTGGGGGTGCGGACCGAGCGTGAGGGGGCAGAGAAGACCCCTGAAGCTTCAGCTCCATGGCCTGACCTTAGGCGCACGCGGGGGAGGGGCGCACCGCCCTCCCGTGAGAAGCAGAGGGAAACCAAAGCGACCTGAAGGCAGCCAGCGTTGCTGGGCGGGGTGCGCGGGAATGGGTGCAGGCATGTCAAAGGGGGAGCGTAATTAGTCCTCCTGAAGATCTGTTTCTGTTACATAAGGCAATTTAGCGTCCTGCTCCCTGGGAAATCTCTTTTGGAGAAAATAGGCCATGCAAATGAAAAGGTAGAATTGGATGATCAGTTGCATTTGTAACCTGTGTTTGGAAGGCATGAGGATGGCTGCTTGTAAACAAACTCGTTTTCTGGGGGCTGGTGACCCTTCCACCGGGACTGACTGACCCAGCGGGTTGTCCCGCATAGGGAGCGGTCCGATGATGAGCTCTTGGTATCTCCCAAGAAACCAGTCACTGTGAAGTCACCCAGTCTTTTTGGCTGGAGAAAGGGGCTCTGGGGGTTATGGAGGAAGCACCATGGTTCAGGATCCTGGGATTAAGTTCCACAGGGGGGCCTGAGCAGGGTTTCCCACAATCTTTAGTCCTAAATCCATGTCCCCTTTCTTCTGCCCCCATCGCAGTCTTTCTGCTCATTGCCAAATACCCCTTAGTCGGTTGTTGGAGAGATTTCTAGAGCCAACCTTGGTCTCTTCCTACAGAAAACTCTCATACCTTGTATACCTCTTGGTTCATAAACTCTATCTGGGTGGTGATACTGGCGCCCCGAAAGTTTGCATCTGCAACCTTTAGCTTTGAGAACCACGGAGAGTTAGAAAAGGGCTGAGCCGGACCCAGGAAGCCGTCGGCAGGAAGCCGTCTGAGTGTAGGGATCGCAGGGCAGCCCAGAGGAAGGCGTGCCCAAGCAAACTCCAGTTTTGTTTTTTCTTCCAAATACTCTTGTTTTACAATGTATCACGAAAGCGTGTTTGATTTCTTTTTTCCTGTTTAAGGTGTTATCAGGTAGAACTTATGAGTTTTCTCATAAAAACAGAGATAGAACAGAGCAAAAGAATGGAATTCTGCCAGACTTTTCGGGACAGGCCCTTTGATGCTTGGGGGAGGCTGGGGAGCATGAAAGCTCACTCTCCTTTGCTGTAGAGATGGGGGCCTGTTGGTGTTTGATAGAAATGGGGAGAGGGGGGCAGTGGAGAATTGTGTTTGGCCTTGGCCTGGAGCAGATGCCCCCTTCCCCCTCCGTAGTGTCCTGCCCGCGGCCTCCTCTGTAGCATTCCGGATGCCGACCCGGAGCCCTGGGACTGCAGTGTGGTCCCTGATCCCGCAGTCGCTGTGCCCAGCCTTTCTCTATGCCGCTGGAAACGCCTGGCCCTGCCCCAGGCTTCCGGAGGGCAATGTGGAATCAAGGGTTGAGAACACCGACTTTCAGGGAGGACTGTGAAAAACTGAGTTGCCGTCCGGCTCCTGGATGAATTCTTTTTCTTTTTTTTTTATATTGAAGTATAGTTGATTTACGGTGCTGTGCCAGTCTCTACTGTACAGCAAAGTGACTCAGTTATACACATGTAGACATTCTTTTTTCATATTCTTTTCCATTATGGTTTATCACAGGATATTGAATATAGTTCCCTGTGCTATACAGTAGGACCTTGTTTTTTACCCGTTCTAAATGTAATAGTTTGCACCTGCCAACCCCAAATCCCAGGCCATCCCCCTCCCTCCCCCCCCCACCCCCGCCTTGGCACCCACCAGTCTGATCTCTACGTCCGTGAGTCTGTTTCTGTTTCGTAGGGAGGTTCATTTGTGCCATATTTTAGATTCTACATGTAAGTGATATCACATGGTATGTGTCTTTCTCTTTCTGACTCACTTCACTTAGTATGATAATCTCTAGATGCATCCACGTTGCTGCAAATGGCATGATTCGTTCTTTCTTATGGCTGAGTAATATTCCGTTGCATATATGTACCCCATCTTCTTTATCCATTCCTCTGTCGGACATTTAGGTTGTTTCCATGTCTTGGCTATTGTGAATAGTGCTGCTATGAACATAGGGGTGCATGTCTCTTTTTGAATTATAGTTTTGTCTGGGTGTATTCTGGGTGAATTCTTAACCACCGCAGGCTCCTCTGCAAGAGGGGATAACAGTATTTGCCTCATCATGGGTCGTGCTCTTAGAATAGTGTCTTGCATTCCAGGCATCCTGAATAAAGGTGGCAGTGGCTGTCCAGAAGCTGGGGAGGGTGTTTGCAGAAGTTTCACCTCTGCTTTCATCTCACTTCACTCCTCCCCAGGTGACAAGCCACCTCAGCCAAGGCGTAAGCCCTGGGGAGCTATTGTCCTCATGGTGACACTCAAGGCGGTGCTGGGCATCCCCACTTTCCATCTCTTCCCAGTCGTTCTTTCCCACTCAAAACCTGGACATAATGAACCCCAGTTCGTAAAGGCTCTGAAAATCCTCATTAGAAAGGGTTACCTGAGTGGAAGGGGATGTTTCCTTGAGAAGCTTTTCAACAACATCAATGAAAAATAGATGAGCTCTCTTGAATTGCAAATGCTCTTAAGGTTTTAAGGCAAGAAATGTGAAAATCGGTCTCTTTTTCCCCCTCCCTTGTGGCGAGGTCCGGTTTCAGTTGCTTCTGTTTAACAGTAAACATCAAACATAATTTTTAGGGCCAGAAAAAAGCTTCCTCTTAGCAGCATCACCCTTCCCAGAAGCTTGAACCCAATTAATTTTAATTCAGTTCCGTTTCCACTGGCTTTTTTGTTTTTGCTTTTTAATATTTCAATAACTATTTATTAAGCTTTCTCTCTATGCCTGGCTTCATGCCCGAGGCTGTGGGGTGGAAGATATATAAAACAGTCAAATTCACTCCTAGCAGAGGGATTATAATTGAGTTAAATAAAGGCAAGACTGACAGCACAAGTGACTGAATCATGCCAATTTAAGTACACAAGTAAGAGCCCGCATGCCCAGAGGGGGTAAAGCGGTCAGAAGCTCACCTAGACTGGCTCAGGGCTCCGTGGGCTGGTCGTCCACCTCCTCGGCTTGACTGAACACACAAGCACTGAGGAAGCAGTTACGTTGCCTTTGCAGAATTGCCTTTGCGAAACCACTACAGTGGGCAGAATCGTAGGGCTCTGCTATAAATAAGGCAGCAGGTTTCCGGGAGTCCTCATCCGCTTTGCCAGTTTGTTCAGCTTGTTCTAGAATAATGGACTGCCCAGGGATGACCTTGCCCTTGTTGGAACACATCAAAACTGCATAAGGCAGGGAGCTGGGGACCACCGAAGGCTGCTGTGGCCCAGGCGGAGGGAGGGAGGTTCCCTGGAGCATCCTCTGGGCCTCAGCGCTTCCATTGTTCAACACGTAGCTGAGAGCCTAGCGTTTTGGAAAACTGGCGTTTCTTAACTCTACTTTGATAACTCTTCAGAGAGGGACTCCATTGTGTATTCTTGTGTGCGTCTGAGTACCTATGTTTGCTTCTGATTGGAAGGATAAAAAGCCCAAAGAACAAGAGAAAAGAGGGGATTTTCTTCATCGGCCATTTTCCAAGAAGTTGGATAAGAGCCTGCCATCGCACAAACAGCCCTCAGCCTCGCTCATCACGCAGATTCAGAGTACCAGGGCCCTGCTGAAGGACCGGAAGGCCGCCAAGCCTGGCTTCCCCGACAAAGGTGGGTCGGCTCGGGGGGCTCTCCAGGCCATTTGTGTTCAGCTGCGTGGCCGCTGTGTACCCCGTGCTGGTGGCTGTGTAGGCCCCTGGGACAGACACACCTCTCGTGCCCATGGGAAAGCAGGATTAATGCATGCAAGGCAACCTGAGACTAAGCAAGTCCGGACTGCCTGGTGTTGTCCACCGGTGTGGGCAGGATTTGAGAACGCAGAGATGGGGTGCACGGGATTGTGGGAGCAGAGATCAGGGTGTAAGGTATTACAGGAGTAGAGATCAGGATGAAGGAGCAGAGATCGGAGGAATGATTTTGCAGGAGCAGATAGGGTGCGTGGCATTGCGGGAGCAGAGCTTTGGGTGCATGGTATCATGGAACCAGGAATGGGTGTTCAGTACTGGAGGGGCAGAGATCTCGGTGCGGGAGCCATGATGGGGGCGTGCTCTTGTGGGAGCCTTCACCAGAAAAGTGCACCCTGAGAGGCAGTGATGTGGGCTTTGGGGTGGAGGTAGGGTGCTCAAACCCAGCTCTATAGCTGGTTGCGGCCCAAGTTCCTTCCCCTCTGAGGATCTTATTTGGTTCCCTCACTTGAGAGGAAATCTACCCGTCAGAGCTATCGGGTGGCTCGAATGAGATACGTGTGTGGGCTCCTCCGCCTCATTCACCATCCAGCACGTGAGATAACTGATCGATACGGGTCTCCTTCCTCTGGGGCAAGCATCCAGCGATGCAGAAGGGAGGCTTAACACACACTGAGAGCTGGGAGGCGGGCACAGGGAGCCGGGGTGCACCCTGAGGCCAACTGTGGGGTAGGGGAGAGGTTCTCCTTACAGAGGGCGGACGGGAGAGACTGTGGAGTCCAGTCTTCGATCTCTTTGTTTTAAATGTGAAGAGACTGAGATTCCAGGAGGGCCCTGGCTGTCTGAGATCAACCAGTGGTTCCCTGGGCAAGCAGGAAATTATCAGAGAGATTCAAACAGCACCAAGCAGTGCGGTCCATTTGGCTCTGAGACCGGTTCTCACCCAGAGAAGAACAATTCCATTTAGTTCAGTTTCATTCTGCAGGTTTCAGGAAGGCAGGGACCCCACTGGAGGGACTGTGCTTGTCCCTCCTTGGGGGATCCTCCTTGCTGGCTTGGGAACAGGCAGCAAATCCTGTTAGGACCCTTGGCAGTGGCGTCCTATGGATTCCCCAAGGAAAGTCTAGGTCAGGGCTGCATATTTGGGGGTAACTTTGCAGCCCCAGTGGTGGAGTGCGTTCCTTGATACTTTTCTGGGCTAACTGTCCTCTGTTTCTTCGCATTTTCCTGGGATTTGGGAGCCTGTTGCTGAGAAGCAACCCGGAGCCTATATAATTGCTAGCACTGACCACTCACTGTGTGGTAGGCACTGTTTCAACTCTTACCTCAACCCAGTGAAATCATTCTCGCCCCCATTTCTAGAGATGAGGAAATAGCCCAGAGAGTTGTCCAAAGTCAGAGAGCTGGTGAGTGACGGCACCCAGATTTCCAACCATGCAGCCTGGCTCTAGAACTTTCTCTCCTGACCAGTGTAGCCTACTGCCTCCCGGGCAGGATGGGATGAAGACGAACCGGCAGTCATGCTCGAGGGTTGGGGCTGGTGACTGTGCCCTTCTTGCGGGGACAGTGCAATGTCTGGCTCTATGCCCCGGGGCTGACTCTGAGCTGGGGATCAGTAGGGCCAGTGTGAGGGGTGTCCTCCCAGGATTTGCACCTCTGGGGAAGTGAAGGAAGCAGGACGGCACGGAGGGAGAAGCCGGGCTACATGTTGGGAGCACGCAGCCATCTCGGAGGGACAGGGACCTCACATGTCAGCTGGAACACTGGAGACGTTAGCCATCGATGAAATTTTCCTTCTCTCTGCTGGTGAATCTCGGGCATCTGTGCTGGCCCGAGGAGGAGGTTTATTTCAGGAACTGTGCATTTATTTGTGTAGGGTGAAGAGGATTCCCAGTGCCCTGGGCTGTCCCCGAAATCACTGCCGGGGGCGGCAGCTGGCTCCTGCCTCTGAGCCCCGACGGGGCCTATAAAATATGATGGTAGGAAAAGGCAGCTAAGACAGGGCCTGTTCCACAGGAACTTGGCTTTACTTCCCTCACCTCCAAACCCGTGGAGGTTTTCCCTTTCTTTTCTGGCAGAGTCTGCAAACCTGGATTCTAGTCTGTGCCAACTTGAAATGGAAACCGTGGGGGTCAGCTGGTTGCCTTAAATATACAGAGGAAGAGTGTTTCACCCCTGTTCAGAATTAGGTGAGGCTCTGGTGAGACCAAAAAACACGAGGGAGCCTTAAAAAGGAAGGAGATTCTGACCCGTGCTATGCTGACACGGCGGAACCTTGAGGACATTGTGCTCAGTGAAACAAGCCGCTCACAAAAGGACAAATACTGTGGACTCCACTTATACAAGGGACGTAGAGTAGTCAGATTCATAGACCGGTTGCCCCTGGCAACCACTGTTAGATTTGCAAGGTGAAGAGTTCTATTTCAGAGCAGTGTGGATGTACTGAACACTACTGAACTGTGCACTTAAGACTGGTTAAGTAACAAATAAACACTTTAAAATTCATGTTATGTAATTTTTACCATAATTTTTTTAAAAAAAGTCACGAGGGAAACCCTCCTTCCAGCTTCGATTATCTGAGGACCAAATCTGCAAGTCCTCAGAGAGCTGGTATCCGTGTGCTTCCCCAGTTTCGTGGTCGTTCTGTTGAGCCGTGGACCTTTTTATTCAAAGGCTCTTCGGCAGGGTCCGGAATTTTAAGCAACCGAAAGGAGAACAGATGTTAAGCTGGCGCCAGGAGGCAAATCAGAATCCAGGAGGCCTCCCATCACCAGCCTTCTGTCTCCTCCATTCTAGGAAGACCGTCTGATTCCCCATGGGGAGGATGGGATGCTGCGGCCATTCACTGCGTGCTTCCATCTGACCTCCCTGGATAACACGCTGTCTTAGTGAAGCTGGGGGTCGGAGCAGGCGGGAGCGGGCCGTCGGCACTATTTGTGTGGCGTCTTCATGTTTCCTTTGCTTTCTTGGTGTGTAGATTCCTTCGGCTGCCGCAATATTTTTCGCAAAACCTCGGACTCCAATTGTGTGGCTTCCTCCTCCATGGAGTTCATCCCTGTGCCGCCCCCCAGGACACCCAGGATTGTCAAGAAACCAGAGGCCCCTCAGCAGGGGCCTGGGAGCGCTGGCCTCCCTGCCAAGGAAGACCCCCCGATGCTGGATATGGTGCGCTCCTTTGAGTCTGTGGATCGTGACGACCAGACGGAACTGCTGTCCCCGTCCCATCACTATAGGATTCTGAACTCCCCTGGAGGCCTGGCTCGAGGGAATCCCGGTGAGCGGACGCTCTCTCCCGTCCTGCTGCCTGGAAGCCCGTCACCTCTCCAAACTCCTTTGCACCCCACCCTGGTCTCCTTTGCCCACGAAGATAAGAGCAGCCCCCCCAAAGAGGAGGGCATGTGTCCCCCAGCCCCGGGGTCCGGCAATGGCACCACACAGCCCCTGGGGAGCCCGAACTGTGTGAAAAGCCGAGGCAGGTTCCCCATGATGGGCATCGGACAGATGTTGAGGAAGCGACATCAGAGCCTGCAGCCCTCCGCAGACAGGCCCCTGGAGGCCAGCATGCCCCCGCTGCAGCCCCTGGCCCCCGTGAGCCTCTCCTTCGACGTGGCTGACGGTGTCAAAGGCCAGTGTTAACCTGGGCCAGCAGTGGGGTTCTTGGCATTTCTAAGGAAAGCAATGGAGCAGCTCCATACATCTGTCAGGGCATGAAGACTCAAAGGCCTCTCACAGAGCATCCTTCACGGTCTCACCTCCTCCTGACATGCGATGTCCCCACAGCTGAAACCCACAGACCCAAGAGCCCGTACAGCCCAGTCCCGAGTAGGGCCCCCTGGAGATGCTGGGATCCCCCAGGAGGGTTGCCTGCCCGTGCATCCAGCTCCAATCATGCACGGCCTCCTTCCTCCCACCCACTCACGAACCCTCCACCCACCTCCCTCAACTGCACTGGGGGTGAGAAGCCAGCATCGGGCTCTGGGCCACTCAGATGACAGACCCTTCCGAGCTGTTTCTCCACTTCGTGCTCTGTGTGTGCCTCTCAACGGACTGTTCTCTTTTCAGCAGTCAGATGGCGGCGTCACAAACTGGTTCACCCAGGCACGGTTTCCCCTCTTTTCACAGAGGTGGATCCCTGCAGGGGTGGCAAGAGTTGGCGACCTGGAGCGCCCAGTCCCATGAACCCCTGGGGAGGACAGGCAGGAACCTCCGAAACCAGCACCGTCCCCTGTGAGCAAAAAGGGGCATCTGGTCAAAGACCAATCCGAACAGTGGGGACGCCAATGAAAGGAAAGGGCCGATGGGGACACTCATTTGCCAGGCGGGGTCATGACAGATTTCTTTTCTCTTTTGGTTGAAACTTGCTAATGGTTGAATTGTCTTCTCCAAAGCTGATTTTTCTTTATGTGATGTCATTAGACCGAAACAACATAATTTTTAAAAACCTGGATGGAGAGATGAGAATTGATTTCACCAAACTCCTGTTCTCACAGGAGGATAAGCGTGGAGGGCATCAAAGCTCACCCAGGTGATGTTTTGAGTGGCTGGTGGCCTACGCTGGCCTGCAGGAGGGGCGAGATCGTAGCCGGCCATGTGTTCTTCCCATCAGATCGACAGAGCCCTGATCCTGCTGGAAAGCGTAACACATAGTTACGGGTGGTTATTTGGAAAGAGAGAAGAGAATTATGGTTGGATATGGATGTGCTCAGAAGGCACCATTAGCTCTGTGCGATGCGGTTTTCAAGCTGCCAAGGAAACAGGCGTGATTTAGAATTCAGCCAGTTTGCCGTGGGCTGTGAGAGGCTCGTCTGGAGGGCAGCATGTTCAAAATACAGTATCGTATCTTCTTTGAGGACAGCAGCATTCCTCACGCAGGCTTTGAGTCCATGTTCTGTTTTCACACCTTTTGCCAAGGATGGAACCAAAGATGCATCTCTGGGTCTGTGTCTGTGCCGTCCCTCTGTACGTGTTTTGTGGACCCCAGCGTCGTCTGACCGTGTGTAGCTTGGAGCCCACCGGGGGCTGTCTCCACTGGGGTCTGGGCCCTGGCACTTGGAGGGGACCACTTGGTGGTGAGCAGAACTGGCAAAAGAGGAAGAATCAGCACAGGTTGGATAGAGGTCAGTTCGGAGACAGGTTACACTGCAGCCTGGAGTCTTCAACTGTTGGCTGGTGCAGGTGCCGCCAGAAACCACTAATGTGGCCACCCCAGGGCTAGTCCTCCCAGCCCACTGATCCCGAACAAAGGCCACAGCCTTTGAGCATTTGCAAAGCCTGCCTTCCCTTCCACCGGCAGCCAGCCTGTGCCAGAGAGTAGTGGGGATGGTCCTTCATTTCTTCTCATTCAGCACTGGTGACCTTCTTCTGCCCCAAACGTCTCTGACTTAGCAAGGAGAGAGCAGATACCTGGCTGTCCCCAGAAGCCACTGCCGTGGCCAGTCTTGGCTGACCTTGACAAGACCTGGGGCTGCTGCTTCCCCCTTGATGGGATCACCCCAGCCCTAGGGCTAAGGAGTAAGTCAGGCTCCCCGCTATTGGTGGCACTCCTTTGGATGGCTGCAGACCGGGTTGCGGAACTTTCCGTTGAAAATAGAGCTTTTTAAGTCGAGAGAAGAAAAGCATCTGAAAAAGTCCCTCTCTCCATTTGACATGAAGTGTTTGGTCTTTGATCGCCGAAGAAGCCTTTTTGAAGATGGTTTCCAGCTGCAAGTGCCGGCTCTGCAGGCTTGCAGGCTACGTGCCTGTGAACTTGGTCTAGCTCTTTATGTCTCTCTCTTGTGTTTTACTTGCCTCGAGAACACAAGCATTTCTGTGTCGCTGTTAGCTTGCTGGGACGTGTTCCCCGATCCTCGTATGCTTCCAGAACAGCTGCGGGCTCTCCTACAACTGACCAAATGCATCGCCACTGGCAACTTGAACTGTGAACTCAGGTTTATTCCAAACCCAGTGAGAGGTGAGGGGGGGAGTGAGGAAGGGGGGAAACTGTATTTTGTGTGTGTGAGCACCTGACAAATCTATGGAATCGAGTGAGAGAAGAAATGTTAATTCTTTATTATTTTATTATATTTATATGGAGACCTTGAGTATCCCTTTGGTAAGTACAAAGCGTGTTGTCTCTTTGACCCATGACTGTCTCTCAGTAGTGGTCTGCACCTGTGAGCTGAATCAGCCTATAGTTACTGCCGGAAGTGACAGCTATCTTCGTGTGACACCCGGGAGGAAAAGTCGGCTTTCGTTGTACCATCTGGTCATAAGTAAGGACTGTATTTATGTCACCATTATTAAATATATGTACTTTTATAACGACTGTGAAATACACTTTTCCCTCACTATGGCTGCTTCATTTATTGGCTAATATATCTTAAAACTAAGAGCACGTTGCAAAATAGTGGTATCATCTTCTACGTGAAGTTCTTGGCCCAGGAACTGACAGGATACAAGAGGGGATCAAGGTGTGGGTATCTGAGGGCATTTTTGGCTTCGTTTCACTTGCCACAGGGTGTCTGCCGACATCTATCTGCCTGACGTACGGCAAATGGCAGTTCGAGACGAATCAGCATTTTTCTGTTTTGGGGGCGGGGGTATCGGGATCTTCCTTGTAGACTCTGAAAACGGCACATGAAGAATGCCATCTGTGAACATTAACTCTAGCTTTTGTCCTTGTTTGAGGGTTGGGGGAAGAGGAGTGGTGAGTAGAATGGAAGGGGGGTCCAGACGGGGTGTTCGGATTGGCCCAGTTCTGACTTCTTTCATAACTGTTCACAAAACATTTTTCATATCTACAGACTTGCTTAAGCCCTGCGTCCCCCTTGCAGTGTGACTCCCCTGTACGGTGTAGCGTGGTAGAAAGTGAGAGGCCCACAGTTTCCACTATGCAAAGCTCGCTCTGAAGTTTGATGGGGTGGGTATGGGGGAGGCAAGAAGGTGTGTCTAGTTTCGATGAGGATGTTTTCTTTTAGGAATCAGAACAATTTAGAACAGAAGGGACCTGAGATCATGGGGTTCAACCCAAGCTTTTTTGAAGAAGAGAAAACTGGGGCCCCAAATGGTTTAAGGACTCTCCAGGGTCCCTGAGTGGGTCTGGGGGGCAGGGCACCTTCCTCAAAGAACACAGAGAAATCAGAGAGCATGGCCACCGTGGGCAGAGGGGAAAGTCAACAGCAGATCGGGCTGTCCTTACAGCGCGTATCTTTGGGGTTTCCACGTGGGCCAGTCTTTGCTGTTTTAAGTTGTTCTAAAAATTGTGCAGCTTCTTGAGATCCTGAGCAACACACGCTTTCCGTCTACCATCAACTCTTTTTTTTTTTTTAACTTTATTTTATACAGGAGTACATTTGATTAACCATGTCGTGTTTCAGGTGTACAGCAAAGTGATTCAGTGATACATATACATGTATCTATTGTTTTTCAAATTCTTTTCCCATTTAGGTTGTTACATAATATTGAGCAGAGTTCCCTGTGCTATGCAGGAGGTCCTCGTTGGTTATCTATTTTAAGTACAGCAGTGTGTACATGTCAATCCCAAACTCCCTAACTATCCCTCTCCCCTCCCTTTCCCCCCAGTAGCCATAAGTTCGTTCTCTAAATCTGAGTCTGTTTCAGTTTTGTAAATAAGTTCATTTGTGTCATTTTATTTTAGATTCCACATATAAGTGATATCATACCATATTTCTCTTTCCCTTCACTCAGTATGGCAACTCTTGAAGCCGGACAAAAACTCTTCCATTCTCAACAGATCTCCCAAGTAAGCAGCCACCCTGATAGCCTCGTTATCTATGTTAGCTGTTAAAAGGCTACTGGGTTTTACTAGATTAAGTCAATAAAAGACTTTCTATATAGCCATGTCATAACGTGAGACCAATACAGAAAGAATGTGAGACTGATATTTTTAGGGGGTCTGGAAGCCTCTCGATTATTGTATTTGTTTTCTTTGTAAGACCCTCTAAGTGTTACAGGCACAGTTAGAATAATGCAGAGCAGTACTGGGAGCTGGTTCAATTTAATGTCATCACTTTTCAATGAAAGGAGCATATTTCCTGAGTAGTAAAGGAGTGTACTATTTGTGGCAGGTTTTTTTTTTTTGGTCAAGGGTGCTTTTCAGACACCTGGTTCCAAAGACAAATGGAGTCTGTATTTGCACTTCGTTCTGTGGACCTGTTTTCAGGACACACAGTTATCTCTGAGAGCTGATGTCTGCGGCTCCAAGGGGCCTGGGGGTGGGAAAGAGTGGGGAGCATCTCATCCTTTGCAATTTCCTTCTACATGTATATCCATGTTTGAGCTGGTATGCGATTAAGGAGGTCTTTGGGGGCATGAGCTCTGGGAGTGTAGAGTAACTGCTGTACAGCAAACTCAGGGACTAACCAGTGACACATCACAGAGTGGACAATGCCAGGACGCTGCATTATTTAATAAATGGCTCCAATTTAAGGGCCTGAGTTAGTTATACAACATATTCCTTGTTCAGAAGATGGCCCATAGCTGTTTTTTTAATTATTTATTTACTTTATTTATTTATTTATTTTTGGCTGCATTGGGTCTCCGTTGCTGCGCGCGGGCTTTCTCTAGTTGTGGCGAGCGGGGACTACTCTTCGTTGCGGTGCGAGGGCTTCTCATTGCGGTGGCTTCTCCTGCTGCGGAGCATAGGATCTAGGTGCATGGGCCTCAGTAGTTGTGGCTCGCGGGCTCTAGAATGCAGGCTCAGTGGTTGGGGCACACGGGCTTAGTTGCTCCGTGGCATGTGGGATCTTCCCGGACCAGGGATTGAACCCATGTCCCCTGCATTGGCTGCCGGATTCTTAACCACTGTGCCACCAGGGAAGTCCCGCCATAGCTATTTTGAAAGGAAAGTCTTTGGCTGATATTATATATAAACCCTCAGGAATAACAAAATTTATTTTTTCTAGGCCTTGTTACCACAGCCAGCTAACAAAAGGCAGAGTGCAAGCCTGCGTCAGGAATAAGGCTTCTTGTCCAAGGTTAGGTAGTGAATTCACGGCAGGTCTGTAATGAGCGTGCTTTCTGTGATCCTTCACCAGTGTACTCTTCTCTGACAACCAGTGTGTTAGATAGATCAGGCTTTGCTATGATAAATTCAACCCAAATCTCTGCGATTTGTTCAATAAAGCTTTATTTCTTACTTACACAAACATTTATGCACTTTGGCTGACTCCAGAGTAGATGTCCTCTATGTGGTGACTCAGGGATCCAGGCTGCTTCCAGCTTCCAGTTCTGTCCACTCAAAATGAAGCTTCTCTAGCTGCTACAGCCAAGAAGGGCGAGCTGGAGGGCTTCCACTGGCCCTTGAGAGCTTCATGAGAGCTGGAACTAGTCCTATGGCCCTGCCTGTGAGCAAGAGGCTGAGAAATGTGTGGGACCATATGGATATTTTGGGTGCAGTGAATCTTTCTGCCACAGGGGAAGTACAGATGCCTCTCCCTTAAAGGCTCCCTAAAATTGGATTGGCCTTTCCCATTGTTACACAATTATGGCACCTCTTCATGTGTAAGGACTATTTGTTCTAAATAAAGGGATAAGCATTGTTAATTATAGATACTTCCTTTAATTTAAGAAGAGTGTTATAAGCTGAATTGTATGCCCTCAAAAATTCATATGTTGAAGGCCTAACCCCCCGTACCTCAGAATGTGGCTGTGTTTGGATATAGGGCCTTTAAAGAGGTGAGTTTTAAAAAGGCCACCATTAGTGTGGGCCCTAATTCAATCTGACTGGTGTCCTTATAAGAAGAGGAAATTTGGATACACAGAGGGGACACCAGACAGAGGAAAGACCATGTGAAAACACAATGAGAAGGCAGCGTCTGCCAGCCAAGGAGAGAGGCCTCGGGAGAAAGCCAACACGCCGACACCTGGATCTTGGACTACTGGCCTCCAGAACTGGGAGGAAATAGATGTCGGTTGTTTAAGCCACACGGTCTGTGGTATTTTGTTATGGCAGCCCCAGCAGACTAACACGGTGGGGAGGCCAAATAGAAATATTTATATATTCTACAAATCCTACAGATTTTGTCCCATATGTTGAATCTCGTTTACCCTTTTCTTGCAACTAAGTTACTCCCAGAAAGTTGTCCTTTTTTTTGGAGTGAAATTCCACCTTTTCCAAGTGTCCCCAATATGCTAGACCCGTGAGCCAGTTGTTTTCAAGTATGTTTCTTCCTTCAATCCAGAGACCCACAGACTTTTCTGTAAAGGGCCAGATAGAAAATACTTTACGCTTAGCGGATTATCATGCAGTCTGTGGTATATTCTTCTTTGTGTTTTGTTTTTGTTTTTCTACAACCCTTTAAAAATGTCTGGTGGGCAGACAAAAACAGGCCACAGAGACTTTGGCCCTCAGGCCTCCCGCTTTAATCCTCACAAGAAGCCTGTGGAGTGGTCAGATTGTCTCTATTTTACAAGTAAGTTGAGGTAGCTTTGCCCAGTTCACACAACCAGCACTAATGCAGTCACAGACCACAGATGTTCAAAATGTCCCACCACCTGAAAAGAAGAAAAAGAGAGCTCCTTCCTTATTGCTTTTGGTAGACTTCCAGCGGTGGTTCCAGCCACAGGCGCGGTGACACTCCCGGAGAACGTCCTGGTCACCGGTCTGCCGCTGCCACTATTGGTTCCCATTCTCGGATTCATCCTGCTTCATCCACACAGAAGAGCACGGCCCTGGTGCTCAAATCACATTCCATTCAAGCCGTTTCCCGTTCTCTTTGTGAATGGCCTCTCCAAAATGGGCTCTTGCTTGCTCATAAAAAGAGAGAGCTTAGTCAACATTTGAGGGGAAAAGTCTAAATCTAGAGCAGATGTGTAGCTGCATGATGTCTTGTAGATGAATCATGACCATTACTCAAACCTGAATGACATGGTGTGGCCACTGCCTGGACCAGCGTCCCCTCCACTGAAAGATGAATCGTGCCATCTGAGTCAGAGAGCCCCAGAGAGCCCATTCAGAGCCCTTCCCACCATGGCCACTTCAATTACATGAGCCATTCTCACTTTCAGAGCCTTTGGGTCCAAGTCACAGAATCACAAGGACCTTGGGGTCACCTAGTTCCTGGGCTTAGTCCCCCCCAGGAGTTTGGGGCATTCCACAAAGAGCGACAGGAAACATGGGTTCTCAAGATAAGCACGAAGCAGCTTCTTGGAGCAGAGCTTTTATAACTCACTGCTAATTAAAACAATTTTTTTGTTTTTTTACTTAAAACTAACATATGTCATGTATTCAGATGCAAAATTAGTGTGACTATTGTGACTGCACCCCTGATTGTCCTCTCTGCTTTGGATATTTCAGGGGATAATTTTAAGAGGCAGAGTCAGGGTCAACCTCCCTCATTTACAGATGATGCATTTGAGGCCAGAATGGAGAAATAAGGCATGAGGAACTCAAACTTGTCATTGGCGACATCTGCCTCCATGGTCAATGTTCTCTTCCCACCACCCTGCGTGAAGAGCCCAGAATTAAAGGAGGGGCTGGGGATGCTTAGGAGTGTCACGATGTCTGGGGTCTACTCATTCCGTCTTGCAAATTTTGGGCCACAGAGAGGGTGGATAATAGAAAGAAGGAAATTGATTTGTGAGGAGTATTTGAAGGAAGAGGGTATGTGTAACTGCTCTCTCCACCTTCCCAAGCATGGTTTGTCTTGCCCTTCTCTGGGTACTCATGGTCCTCCACGAGTACATCCAACACAGGGATGGATGGGTGGGTGCATAGTAGGTGGATGGGTGGGTGGAAGGGTGAGTGGCTGATGGATGGATGGGTGGGTGGTGGATGGATGGGTCGGTGGATGGGTGAGTGGCTGATGGATGGATGGGTAGATGGTGGATGGATGGGTGGGTGGATGGGTGAGTAGATAATGAATGGATGGGTAGGTGGTGGATGGATGGGTGGGTGGATGGGCGAGTGGCTGATGGATGGGTGGGTGGATGGGGGAGTAGATAATGAATGGATGGGTAGGTGGTGGATGGATGGGTGGGTGGATGGGCGAGTGGCTGATGGATGGGTGGGTGGATGGGGGAGTAGATAATGAATGGATGGGTAGGTGGTGGATGGATGGGTGGGTGGATGGGCGAGTGGCTGATGGATGGGTGGGTGGATGGGGGAGTAGATAATGAATGGATGGGTAGGTGGTGGATGGATGGGTGGGTGGATGGGCGAGTGGCTGATGGATGGGTGGGTGGATGGGGGAGTAGATAATGAATGGATGGGTAGGTGGTGGATGGATGGGTGGGTGGATGGGCGAGTGGCTGATGGATGGGTGGGTGGATGGGGGAGTAGATAATGAATGGATGGGTAGGTGGTGGATGGATGGGTGGGTGGATGGGCGAGTGGCTGATGGATGGGTGGGTGGATGGGGGAGTAGATAATGAATGGATGGGTAGGTGGTGGATGGATGGGTGGGTGGATGGGCGAGTGGCTGATGGATGGGTGGGTGGATGGGGGAGTAGATAATGAATGGATGGGTAGGTGGTGGATGGATGGGTGGGTGGATGGGCGAGTGGCTGATGGATGGGTGGGTGGATGGGGGAGTAGATAATGAATGGATGGGTAGGTGGTGGATGGATGGGTGGGTGGATGGGCGAGTGGCTGATGGATGGGTGGGTGGATGGGGGAGTAGATAATGAATGGATGGGTAGGTGGTGGATGGATGGGTGGGTGGATGGGCGAGTGGCTGATGGATGGGTGGGTGGATGGGGGAGTAGATAATGAATGGATGGGTAGGTGGTGGATGGATGGGTGGGTGGATGGGCGAGTGGCTGATGGATGGGTGGGTGGATGGGGGAGTAGATAATGAATGGATGGGTAGGTGGTGGATGGATGGGTGGGTGGATGGGCGAGTGGCTGATGGATGGGTGGGTGGATGGGGGAGTAGATAATGAATGGATGGGTAGGTGGTGGATGGATGGGTGGGTGGATGGGCGAGTGGCTGATGGATGGGTGGGTGGATGGGGGAGTAGATAATGAATGGATGGGTAGGTGGTGGATGGATGGGTGGGTGGATGGGCGAGTGGCTGATGGATGGGTGGGTGGATGGGGGAGTAGATAATGAATGGATGGGTAGGTGGTGGATGGATGGGTGGGTGGATGGGCGAGTGGCTGATGGATGGGTGGGTGGATGGGGGAGTAGATAATGAATGGATGGGTAGGTGGTGGATGGATGGGTGGGTGGATGGGCGAGTGGCTGATGGATGGGTGGGTGGATGGGGGAGTAGATAATGAATGGATGGGTAGGTGGTGGATGGATGGGTGGGTGGATGGGCGAGTGGCTGATGGATGGGTGGGTGGATGGGGGAGTAGATAATGAATGGATGGGTAGGTGGTGGATGGATGGGTGGGTGGATGGGCGAGTGGCTGATGGATGGGTGGGTGGATGGGGGAGTAGATAATGAATGGATGGGTAGGTGGTGGATGGATGGGTGGGTGGATGGGTGAGTAGATAATGAATGGATGGGTAGGTGGTGGATGGATGGGTGGGTGGATGGGTGAGTGGCTGATGGATGGATGGGTGGGTGGTGGATGGATGGGTGGGTGGATGGGTGAGTGGCTGATGGATGGATCGGTGGGTGGTGGATGGATGCGTCACCATCTTCTGCTGTTACCAGGGCCAGAGGCCTGGCAAGTCTGGACCTGACACAGGACCTTGGGAACCACGGGGGAGTCAACTCTGTGAAGTCTCGAGATGTTCAGAATTGAGTATGTTAGGAAGTGATGCTTTGGGTGGAAACTTTGGGATGCTCAGAGGCAGGGAGGAGAGGAAACCACATCTGACCATGTGGAGTGATTGGCAGGTCCACCCCAAGGAAGGCAGACACTGGGCCCAAGTTGATAATCTGGTCACCTCCTGACATAGACTTTCACAGAGAGACAACCCTGGAGGGGAGGGGGGATGCTGAATTGTGGGAATGCTGTGTCCAGGGGTTTATGAAGTCTCGATTCTCCACAAAATCCATGGATCAGCATACTGTTTGTCCTAAAACTCTATCTTCACATCAGAATATTCTCTGGAGTTTCAGGCATGTTTATCAAGCCCCAGAGAAGGACCACATTCAACTCAGTGTATCCAAAACAAATTATCTCATTCTTCAGAACAAATTCTCCTGGTCTCCCTCTTGTAGTGAAGGGCACCACAGATGCCTCCTTGCCCAAGCCCCAACCTGAGCATCATCCTGGACCACATTCTCCCCTCACTTCCCACCTCTAGTCCATTCACAAATCCTGTTAGTTCCACCCTCCAAAGACGAAGGGCTACCAAGGGCTAGTATGATCTCCACATGGAGGTATGAAATCCACTCTCCTCTCATGCCACTTAGCATGGGGCAGTGGAAGACACATCAAATCCAGAACCATCTGCAAAATAAGAATTTGGGGTAATAAGTTAACTGAGGATTAAATAGTTAATATATGCAAGACACTTAGAAGTGTCTGATACAAAGCAAGTGCTATAGGTGTGTAAGCTATCTTGTGGCAGTTTGCTGTGCTGTTGTACAGAGTACCAGAGTCGAGGGGCCTGCGTCCTCAGCCTTGATCTGCATTAAAGAGCTATGGACAAGTTGTCCCACTCTCTAGGGAGAGATTCCTCACAGACATAAAACAAAAACAGTTGAATTCAGCCCCTTGAGAAAGTGAACACGTGTTCTAGCATTGCTGCCAGTTTTCAGAATGCTTTTGAGGAATTCTGTTTTAGTATTTCTCTTGGAATTCAAAATATTCTTTTTTTTAATTGACTTTTTATTTTGGAAAAATGTTAGATTTACAGAAAAATTACAAAGATAGTACAGAGAGTTCCCCTTACCTGGATATTCCTTACCCAGTTTCCCCCATTGTTAACATCTTACTTTATTAGAGTATATTTGTCACAACTAAGAAACTGACATTGGTGCATTACTATTAACTAATCTCCAGACTTTATTTGGGTCTCATCAGTTTTCCCATTAATAGGACAATTTCTGTCCCAGGATCCAATCCAGGACACCACATTGCATTTAACTGTCATGACTCCCCAGTCTCCTCTGGCCTGTGGCAGTTTCTCAATCTTTTGTTGTTTTTCATGACCTTGCGGGTCTCAAGGAATACT
Organism: Neophocaena asiaeorientalis asiaeorientalis; assembly: GCF_003031525.2. Lineage (NCBI taxonomy): Eukaryota > Metazoa > Chordata > Mammalia > Artiodactyla > Phocoenidae > Neophocaena > Neophocaena asiaeorientalis. The sequence goes on from NW_020174642.1 coordinate 1,034,970, forward strand.
GGCCAGGTGTCCTGTAGAATGTCTCCTAATCTGGGTTTTTCTATTTGTTTCCTCACGATTAGACTAGAGTATGGGTCTTTGTAAGGAATTCCATGGAGAAGAAGTACCCTTCTCAACCCATTGTATCAGGGCGTACCTGGGAGCCACATGGCAACATGATATGAATCTCAATCATTTGGTAAAGGTAGAGTTGTCAGGTTTCTCCGTTGTCAAGTTCCTGTTTTTCCCTTTTTCTAGTTTTTGGAAGCCAGTGACTAAGTGAGAAGAGGGGAAATCAAGCTCTACCTCTGGGAAGAGGGAGTATTACATACATTATTTGAAATTCTTCTTTAAGAAAGGTATATCTCTTTTTGCCCATTTGTTTATTCAGTCACTTATTAATATCAGTATGGACTCGTGGTTTATAAGTTTATACTTTAGGTTATAATCCAATAGACATTATTTGTTGCCCAAATTGTTCCAGTTTGGGGCATTGAGAACCCTTTCAGGTTGGTTTCTGCATCCCTTTGACATGCTTCCTCCCTTCTGTTTTTTTTAACACTCCCTTACTTTCTGGCATTCTAAGATGCTCCAGGCTCATCTTGTATTCCCTGCCTCTGTCCTAGAAGCAGCCATTTTCCCAAGGAGCCCTGGTTCATTATGTTCTTTTGAGTGCCATCAACAGTGCCAAGTCCAATTCCTTTGTGAGTGGATTTTAAAAATATTTTAATAACTAAACATCATTTGGAATCTTATCTGGTGACATAGATTGGTAATCAAGTGAGTTAAATAATCTCATTCATCAAAAACTATGTGACAGAAAGTAAGTGGTGAACCAAAGCAATGGCATGGTTGAGAAGCAAATCACAGCCAGTCTTTTTTTTTTTTTTTAAAGTATTTAACATTTCTCAATGACTTCTGTGTTTATGCATTAGAAAAATCTGATCAAGTCTTGGCTTTTGTGGGATGAATTAAGCATGAACAATGTCACTGATGCAAAAGAAACAAATGAACACTTCCTTCCCTTTGGCTTTTGAAAGGGGTGTTTTTCTTAAGTCTTAGGGATGTTGAAGTTTTCCACCATAAATGTTGAAACTTAGCTTCTGGATCATAATAGAAACACCACGTTCCATGATTAGTTACTATTTTTCTCAAAAACCTGTGCTTGTTCATTTCTTCAAACCCCCCTTGAAAAATCAGAGCAAATGCCAAGGCTTTTTAGCTTTAAGTTCATGAATTAAAATTCTTGGCAAGTTTTCACAGAAATCTCTCTAGTGTTCAAGTCCTCTTCCATCTGACTGTAACACTTCAGCCATCATGCTCACAATTAATTGTCCAGTGTGCCGTTCTTTCAGCATTTCCACTGCTCTTTTGAGTGAGAAGGCAACTCCCCATTCTCCATCGCTGAACCAGCTCCTTCCTTTCTTAAGCCTTCCATGACAATCAAGAACTCTCTTCTTTGCCATATGTTCTTGGCTTTTTCTCCCAATGCTTTCTTTTGAAAAAAAAGTCAGATGTCTAGCTTACCCATTGTTTTATTTTATACAAAATTGGAGACTCTTTGCTTTTAAAACTGCCGTCATTTTTACTCAGACATGAAGCAACATGCACATCCTCTTCAACCCCCTGGCGCAGAGCTGTCTGCTTGGTGTGGGAAATCCTGCAGCCGTCAGGCAAAGGCGGGTTATAGCAAGTCCCTTTTAAGATCAGTCTTTGACTTCCACAAGTCTCACGGGCCACCCCTTTGGATACACAGAAATCCACTGCAGTGGATGGACTGATATTCCTGGTGCAAAGAGTCAAAAATGTTTGTCTTGTCTACGATGATGAATTTTACATGTCAACTTGTCTGGCCATGGAGTGCCCAGATTCAACATAATTTTGAGTGTGTCTGTGAGGCTGTTTCCAGAAGAGAGTCGCATGTGAATGGGTGGACTCAGTAAAGCAGATGATCCTCCGCAAGGTGGGTGGGCATCATCCAATCCATTGAGGGCCTGAATAGAACAGGAAACAGAGGAAAGAGAGATTCTCCCCTTTTATTCCTGCCTCACTGCTGGAGCTGGGACATCTCATCTCATCTCTGGCCTTTGAACTGGGGTTTATACTAGATGCTCCCCTGGTTCTCATGTCTTTGGACTTGGACTAAATTATATCACCAGCTTTCCTGGGTCTCCAGCTTGCAGAGGGCAGACTGTGGGATTTCTCAGTCCCCAATTTCTCATGATAAATCTCTCTCTCTCTTTCTCTCCCCCTGTGTGTGTGTGTGTATGTGTGTCTCTCCATGTGTGTGTGTGTCTCTCTCTCCCCATATATATGTGTGTGTGTGTGTACACCTCTATAGGTATATATGTTCTATTGGTTCTCTTTCTCTGGAGAACCCCGACTAATACACTCTCCTTAGAAGGACCACATGTCATCTGGCTAGGAACCACCCCCAGAAGTTCCCCACCAAGCTGTCTTCTGTAGAGCCTGATACACCACTGTGAGCCCCTCCAGTACTGCCCTACCTTGACCCAACACAATTCCAACTTGGATCTGTTCCCTCTCTTCCCCTTCTCATCCCAACACATCCAAACTTTTTGAAGATATTCTCACATTTGCTGCTTCCGTTTCTTCACGCTGTTCCATCCACCAGGCACCACTGCCTTCTGGTCTTCTCCCACTGTGTCATTGAAATTGGTCTCCAGCATCATTAGGAACTTCCTCATTGCCAAATATAATGAGAATTTTTCATTTATTTCACTGGACTGTCTCTGTTATGGACTGAATTATATCCCCCTGCCAAATTCATTCATTGATGCCCTAACCCCAATGTGACTATATTTGGAGATAGGACCTTTAAGGTGGTAATTAAGGGTAAATGGGGTCATAAGGGTGGACCCTAATAGGATAGAACTGGGGGAACTTATAAGAAGAGGAAGACACATCAGGGATGCACAAACACAGAGGGAAGAGCATGTAAGGACACAGTGAGAAGACTGCCATCTATACAAGCCATGGAGAGAGGCCTCAGGAGAAACCAACCTTGATCTTGGACTTCCAGCGGTATTTTGTTATGGCAGCCCTAGCTGACTCATACACTTTTTTTCCTAGAAACTCTCTACCCTCCCAGTTCCGTGATTCTCCTCTCATTTCTTTGACTCTTCCTTCTTTGTCTCTCTCTGGATTTCCTCTCCCCTCACTGCTTTCTAAATGCTGGTGTCCCCACCTCCCATCCCCAACCACCTCACTCACTGTCATTGTTTCAGCTCCTCCCTCCAAGCCAAAGTTGTTAACATCTATATCTCCCTGAACTTCAGACATGAGCGTTCAGTCTCTGGTTGGAAATCTCAGCAATCTCATAGGCACCTCAAAGTCAACATGTGCAAAGCCAGACTTACAAGTGTCCCCTCTGAATCTGTTCTCTTTCCTCCATTCTGTTTTCTTCTGCCCTGAGGCCCCCAGGCCAGAATCCTAGCTCTCATGCTTGATTCCTCTCCTTCAGCTCCCACGTTCAACCAACCTCAGGATCTTGCTTCTTCCACCCCTTCATTGAAGCCACTTCCCTTCAATAGCCTTTACACCAGTCTTTATCATCTTGGGTCAAGCCTATTGCAACAACCATCTAACTGGTCTCCTGAAATCCACCCTTCATCCACTTGGTCACTGATCTTCCTAATATTAAACTCTGACCATGTCACTGCCCTACTTACAGACCTTCATTGGCTCCCTAATAGCCACAGGCTACAACCCCCACTGCTTAGCAAGAACACAGGGCTCTGTGCAACCTGGTCCCTGCTTATCTTCCAAGCTCAACTCTCACCATTCCTTGTCTGTAACTGTGCTTTAGCCATGCTCAGCTGCTCGTATTTCCACACACATATCTGCTGTCTTCTCTGCTGGGCCCCTCTCTCCCACTTTTCCTGCCCATTTTGTAAGACTACGTCCAATGTTCTCTTATCAAAGAGACATCATTGTCCCCACTCCTACCATCCTGGAGTGGGTCATCACATGCCTGTATTAGTTTCCTATTGCTGCTATAACAAACCAATCACCACAAACTTAATGGCTTAAATAATACAAATGCATTCTCTTACACCTCTAGAGGTCAAAAGTCTGAAATGGGTCTTACGGGGCTAAAATCAAGGTGTTGTCAGGACTGGTTTCCTCTGGAGTTGCTGTTTTCCTGCCTTTTCAGCTTCTAGCAGCTGCCTGGATTCCTTGGTTTGTGGTCACTTCAAAGTTATATCACTCTTATCTCTGCTTCCTTCATCATACCTCTTTTTTCTGACTCTGACCCTCTTCCATTTTGTAAGGACCTCTGTGATTAGATAGGGCCCTAGATAATCCAGGGCACTGCCCACCTCCCCCACATGGTAACATCTTTATATCCTTAAGTTAAGCACATCTACAAAGTTATTTTTGCCATAAAAAGTCATACTTATAGGTTTTGGGGATTAGGATGTGGATATTTGGTGGGGGGCATTATTCAGTCAACCACAATGCCCCTCTCTGATTCTCCCATAACTATTGATGCATATCCTGATCGCTTCCCTTATTACGTTAGTTTGTAGTTGTCTATTTCTGCATCCGTCTTGCCCGTTTTACCCCCAACTGCTCTTCAGCCTTCGGAATCATATCTTTCTCATCTTGTATTCCCAGTAACAGCTGTGCCTGGAGCATAGTGGATGCTTAGCAAACATTTGTTGAATAATGAAATGAATACAGATCTCATCCTGGTTTTAAGATCTGACCTTTGGCTGGACTTGATGTATTCTGAGATTGCCCAAGAATTTAGTAGTTCAGAGAGTAAAGAGCATGGCAAGTTGTTTGCCCCCCTTGTACCTAGAGTCCTTCTGCGCACCAAGCCAGGAGAAGCAACATGCACCAGTTTCAAGGAGCTGGAGGTCAGTAGTGCACAGGCAGAGCAGCCCTGCAGAATTTGGATGGGGAAGACTCCCTGAGGGTCCTTTCTCCACACACAGGGGAGGTTTGAGGTTTGGAGATATTAGTATTGCCAGTTTTTCATGCTGCCAAACCACACAGAGTTGAAGCTCGTGATCCCGTTTGGACCCACCAACCACCCTCCCCAATGTAGTGTGTGAGCTGTGAATTCCCTTGATTCTGGGCCAAGCCACAAGCTGTGGGTTTGGGGCCACCATCCAATCCTCCCATGGTGGGAACCTGGCGCCCTGATCTGTGGCTGTGGCCATGCACCAACTGACCTGGGAAATGCAAGGCTGTGTAACAGCTGTTTAGCAAGGTTACCACAGGGCCACATGTCATGCCTTTAGCCTCCCAGTGTGGCTGGCATCTTGGATCCCAAAGGTCATCAGGTCCTGTGGTCCTTGCTCTGGACTGTGGCAAGGTCGAATTGGGGGAGGGGTCTTCCAGTTGCGTATTAGTGTTATGAGTCAGTTTTTTGGTGAGCAATTCACCAGACTGGAAAATAACAAGGTAAAAGGGCTGGAGGGACACAGAAGACAAATTTGTGTCTTTGAGGTACACAGGGGAAAACAGCCATTTCAGATTTGGGCCTGGGAAGGAGAGTTTAACAACAGCTGATCCAAAGGCAGAGCCTACCCTTCGGTGGCCTGATATGGGCTTGTCAGGCAAGTACCTGGCTTGGAAGATGAAACGAAGGGTAGTGTGTTAGTTTCCAAGGGCTCCCGTGACAAAGTACTACAGGCTGGGAGGCTTAAACAACAGAACAATATTGTATTACAATTCTGGAGGCTACAAGTCTGAGATAATGGTGTCGGCAGGTTTAGTTTCTTTTGAGGGCTCTGAGGGAGAATCTGCTCCAGGCCTCTCTCCTAGCTTCTGGTGGTCTCGGGCTCTCCTTGACTTGTAGGTGACTGTCTTCTCCCTGCATCTTCACATCATCTTCCCTCTGTTCATGTCTGTCTCTGTATCCAAATTTCCCCTTTTTCTAAGGACACCAGTCATTTTGGATTAGGGCCCATCCTAATGACCTCATCTTAACTTATTTGTCTCTATAGAGACCCTATCTCCAAATAAGGTCACATTTTGAGGTACTGGGGATTAGGACTCCAACTTATCTTTTTTGGGGGGGATACAATTTAACCTATAACAGCCAGTCAGCTAGGAAATGAGAATTTTTGCTCAAAATGACGTTTCTTCTTGAGAAGAACTTTCTCTGCAGTTTGTGGGGTGGGTTACTATGGGAGAAGGGGTTAGAAAAGGACGGGGAGTCTGATGAAAGACACCAGAGCCCCCAGGTTGTGATTGAACTTCGTAGAAAAGCTTCCTGATCATCAATGACAAGACCACTAGTCTGTTTGTGACAATAACCTTCTTTCCTGTTCAGAATAGAGCATCCCATCTTTAGCCTGGGTGGGGACTGATGCCTTTGTTGTCTTTTCAGCAATTGCTCTTCTGGTTTTCATCTCACCATTCATTATAGGGATGGTTATTATATTTCCTTCAATAAAAATTTATTTGTGTTTATAAATATAGATTTATAAATCTATAAATATATGTCTATGAATAACTTTTTGTGAGTCTTTGGGGATCTAAAAATGAGACTTTGTTTTGGCCCTTGAATATCAAGAGAGCTCATGTTTCTATATTTGACTAGAAAATAGCAGGGGGTTTTTTAAAAGTGAGGGATTTTTTTCCCCCTAATTGTAATAATACTGTTGCATTTTAGCAAATTTAGAAGGTTAGGAAAAAAGGAAAAACCGTTTACCCCAAATCCCATGCCTAAAAACATTTATAATTCTTTCCCATGCATTTATAAATACAGTTTTACCCTTTATAGGGTTTGCTCATCTTACTATTATTTTTTAACTTTTTATTTAGAAATAATTTTAGGCTCATACAAGTTGCAAAACTAGTATGGAGAGTTCCCATGTACCCTCCCCCAGTGATTATTTTATTTTATTTTAATTTTTGGCTGCACCACGCAGCTTGCAGGATCTTAGTTCCCCAAACAAGGATTGACCCGGGGCCATGGCAGTGAAGGTGCTGAGTCCTCACCACTGGACCACCAGGGAATTCCCTTATTTTTTTAAATTGTGGTAAAATATACAAAGCATAAATTTTAAGTGTCCCATTCAGTGTCAATAAGTACATTCACATTGTTGCACAACCGTTACTACCATCCGTCTCTAGAAATTTTTCATCTTGCAAAACTAAAACACCTGACCCATTAAACAAGAATGCCCCATCATCCTTCCCCCAAGCCCCTGACCACCTCCATTCTACTTTCTGTCTCTGAATTTGACTATGCTAGGCACCTCATATAAGTGGAAGCGTACAGTATTTGTCCTTTTAAGACTGGCTCATTTCACTTAGCATAAAGGCTTCAAGGTGCATCCATGTTGTAGCATGTCTCAGAATTTCCTTCCTTTCTGAGGCTGAATAATAGTCCATTGTACGACTATACAATGTATACTATGTATAATACATTTTCTTTATCTATTCATTCATTGATGGATACTTGAGTTGCTTTCACCTCTTGGCTATTGTGAATGATGCTGCCATTAACATCGGTGTACAAGTATCTCTTCAAGATCCGGCTGTCACTTTTTTGGGGTCTATACCCAGAAGTGGAATTGCTGGATCACGTGGTAATTCTATGTTTAGTTCTTTGAGGAACTGCCATGGTGTTTGCCATAGTGGCTGCACCATTTTTACATTCCCACCATTGAAGCACAAGTGTTCTAATTTCTCCACATCCTTGAAAACACTTGCTATATTCTTTCTTTTTGATAATAACCATCCTACTGGCTGTGCCTAGTGATAATATCTTCTATAACCATAGGGCGATTGTCAACATATATGAGTTTTTAAACCTTATTTTTCTTTTTAATTGTATATGCAATCTTTGTGGCCACCAGCTTTATTTACTTAACAAAATACAGATACATAACAAAAGCACTTGGCCCTGTCACTAAAACCTCTCCCTAAATACCATTTTATTTGGCAGCCTCCTACTCCACTGCGGGGCTATGGCTTCCCTGCCATGAGTGGACTTGTAAAGAGAAGGGAGGGTAGTGCTTACTCTTCCCAGGCTTCGAGGCCAGCAGGTCACTGGGTCTCCTGTGTCCTGGGTGACTCCCTGAACCTGATGACCTGGAGTGGGGACACTGAGTGGGAGAAAGAGACTTGGTGAGCGATGCTCCTTTTCAGCTTATTGGTGCACTAAGCCACCAGACTTAGAAATATCGCGATAGCATGTCCATAGGGAGCCCTGATTTCTAACACTTGTTCTTGAGGCTCAGAAGGGAAAAGAAAAGTTTGGGGTTTGCTTCGGTCCGGATGAACGTCAAGCTAGCAATGGCTGATTGCAGAGGCAGAACTTCTCCAGTAGCAACTGTTTTGCCTGGACATCGAATCCAGGGCCCTTGCACCTCAGGACCTTAGCAGCTTCCCTGGCTGTCCCCACTGGATAAAACACCCCTCAACTGTCCAGGGCCCTTACAACTGTTCCCCTGAGTCCATAATTACAGAGCCCTCCTGGCTTAGTTTCCTGTAGCTGCCATAACAAAGTACCACAAACAGAGTGCCTTAGAACAGCAAAAATTTATTCTCCTACAGTTCTGGAGGCCAGAAGTCTGAAATCAAGGTGCCTCAAACAAAAGCTCGCTGGTTTGGGGCAAATTACTTAATCTCCCTGTACCTCAATTTGTTCATCTGTAAAAGGGAGGATATTAGCACCAGGGGACACTCTTGATGTCCAGGTGTCCAGGAATCCCTTTTACCCATTCTGCACGTGCATCCCCCAGCTTCCATGTGCTTTGCTCCTATATGCTTGCACCTGTGTCCTTCAGATGCCTGCCACTGGATCTGCTTCACCTGCAAGGGCATGGAGTGGAAGTGCCAGGGAGTTGACATCCCTGGGGAAGGCTGGTAGCCCAGCACTGGCTTGTGCTCCTTGGAAATGAGGCAAAGAGCAATGACCCCCCCGTGGTGGGAGCGGGGCTTGCAGTATATACACTTGTGGCTTTCCAGGAAGGGTAATGAGGGCATGGGGACCTCTAGGTAGGGTAAGGGCCTTGTCTTGGTTTTCCCTGGACTTGCCCAGTTTTCATACAAAGTCTATTGTATTAGTCTACTCAGGCTGCCACAACAAAGCACCACAGAATGGGTGGCTTGAACAACAGACATGTATTTTCTCACAGTTCTGGAGGCTGGGAAGTCCAAGATCAAGGTGCTGTCAGGGTTGGTTTCTGGTGAGACCTCTCTTGCTGGTTTGTAGATGGTTGATTTCTAGCTGTGTCCTCACATGGCCTTTTCTCTGTTCAAGTGCAGTGAGAGAATCACTGGAGTCTCTTCTTCTTATAATGGCACCAGGCCTATAGGATTGGGGCCCCACCCTTATGACCTCATTTAACCTTAATTACCTCCTACAGGGCCTATCTCCAAATACAGCCACATGGGAGTTAGGGCTTCAACGTAAGAATTTTGCCGGGGGGGGGTGCGGTTGGGGAACACAAGTCAGTCTATAGCATCCTCCACAAAGGCTGGTCACCACTATATTAGCAAGACACACAAGACTAAAAGACAGCCTACTGCCTCTGGCCTCCACCTGATGCTCCTGTGCTTACATGGATGATGTGGGACCCCTGCTTTGGCTGCCACAGATGCACCTGGCACTGCTGCCGAGGGGATGGGGTTTTCCAGGGCCCCCTATGTATTTCCCCCAGCCTGACCTTTCTTTTTGGCAGCTGACTGCAGCCTCAGCGAGTCTGAGCCAGGAGTATGAGTGGCAGGGACATCCCAGGCATTGCCCCCTTTCAGCATGATGGGTGGGGAGGTTCCCAGAGGAGTTCATGTTGGCAAAGGGCAGGGAAACTGTGGATGAAAGGCAGCCTCTCAGATATCCTCATCCGCTGCCTGGAATAGGCATGCAGATCTGGCACCCAGCCTGTCACCATCCGTGTGATGCCAAACAGCTCCTGGGTGGACACAGACAGGAATTTCAAGGCAAGGCCTGTGTTAGTGGTCCTCCCTGACAGCCAGAGACCCCAGCTTGATAGTTTCAAAGGCTTGGGGCAAAACATACAACCATAGTGAGTTAGACCAGTTTATAAGAGAAGCTCCAAATAGGAGGTTTTACCAGCATTTCTGTTTCATGTCATCCTGCTGTTTGATTTAACTGCTTTGGTGAACTTTCCTGATAGTCATGATGGTGGTGGCCAGGGAAATGTTATCAAATCTTGCATTAATTCTGGAAAATGGTTCTTAATGATCCCAGTGCAAGCGTTTCCATCTCTTCATCTCATTTGGAATGATTGCAGAACTCTCCAAGGGATCTGCCGGATTCCCTGCAGAAGGTGGCCCTCACTCATCCTGTATCTCTGACATTTTGCAGAGCTGTAACTTTTGGAGGTAGGCTATGGACAGACCAATTCACAGGAGAAAGAAACGCCTTATGGCGTTTCTGCAATGCAGGAAGTTTCAAGTTCACCTCTGAACTTTCCTCTTTCCTGATGGAATAGGAGGAAACTGAGAAGGGAAGGAGATAGGAAATGGCATTTGGTGTACGGAATAAAAATCTGTCCTTCTACTGGAGAAGGGAGGAGGGGACATGCAGACATTCCATCTTGTAAATGTCTGTTCACAGGTGATGCTAGGTGGTTTCAGTTTCATTTCAGAGGGGAATCCAGCCAGAAAGCTCTTTACTGAACTTCCAAATCTCAATTTTCCGTGGGCAGGGAAGAAAGAAGATCTGCTAATGAAGAAGGTACCCAGGTTTCGACAGCTTATTAGTTCTATAGTTCTGTTGCTCAGAATCCAGTGCACACGTGAACAGGCAGGACTGGGTCAGGGCATAGGTGGGAGAGTCTTTTAGGAGGAAGAAACAGAAGGGTCTGGGTAACACAGAGGTGGGATAATTTCCTCTTGCAAAACTCAGTGCTGGTTATAGACTCTGATTTCTCCAAATGAAATCTCTACAAGACCAATGGCAAAGAAAAAAATGACTGTCATCTCTCAAGACTGCCATGAGTTAGGATTTCAATAAACCCTGGATACCACGCTTTTATTAAATCCCCAAATACCTGCCACTTTTGTCAGTATAATGGTAGTATTTCACTATCGTTAAAAAAAAAAACCCTCCAAAATCAGAATCACGTCCATCTTGAGGCAGACCTGGGGAGTTATAAGCTTAAAGGTCTCCTTACTTGGAAAGAGTGGAGACTACTTCTCTCAGTTGTTCAAAACCCTCCTAAAGAATTGTATTGTTGCTTTTAATTCCTATTTCTGGAGTTCCTAGTGAGGTTGAACATCTTATATTTATTGGTCATTTATATTTTTCCCAGAGCGTTTGGCCCACATCTCTTTCCTTAACTATCTCGGAGCCATTTCAGAATTACTGAGGATTATTAAGGAGAAGGGTGTATTATTAAGGAGTAGGGGATGATGTTGGGGGAGAGGAAGGAAGGATGAGAAGAGGAAGATTCTCAAACCCAATCCCCTGCCCCAGTAGCAAATCACCTCCCACTCCTCAGGGCTACATGCCCTCCACTTTATTCCCACTTTTTCCTCCAAGGCCAAGTCCAGTCTCTTAGGGAAGATCTCTCTTCTAAGATAATTTATTTTTCCAAGGCCCTTTGTCCTCAATCATTCCACTTGGAAAGAGAAAAAGTTTAGTCCTGGATCCTGACCTCCTCTCGGGTAGAATGCCTCTGAGGACAAAATCATAGATGGTCATGGTGATCCTCTTTCATTTAAAAAGTAAAATACTAGTATTTTAATTGGCATGAAGCAAAAGAAATACCCAAATCCTGGCTTCATGACTTTTCCTTCCCACAAGGGAATCAGTAAGGCAGAGGGTTGTCTGATTCAACATTTGCATGAAAATTCAGCCTCCTCCCCAGGGATGCCAGGGAGCAGATGCTGCCCCTGGAGCCTCAGAGAGCCCTGCCTATGCCTTCCTCATTCCTTCCTTAAAGTTCTGTGATATGCTGGGTCCACCCCTGAGTTGTATGTCCTTTTATAATAGTTTGTAATATTTAATCCTTGCTGTCGTGTAGGAAATCACCTTGATCTAGTGGTAGCCTCCAAAGAGACCACCCTGAAGACAATTCCAGTGGTCCCTGAACAGACAGCACACAGACCAAACTAAGATGCTTGAATCTCACGGTTTGTTAAGTCAACTTAAAACACACAGCAAGAAGCAAAGGGGCTGGGATGGGGTAGTTACCATAGTTAGCATAGCAGGCAGCCCATGTGAATCCTGGGTTACATGGCATACACACACCCTGTCTCTACAGCTGCATCAACCTTCTGCAGTGATGGTTTGGTGCCAAGGTTGAGCAGGGGTCAGCAGGCAGAAAGCACCTGGGGTCAACATAACACTTGTCCCGCTGGAGAGATGCAGGAACAGTTATGCCCAGTCATAGCTGGAGTTTGCCGACTAGCTTACTGAACAGCTGTGGGTTTTACCAGCACTCCTTGGGCAGAGCACATGGGGATTCAGAATGGGACATACTGAGTGCCACAGACGGGTGGCCAATCCAGGGATGACAAAACAATCAGCTTAGAGGTGGCATGACCCATACATTATGACTTGGTCTTTCCATCCCTTTCTCTCTGTAAGCAGCAGTCTTGCTAGTCCATCCAGTTTTTTAAAAATCATTCAACATCACTTACAGGTTACTAATTTATTCTCTATACTTGACATTTCTTACAAAGTCTGCTTATGTCTTACAAGCTACTTGCTTATTCATTCTTTGTACTTCACCTTATTTCATCCAACTCATCTCATTTCCTATACTCCATCACAGAATTAAATACCCTCAGATTCATGTTATACCTGCTCGTGACCTGAACTTTAGATGACAAAATCCCAAGGTTACCTTTAAAAAAAGTGAATCAGATTTGTCTTATACTTAAGGCATGTAGACGTCACCTACATGGAAGGTTTCAGGGAGCTGCATCAACCTTATTCTCACCAACCTCCACTCCCATCACTGGCGGACCCCAAGGACTCAGGACTAATCTCGATTAGGGTTTGGAGATGACATCTGACCTAGAAAAGACAAACAGGCTGAGGCATTGAGTCTGTCCAGACTGATGAGGCCCAGTGAAGAAAAGCAAATGCGACGCATGGCAGGATTCCTTTGAGGGAGAAAGAAGTCTCGTCTTTTATGTGGAAAGAATTCAACCTTGCCCAGAGAGAGTCTGGCCTTTGTCCTCAGCTTCTAGGAGGGGACGTCCAAGCCCTTGGGATGTCATGCTTGATGGGAGTGTCTTTGTTTGCCTGGAAGTTTTGAGCCACATCAACAATGTGACGTAGGGTGGGTGCTTTGGTTATGCGGTATCAGCTGACGTCTGAAGGAGCTGGAGACTGAGGTCAACCACGTGGGGGCCTGACCAGGTTTAAACCGATGGAGCACCAATAAAGGCTGTGGACTCCAAGGCTTGCTGAGCTTTCCTGGTTGGCAGGACCCTGCGTGGATTGTCACACACCTGTGCTGGGAGAGTGATGCTGGCCTGACTCTACTGGGAGAGAACAACTGGAACGCTGCACTTGGATCTTGCTTGGCCTCCACCCTATGCTTCTCTTCCCTTGGCTGATTTTAATCTGCATCCTTTTACTGTAATAAACTGTAACCGTGAGTAGAAAGCTTTCAGTAAGTTCTGTGAGTCCTTCTAATGAATCATCAAACCTCAGGGTGAGGAAATGTGCCCCCCTGAACTTAGCAGTTGGTGCCAGAGGCAAGGGCTATGTGTGCACAGCCCCCAGCCTCCACATCTTCCCAAGCAAAGACCAGCAGTAGAGGGAGGAAAAAGGATGGAAGCTTCATTTTTCCCTTGTGACTAATTGTGCGTCTTGCCTCCTCCATCATCCCCTTCCCTTCCTTCCACTGGTCCTGCACTGGTCCCCTCTGGGACCAGATCTCCAGTTATCAATGAAGAAGTGGAAATGATTGCAGAGCACTTACCTTCATGGATTTCTGAGCACTTCATACATGGATCCAGTTAAGCCTTTCCTACATTACAGGATGAATTAGAAAAGCAGGCTCAGATGAGCATCTTTTATTTGCTCTTAGGTGCAGAATAAGTCCATTATTTGGCCCAAATGGAAGAGCAAGCCTCTCATAGCTTCCATGCAGTCATCATCCATGGAAGACAGGGTTTCTGCGCCCTCTCTGACCCAGGACCAGCCTGTCTTTAGATATATCTCATTCAGTGTTCCAAAGCAGGACTGCCTGGGCTTCATTTGAGCTGAGGTGCTTTTAACTCTGACAACCAAGCATAGACATGAATAAAAGAGAAGCAAAGCCAACTCTTCAAGTGAAATGTCAAGTTCAACCATATGAATTTTCCTTTCTTGTAGGCCAATTTTACATCACCTTAATACCTGCAAGTTCACTAACAGCTAAAGCACTGGTTCACAGTTTGACTGTACATTACACTGGGGAGCTTTAAAAACAAAACAAAACAAGAACAATGCCCAGGCCACACGCTAGACCAATTAAATTGGAATCTCCAGGGTTGGAACCAATTAAATTGACCAATTAAATTGGAATCTCCAGGGTTGGAACCCTGACAAGACTTTGTTTCAAAAATCCCCAGGAGATTTCAATAGGCAGCAGAGGCCAAGAATTTCTAAAACAAATTAAAATGTGTGGTTTCCATGAAATCATCAGTAGACCTTCCTCGTTGGAAACAGTCATTTAACACGTTTGCTGAGAGCTCACCATGAGTCAGGCACTGATTTGACCCTAGGACAGCAGGGAGCCCCTGCCTTGACTCATGGCAACTCTGCTTCCATCGCTCTGCACACCTGTACCTGGGGTTATGCCAGCAGTCCTTCTTCAGGTGCTCTCTAGGCTGGGTTGTTTCTTCCGGTGGGCTCACCTGTAGGCACCTCTTAGGGCTATTTTCAATGACTTGGAAGGTTATACTTTTCCTATGGCCTCCTCCAGGAATAACAATCTCCTCTGTCCTCTGGGGCCATGTTTCTCAAAATATGGTCCAGGGACCACCTGCCTCAGGACCACAAAGGGATGTTTGTTTAAATGAAGGTTTTGGAGTCAATATTTTAAACAAGCCCCCCTTCCCAACCAAGGTGATTTTAATGCACCTAGAGTTTGAGAACCAGCTGAAGGACTTGACCTGGTGGCCTGACCACAAGGTCTGTGTCTTACTTCTTCCAGCCATGCCGGCCACCCTCGCCACTGACCAGAGGCCACAAAGGGTGGGCTGGTCTCCCAGGCCACAGCTCTTGGAGTTTCATCTCTGGGGTTTGCCCTGACTCTCACATCTTAGTAAGATGCTGGGGCCCTGAAGTACCTCATACCTCCCCTCAGCTTAAGGGAGAGGTCTGTGCTCATGTATTATTTATCTATTATCTATCTGTCTATCTATATATCTATCCATCAATCATTTATCACCTATCTATCTATCTATCTGTCTCCATGATCTATCCATCCCTTTCTTTCCTCCCCTTTTCCCTTCCTTCCTTTTTCCTGTCATTGGACCCAGTGCCAGGCACTGTTCTAAATCACGTGGGATGTATAAATGAACAACACAGTCTAAAATCACTACTGTTATGGAGCTTGCATGCTGCTGGGGGAAGAAAGACCGTGTTTTCTGGGGCAGCAATGACTTCAGGGCACAGACCTGTTTGGAGGATACCCTGCCTGGGAGTGAAATATAATTTCACTTTTTTTGGACTTTTTTTTCCCTCTGTAAAAATCTTTTCCCTTCCTCTACAAACTTTTCCTTCTACAAAGCAAAAAACTTTCTTGCTTTACATGTGAGAAGTTGGAGCTCTATTTCCACCCACTACAGAGAGAGTACACACCAGGGCTGTTTCTTAAATGAGTGTGGATTGTCAGTTTGGGGGGAGAAAACAGAATTGCGGGGTGGGGGGCTTTGCTGGCCAATTCAAAATCAGATGATGAGTGGAAAAGAGCTAGAAGCCTGAAAATATCGCATCATTTTCATCACAGTGATGGTTCACACCAGACTCCATGGAGCCAGTCTGAATCCCCGTGGCTCATTTCCTCTTTATCTGCTGGGTCTGGATCCAGGTATTCTCAAGCTGGGTAATTGAGGGATGTTTCCTAAAAGGACTATTTACAAAGGTGTGGGCTGATTTAGAGAAAGAACAGGGACGGTGCATTACCCTGGGGGATAGCATCAGCGGAAGCCGTTACCTCCCCTTGCCTAGAGGGGAGGGACAGCGAGCGGTTACGTCCGGGTGAAGAGGACAGTGGAGCGGCGAGGACCGCCAGCAGAGCGGTGACATTTGCTAGATGGACACAGCCAACTGGGAGCCTCTCAGCAGAAAGAGACCCTGGAGAATAAACAGCCCAAGAGCACGCTCCGCCCCTCCATCTCCCTCCGCTGCTGCCTCCCACTGGCGACCCCAGGTGGAGGGAGGTTGGCAATGCAGTAAATGCAGGCCAGCCCCGCAGGGCGCAGAGCAGAGCTGGGAAGGACAGAGGCAAACGAAAAGCATCGGGCATGCGCACCTGTCACGGCATATTCCAGAGGACCATACTCCCAGGGGAAGCGTTTGCAAGCCCAGGCCTCCATGCCCTCCCTCGGCCCCTTCACCCCACAGGCAAACCCGCTGCACAACCAAACCTCTTGTAGCTACAGAGAACCTTCCCCTGCTCATCCCTTGTCTGGTCAGCCAGAGCTATGCCTGGGCTGAGAGAAGGCTACGAAACAGCGTGAGGTTCTTCTGAATCGTTCATTCAGATTACCCGTTTCTCCCCACCCTGCTGTGTTGCCTGTAGTTCCGACTTTGTGGGGTGCGTGTGTGCACACGTGCGTGCGTGCGTGTGTGTCCTTGGTCCACAGTCCCTGAGTGAGAGCCACAAACGTCTCACTAAGGGGTCCTTCCAGAGCTCAGTGCCAAGTGTAGCCAAAGCCTTGCTTTTCTTTCTCCTCCTGAGGCGTAAAAGTAAGACCTTCACCCATTGGACCCTGCAATCATTGGGGTTCTCAATCTGGTGTTTGGGGAACTCAGGTTGTCTGAAGAGGAGAGCTGCTAGTTGGTTGAACAGAGGACTCAGTGAGAGGAAAAGTTAAGGAATGTTTCCCGGGACCTAAAGCACAAAGTCTCCACTCTGACCTCAGACTCTCGAATTTCCTTTTTAGAGGTTCCGTGCTGCTTTTTAAATCCCTGAGAAGACAGGGTGACATCATGAACGCCACGGTAAAAATGAGTTTATCAGGTTCCTGTCTTCCAGGGGGCAGGGTTTGCAGCAGGAGAGCTGGGGACCAGCCTGGGAGAGGAGATAGGGAGGTTGAAAGGTACTCAGGGGGTTCTCCGATATTCTAGGCTTTCACCCAATCCCAGCAGCGGTCCCTGAAATTCTAAATTAAAGCACGAACTCCTCAGAGGGCCCAGGCACTCCTGGGAACCTTCTCGAGAAATAATGTGAATTCGCCTGCATTTCCGCCTCCACGTGGGGTAGAGTGGGAACTCCGGCACCCTCTCCCTCCCAGGCCTTCTCTTCTCCTGGGGGGATCCTGGAGCTTAGCTGGGAAAACGACAATCTCAGAAATCACCTTCGCCAGCCAAAGTGTTCCTGGAACTAAACGTGAGGGCTTCGCACGCGGAAGAGATAGCCCCTCTGTACCCCACTTGTGAGCCAAACCGCTGCTGGTTGAGCAGTGGGAAGGGACGGAGGCAACAGACAGAAACAGGGCTTTCGGGAGAAATTCTGTTTGTATTGTACAGGCCAGGTTTGCAATTTCTGGAAGGGCCAGTGTGGTAGCTTGACAATCAACTACACAGTGAAATCAGGGGAAAGAGACAGCAAGGGCAGTTTTCCTGGAAGTGAAACAAACAAAACAAGCCACCATACAAGATGGTGGGGAGACCGACCAGACCGGGCATCCTCAGGCCCCCAGAGGATTCTGTCCACTGCCTGGCTTTGGGCCTTGGGTCTGGCTCAGCACGAGCCAGCCACACCACCTACTGATCTACTGCAACCAGCCCCCAAGTCACTGTCCTACCTGGCTGGAGGTCCCACAAACTTGGGGCAGTCACCCCACTTTGTTCTTCTAGACCGTCTTTGTCTCACAGGCCATGTGAGGGGAGTTTCTTACAAGCTGTGCTTTGTCAGTTGAGAGATCTTTTCTCTGAGAAATGAAGGAAAGGATCTGAGTTGCCACCATCCACTTCAGTAGCTATCCCACCCCATGGACCAGAAGCCTGGCTCCACTACTCACCTCACCTTGATGCTCCAGAACATGGCCTTGAGGTGAGAAGACCCCAGTCATACTGGCCTCTTTATCAAAGAATAACCTTGGAAATGGCATTTTTCATTCTTTTTTACAGCTGAGTAATATTCCATACATATAGAGATTGTCATACTTAGTGAAGTAAGTCAGACAGAGAAAGACAAATATCATATGATATCATTTATATGTGGAATCTAAAAAAATGGTACAAATGAACTTATTTACAAAACAAAGATAGAATCACAGATGTAGAAAACAAACTTATGGTTACCAGGGAGAAAAGGTAGCGGGAGGGATAAATTGGGAGATTGGGATTGACATATACACACTACTGTATATGAAATAGATAACTAATAAGGACCTACTGTATAGCACAGGGAACTCTACTCAGTACTCTGTAATGGTCTATAAGGGAAAAGAATCTAAAAGAAGAGTGGATAAATGTATATGTATAGCTGATTCAGTTTGCTGTACACCTGAAACTAACACCACATTGTAAATCAACTATACTCCAATAAAAATTTAAAAAAAAAAAGCAATAACCTTGCCCTTCTCGCTGTGTGATGCTGCTAGCCTGTTGAGGAGCCGTGGACTAATTGTGAAGTATGAACAGGGTCTCCCTACTGACAGCAAACTGTTCATGCAGGTTTGTTCGTTAATCAGCGAAGATAACCTGGAGTCTAGTGTCTTAAGATTCCACCCTTTAAGAATATGACAGCCATAAAAAGGATGAAATATTGCCATTTGCAGCATCATGGATGGGCCTAGAGATTATCATACTAAGTGAAGTAAGTCAGACAGACAAAGACAAGTATCATATCAGTTGTATGTGGAATCTAAAAAATAGTGCAAATGAACTTATTTACAAAACAGAAACAGGCTCACAGACATAGAAACAAACTTATGGTTACCAAAGGGGAAGGTAGGGGAGAGGGATAAATTAGAGTATGGGATTGACAGACACACACTACTGTATATAAAATAGATAAACAACAAGAATTTACTGTTTAGCACAGGGAACTATATTCAACATCTTGTAATAAAGTATAGTGGGAAAGAACTGGGAAAAAAGAATATCTATATCTATATCTGAATTACTTTGCTGTATACTTGAAACTAACACAGTATGGTAAGTCAACTATACTTCAAAAAAACAAAAGATTCCGCTCTTTAAAAACATTTTTGTTTTCAAACATTTATTTCATCTTGACTGAAAAGAATCAAGAGGAAGTCTCCCTAGTTGGTTGCCTACAGAGCAGAGTTTCTCAGAGTCGGCTCTGTTGAGTCCTGACCAGATCATTCTTTGTTACGGGGGACCATCCTGTGCATTGTAGGGTGTTTGGCAGCATCCCCGGCCTCTCCTCACTAGATGCCAGTAGCAGCCCTCCCCTTGGCCAGTCGTGACAACCAAAAATGTCTCCAGACGTCGCCAAGCATCTCCTGGCGCCAGGAGTGGGGGTGGAGGAGCAAGGTCATCCCCAACTGAGGACCATGGCTGTAGAATGACTTTATTCAAAGAGCAGACATGGGTTGCACACGTCTGTGATAACTCATTAAACTTCTTACCTGAATCAGCAACTGGAAGGGTAAAGCTATGACTAAGACATCATCCCTGTTCTCTGGAATCTTGCCACGTGGAACTGGAGATGTCTCACAAAGGACTGGAGTTAAGAGAGAAGGTGAGTGCCTCAAGATAGAAGGGGGCCCCTCACCTGCCTCACTTTTGATCAGGGCGGAAATAACCTTCCCCAAAAGTCCCCAGCAGATCCCTCCTTACGTCTCATTGGCCAGTATTAGGTCACATGTTCACACCTAGGCCAATCACTGGCCAAGGGGAAGGTGATTGAAAGACAGGCTGGGCCAATCGTGACTCATCCTCTAGGATGGGTGTTCTTACATGCCCACCCCCACCACCACTCACCCCAGAACACTTTTTGTTTTTTAATCGAGGAAGTAAATGGACAGAATACTGATGATTCAGCCAGACGTGTCTGCCACACCATGTCCCAGGATTGGGTCCTCCTGACCTTCTTTTATTCTTTTATTACCACCTACAGAATATACTCTGCTCTTTGCAGTCACAGACACTGCTTTTTATTTTATTGTTTTGGCTTTCCTTTTTATGAGAAAGCCAAGTTTGGGCTGCCTTTAGATAATGTCACGGTAGAGTTAAGTGCCTCTAGTCAAGAACAGACATTGAAAAAGAGTTGAGCTGGTTCTGCCTCAGTATGTGAGCAGTTCATCGTGGTTGCTAAGAGTTGATTCATCCTCCGGCTGAAAGGGTTTGGCAAAGCCAAGAGGCCACCATCTACTTCATTAATGAACTCACAACCAGGCCACATAAAGAAACCACTGGCCATGCTTGTAATGCACGGATGCTTGCATTGAAGAACTGTCGGATATCGCCCGGTGTCTGGTTGGTTGTGTGTCAGTCTTTCCTGCCCACATTTGGTGTATGTCTGGGCGTGTACCATGACAGCTACTACTTGCTGCACACTTGCTATCTGTCCCTTTATGTACGTCATTTCATTTAACCTTCACAGCACTCCTGGGAGGTAGCTGATTTACTCATGAGAGAAATAGTAACTTCCTGAGGTCACCCAGCCAGGACCGGTGCCCACCCAGTCTGCCTAATGGTCGTCTGCACGTCAGACCATCTCTCCAGAGGCCGAGCAGGCTTGTGAAGAGAAACGATGGGCCCTCTGTTCCAGTAAGGGGTAGAGAAAAGAAAGTAGCCACGGAAGGAAGATTCTGGGGGCTGTTAGACCCACCTTGGAGGGTGTGACACAAGAATTGCTGTGCCCTTTTGGGCCACTGAGCCTGCCCTTCTTCAAACACCCCCCTGCATTGCCTGATGGTTTTCATCTTTTCAACCTCCCACACCCAACAGTGTAGGAGAGTTCCCTTTTCTCTACACCTTCCCCAGCATTTATTGTTTGTAGACTTTTTGATGATGGATATTCTGACCAGTGTGAGGTGATACCTCATTGAAATTTTGGTTTGCATTGCTCTAATAATTAACTATTTTGAGCATCTTTTCATGTGCTTTTTGGCCATCTGTATGTCTTCTTTGGAGAAATGTCTACAGTAAGTCCTTCATACGAATGAGTTCTGTTCTGAGAGCGTGTTTGTAAGTGCAATTTGTTCATAAGTCCAACAAAGTTAGCCTAGGTACCCAACTAACACAATCGGCTATACAGGACTGTACTGTAATAGGTCTGTAATACTTTTCACAGAAATAATACATAAAAAACAAACACAAAAAATAAAGAAAGCATTTTTAATCTTACAGTACAGTACCTTGAAAAGTACAGCAGTACAGCACAACAGCTGGCATACAGGGGCTGGCATCGAGTGAACAGGCAAGAAGAGTTACTGACTGGCGGAGGGAGAGGAGGTGGGAGATGGTAGAGCTGAAGGATCGTCAGCAATAAGAGATGGAGGGCTGCAATTTCACTCATGCCTGACGTTGATGACACAGGTTCTGGTTCCTTGCTGGAACCAGATGCACATTTGCATCTTTGAAAGTTCGAAAGTTGAAGGCTCATATGTAGGGCACTTGCTGTATTTAGATCTTCTGCCCATTTTTTAATTAGGTTGTTTGTTCTTTTGATATTGAGCCACCTGAGCTGTTTGTATATTTTGGAGATTAATCTCTTCTTGGTCACTTCATTGCAAAGAGAGTGATCCTTTTAAATGCATGAGGCCCCAGCTGTCCCTGGAGTTCCCATCCCAGCAGGGGTAAATCGCTAGGAACATCCCATCCCAACTCACGCGTGTTCCCTCTGCACTTTATGTTTCTTTATAGCATTTACATTGTCATTTCTTTTATTTATATTTGGCCCCCTCCATCCCAACCCCACAACTGGAAAACGCACCCCATGAGAGCAAAGCTCCTCTCTATTTTGTTCATTGCCGGATTCTCAGCACCTGGAGCACAGCCTCTCTTGTAGGAGGCACTCAATCGATGAGAGTTTATTTACTGAATGAAAGCAGGAATGAATGAGTAGGGAATGATAATAATTTGTCCTCCGGTATCTCCCAAATATTAGAAAGCCACCTCTGAAAGGCAGGGCAGAGCACCGGTGCAGGAAAGGTGTGAAGAAGTCTGGGGTCCCCAGGATCAGGGCTTTGGAGGAAATGATCGGATCATCTGGGTGATAGTAACCAAGAGAGAAGCAGAGGACCAAGGCTGCAGCAGAAGGGCTACCCTAGAAGACATCCCTTCACACCAGCTTCCTTGGGCCAATAGCAGACCATGCAGAGCGCTCCCACCATCCAGAGGAGCACAGGCACTCAGCAGCCCCGCCAGCCATATGCATGCACGCGTGCACGCACACACACACACAGACACGCGCACACGCACAGACACACGCGCACACGCACACACACAAATACACACGCACGCACACGAAAGCACACACAAACATACATACACACGCATACACACAGATACACACGTATGCACACACATACACAGGCACACACATACAGAAACACACGCACACACACGCACACATACACACACACGCGCGCGCGCACACACAGGGGCCTCCCTCAGGGGGTCTCATCTGATCTGTACTCTGTGAATTTGTCAACTGTCTACTGCATCCTGCCGGGTGGAGGGGCAAAGTTGACCCACAGAGCTTTGTCCAAGGCTGGTCACTATCTCCTTAGATGCAGGGGAGGAAGGGGTGTGTGTGAGAGTGTGTGAGTGAGTGAACGAGTGTGTCTGAGAGTGTGAGCAT
The DNA here is from genome assembly GCF_003031525.2 of Neophocaena asiaeorientalis asiaeorientalis. NCBI lineage: Eukaryota > Metazoa > Chordata > Mammalia > Artiodactyla > Phocoenidae > Neophocaena > Neophocaena asiaeorientalis. Next base: position 1,057,862 of record NW_020174642.1, read on the forward strand.
GAGGGAACCTGAGATGGCGCATGTGAGTAAGAGTGTGTGAGCTTGAGCATGCACACGTGTGTAAAGGTGGCTGGGTGTCCGGGAGTGACTGTGTGCCTGTGAGTGAGCGCGAGAGTGTGCGTGTACCTGTAAGTAAGAACGTGTGTGTGACACGCACATGCATGCACGTGTGCATGGAGTTGAGTGATATGTACGCGGGTGTGTGAGAACGTTTATATGTGTGAGTGCTCACACACACACACACACACACACCGAACCATGTCAAGAAATTCTAAATCAAGAAAATAGGAGGGTGCCTCAGAATCCACGTGTCCATTTCACGTGGACAAGCTCCTAGACCGTGTTTTACAGCATCCTGGAAACATGGGCAAGGTGACCCACAGCCATCCTGTCTATCTCTCAGCCTGGCACATACACACCTTGAATTATGTGGTATTTTGGGTCTCAGTGGAAAGTTGAAACCCAGAACTAAAGATGCGCACGAGCGTATGCTCCTGCAGGGAAAAGCATAAGAGAAGGAGCGATGATCACACGGAGGAAGGCCCAGCTGGGGCACCTGTGCGCAGTGCAGAGAGTTAGGGTGAAGGGTGAGGACCATAATCCTGAGTGTCTGAACTCAGGGATGGGGTGGGGCACGGAAACCTCCAGCTGGACTAACGGGGGTGGGTTAGGAAGCAAGTTCGTGTGTGAACATGAACCATCATTCAGGGGAAAGTATGTGAAGTTCAACCCAAGTGTCTGCAGCACAGGGATGGGTGAGGACAAAACCACCCCGGCCCCAGCCGTGTTCTGATTGAACCACATGTGTGGGTGTCCAAACAGAGACATGGGTCACACCTGTGACCCATGGAAGATACCAGAGGCCATCTGACCTTACAGTGGCCCCCATCCATGTGACTGGCTGCCACCCAGGGTGCCTTTGTCTTTGCCTCCCTCCCACGGTGGAGGTCCCTGTGTCTCAGCCCTTCTGTCTCCCGCTGCATGAAATGGGTCTGGGGCCCTCTCAGGATGGACTTGGCATTTACCAGTCATTCTGTGAGGGGCTTGAAGTGCTCCCAGACAAGGCCAGACACTCCCAGGCATTCATTTTAAGATCTGGAAGGTTTGTCCTTAATAGTGTCCTTTGAACATTGGCACAAGGTCCCTTCAGGCTGCCCCGTGGAACTAATGCCTCCATCCCCTGGGGCATCCTGGGTAGAACAAAGTCCATGACTAGTCAGTCAGAGGGAGGTGAGCTGATAGCCCTTCCTTCATCTGCTGGACTTCTCCACGTGAATGGAGAGCTGTGTGTGTGTGTGTGTGTGTGTGTGTGTGTGTGTGTGTGTCTGCAAGGGGAATTCCCCACTTTAATTCTGTGGGAACACAGTGATGGTAAAGCAGCACGCACATGGTAGTAACACAACACCCAAGCGTATCCTATTCAAACTGCAGAAAATCAAAGACAGAGAGAAAAGCTTGAAAGAAGCTGGGGGAGGGAGGGGAAACACTTACCTACAGAGGAATGCATCCTGCGAAAGTGAAGAGGAAACAAAGAGTCTCTCAGACAAACAAAAAATCAAGAGAATTTGATTTTTGAATCAAATAGACCTGCCTTGCAAGAATTAAAAGAATTTCTTCAGAGGGAAGGAAAATGATATAGGTTAGAAACCTAGATCCGCGTGAAAAAGGAAGAGAATTAGAGATGAAATAAATGAAGGTAAAATAAAATATATTTTTAAAAATTCTTGATTGATCTAGCAGATAACAGTTTGTTCAAAATTATAACAGCAATGATGTACTTTGTTATTATAGCTTATGGATAAGTGATAGGAATGACAGTAGTGTTACAAGAGATGGAAAAGAGGAATTGGAAATCCTCTGTTACTAAGGTGTTTGTACTACACATAAAGTGCTATGATGTTATTTGAAAGTGGACCTGGATTAGTTGTAAATGCATACTGCAAGTCAGGGGCAACTGCTGAATATCTTTTTAGAAGAAGTATAATTGATATGCTAAAAGAAGGGATAAAATGGCATCATGTAAAATGCTCAGCTAAAATCAGAGAAGGCAAAATAGAGTGGAAGACCAAAAAAGTAGTAAAAGACAATGAACAGAAAACAGTAACAAATATATTAGGCCAACTATAGCAATGATCATTTTAAAATCAAAGTTCTAACTACATGAATTGAATGACAGACACCATCAGTATGGATCAAAAACAACACCCAACTCTATGTTGTCTACAACAAACCTACTTTAAAGACATAATCAGATGAAAAGTAAAGGGATGAAGGAAGATATACCATGCTAACACTAATTGAAAGAAAGTGAGAGTAGCTATATTAATATCAGACAAAGTGGACCTCAGAACGAGGAAGTCATCAGTGGTTTCCAGCAGTTCCAGAGGAGAAAGGGAGGGATGAATAGGTGGGGGACAGTAGATTTTTAGGGCTGTGACACTATTATGTATGATACATGACATTACCCATTTGTCAAAACTTACAGAACTGTACAGGACACAGAGGGAGCCCTCAGGTAAGTGATAGACGTTAGTCAATGATAATGCATCAGTTTGGTTCACTAGTCACAAATGCACCACACTAATACAAGATAGTAATAGTAGGAGACATTTTGCAGGGAGACAAAGACGTATATGTAAAATCTCTGTACTTTCTGCTCAATTTTACTTTGACCCTAAATCTGCTCTTTAAAAATAGTCTGAAACAATGCTCACTGTGGGCACTTGGCCCCCTCCTCCTCTCACTACAAGACCTGGTCAGAGCCTCGGCTCTCTCCATCCATACAACCCCTGCAGCCTGAGCCCTGACACCCCTCAGGACCCCCAGACTGGCCTCTGCTGACAATTCTCTTGTTTCCTTCTCACGTAGATGGACTGGGGATAAGAAGCTCATGGCGGAGTCCCAGGGGATGGACAAGGGGGCTCTGAGCCTGGTCTACCAAAGAGATACCAGGAGAGTAAAATGTGGTTTAATGAAGTAAAAGGGGGCAATTCAGCCAGAAGGAGGACCCGCTCCCTCCCCAGAGGCCCACTTCTGAAGAGGTCTCAGTGGATTAGAGACCCTCTGAGGGCCACCTTGGGAGTCATGGGCTGAAGATGGAGAAAGAACACGAAGGAAGAACTCCGGTCACTGTGTCGCTCCTGGAGCTGAGTCATCCCCTCCTAGGAATCCTTGGATTGAACAAAACTGGTTCCACAGAAAATCCTTGAAATTATAAGACCTTGCCAATTCCAAATGATTTCTCCTGAGTTGTTAGGATTGGAATCTTTGTCTCTTAGTTAATAACTTCGGGGATACCTTTCAGTCTGGTGCCCCTGCCTGCCTGTCCACAGTGACCACACACAAAGAAGAGAGGGAGTCCCAGAGAAGGGAGATCCCCAGGGCCTTTGAAGGCAAGACCAGGCTTCCCTGTAGCAGAAGGAAATTTTAAATCAGGAGAATGGGTCTCACTTGGGGACAGAGCTCCACCAATCTGCCCCAATGTGCTCTTGTATATGAAAAAGGACATAGCCTGGCCCTGCATTGATCCCCTAGGTTGGCTGTAGGGCCAGGTGGGGCCTAGAGTGGCTGAGCTCCAGGCTGTGACCAGCCCTTTCCACCTCCCCAAGGGCCTGTATAAGTGAGATCACTTTCTGTTTCAGAGCAGTTAGGGAGAATTCTTTCCTAAAATCTGGCTGGCCCCTCCCCCTCCCCCAGCCCAACTGATCTACCCTGGCTACGGAGCAGCTGTTTACCTTGAAGACGGAACACTCCGCAGGGTTCTGAGCCGTTGGCTGTGGCCAGCTGGACACTGGCTCTCGGAGGCAGAGCTGTGGAGCCCTCACAGCCACGGAGAGCCTGCTGCCTGCCTCAGGATCCACTTTCTGCGGGGTGCTTTTGCGGTGGTTCCTGAAAGTTTGACAAACATCCCAGGTCTCCCTGCCTTTCCCTGGGAGATGCTGGTATGTGCTGTGGTGCTAGCTGTGATAGTAAAGAGACAGCACACTTTTAGAAGTGTGAAGTTGCTAGGCAAAAGGAGTTCTGCCTATGATGGAGCCTGTAGTGGCAATGAGAATGTTGGACCAAGGCACAAGCTGATGAAGTCCTCAGGTGCCCTGGGGTGGAGGCCAGTCCTCCCATGTTACAAACCCTGTGCTTATTGGCAATGAATACAATGCCGAGCAAGTCCTCATTTCGGGGAAAGGATGACTTTCCGGAAAAGGCACGGGAGAGCCAGCCTCCTCAACTTTCCCAAGTCACTGATGGAAAACCCATCTTGAAAGCATCATTGAAGGGTAGAGAACAACCTCAGAAGAAAATGGATGATTTGAATAAGACCACTCATTCTCCAGAAGGTTCGGAACTGCTCGCCCAAGAAATTGCCAGGTGGAAGCAGAGAATCCAGAAAATGAAGGAGGAAGAAAGTCTGGAGCAGTCAAAGCCACAAACAGAGCACATCCTGAATGGTAAAATCAGCCAACCGACATCAGTGTCTGAGTACATGCTGAGGACCATCCCCTTACCTGACCTCCTTGGAGATCACGTGGATGATGGGAACTCAAAAGTCCCACAAAAGAAGGAAGCAGAAAACAGCCCTCAATCCGTCCATTGGTCAGAAGCTGATATGAAGGGTGTCATTGGCGATGCTGACTTCGATGTGTCCCTCTGGAGTCCTAAAGAAACAGCCCGACCACTGTGGGAAGAAAAGCAAATGAATGAAGAGCTTCCAGTACGAATACCAAGTCTTGAAGTGGAGGAAGCATCTCTGCGGTACAAGAATTCACAGCTGGAAAGAGAGATTCACCAGCTGAAGCTGCAGCTTCAAATTCTGCCTGAAATGTTTGAAGATCATTTAACACAACTTCAGAAAAAATTTCTTGAGGAGGAACTGCACTGCTTAGAAATGAAGGAGAAACTTCACAGCGTGTGTAAAACCATGAAATCCACAACTGAGGATCATGACCTCTATAAGAAGATGGTGGAAGACATGGGCAAAGAATTGAAGAGAACCAGTTCGGGCTTCCCTGGTGGCGCAGTGGTTGGGAGTCCGCCTGCCGATGCAGGGGACGCGGGTTCGTGCCCCGGTCCGGGAAGATCCCACATGCCATGGAGCGGCTGGGCCCGTGAGCCATGGCCGCTGAGCCTGCGCGTCCGGAGCCTGTGCTCCGCTACGGGAGAGGCCACAACAGTGAGAGGCCCACGTACGGCAAAAAATAAAAGAGAACCAATTCCTACCATCGAAAGGAGATCTGCGTCCATGAGAAAAGAGCTCAAGCACGTGGGATGGCAGCTGTGTCAACTGAGAGAAAGCTCACCGAGCTAAGGAAAGAAAATGAGCACAACAGGAAGGTGCTGGCCAAGGTCGAGCCAAGTTCCAGCCTTTCCCAAGGGGCCCTGGTGCTCCTGCGGCACCACTCACAGCCCACAGGGGCCCCAAAGTGTCAGGGGATGCCCTGGGTCATCAGGCTTCCCAGGAAGCAGGAGAGTCACGCTTTAAGGGCTCAGGGATCTGAGGTCACCTGCAGGTTTGACTCAGTTTCCCCAGCCTCTGAGTTCTAAATACTCAGAACCACAGCACAACATCTGCGTATGTTTTCTCTTTAAAGTTATTTTGATTTATTTCTTTTTAGTAGATGTAACATTATTGTTTTAGGATAGTATTTTTAAATAAAGATTTATTTAATATGTCTTATGAATTTTTATTCTTAATATATTCTTAATATAATCCTTAGGAATACATTATTTTCACACCATCTGACCCTCTAGAATTAGACAATATAAGCACTGTTGTAGAATTTTGATTTAAATAAAAGGTCTATTTTTACTCTGACCATCACTGAAGTTTAACATCGATACAGACACTTAAAACAATAAAGACCGTTTTTGTATGCCATGAGCTGTTATTAGAAGTCTGTACAAGCAACATTTACCTGAATAAATGTTGATTAATTTTTTAAAAACAATTGGAAAAAACCCCTAAACAACAACACTCCATTCATACTTAACAATATTTTTATTAGATTAGTCCTAAATTCATAGGTTAATTTAGGGGAGTTAAAATTTTGCGACCATTTTTTTATTTTGTAATTTTTAAACCTTTCCCGTTTTGTTTCAGATATTGTTTGTTCTTTAGATGGTTCGAAATTTTATACAGTTATAAGAAAACTTTTCCCTTGATGGCAAACACACACACACACACACACACACACACACACACACACATTGCAGATACAAGGCACTTTTACTTTGTATGTCAGTAGCAGAGAATGGTCTAAAAATAGAGTTGCAAAATCAAAAAAAAAATGTTTAAAGAAAAAAGAAAGATAATTCATGCCCACACTAGTTTGTATATACGTAGAAAAGGAGAGTTGCCTGTCTTATCAGACAGGATTCCAGCAAGAAACACTTCATCCCAAAGAGTGCAGATAGAGAGAGTGTGATGACGGCTCAGCTGTGGAGGGAGGAGGGAAGGACCAAGGATGGAGGGCTCCCAGGTGCTGACAAGAGGGGATGCTGTTCCCACCCCTGGGCCTGGGGGGAGGGGGAGGAAGTGGTGTCTTCTGGGCCCCATGAGGACCTACCTGTCAAGGGCGTGGGGAAAACTGTTCTCACCCCCTTCCCTCCCGTGCTCCCGTTTACTGCTGGGGCAGCAGCCATCCAGAGCGCCTGGGTAGCGCAGGCAGGGACTCAGCCTCCCGGCACAGAGCAGGCCAGAAAAGGGCACAGGTGAATTTGGAGAATGACCTGCAGGCCTGAGTCCATTCAATTGAAAGTCTGCGTGTATTTTGTCACATTTATTCCCACTCATTTATTGAATAAACATCTATTGAGCGTCTACGATGCTTTCAGCACAGTTCTAGGTCCTCGGGATGCAGCGACGAAAAAACCACGCGATGAGACCCGTAGACCCACAGAGCTAACTAACATTCCAGCGAGAGGCAAGGTCAGATAATAGAAAGGAAGCAGAAGGGGTGATGTGGGAAAGGAGGAGGATGAGAAGATGACAAGGTCATGGGCTTGAAGCTGTAGCTGGGCTGGGTCCCTCCACCTTCTGCGGGGACCTTTGGCCTGTGACCTCTGCAGCACCTGACCCGCCACAGAGCCTTCCACAGAGCCCAGCATGCAGCCTGTTGGCTCTGGGGCTGAGGCTTCTTTCCTTCTTCCCTGCTGGGGGCTGGAGCCCCAGCCTGGCGCAGAGAGGCTGTGCTCCTGTCAGCTGGCAGCCGTAGCCAGAGTGGAAGCATAACACCAGCTTCACCTTTGGGAGTCCCTTGTCATTCTTGCCGTTTGTGATCCCTCCCATCTTGAGGGTGTTATTTTGTGACTGGACCCGGCCTCCTCATTGCCCGACTCAGCATAGCATGGCGGTTAAGGGACTGACTCTTGGTACCATCACATGACAGCTGTGTGTCCTTGGCCAAGTCTCTTAACCTCTCTGTGCCTCAGCTTCTCATCTGTAAAATAAGAATGCTAACAAATAGTACCTATGGTTGGCGTGAGGTCACATGAGAACACCAGTAAAGTGCGTAGAACGATGGTTGTCACGCAGTAGAACCTATGTACCTATTATCCAGCGACAGCAGCAACGGCAATATTCCCCTGGACCAAGTGGAGCTCCGGGGTGGTGGGCTGAGCCAGGCCTGGAAATCAAACAGGCCATCCATGGTGAGGCAGGTGAGTGGGGATCCAGCAGCTGACGGGGATGCAGGAGGTGCAGCCAGCCTGGCTGAGCAGAGCGTGATGGTAGTGGGTAGGCTGGGTGCTCAGGGTGCTTGGAGGGCAGGTCTACAAGAGAGTAAGGTGGCCGCAGGGAAGCAGCTGTGCAGCCCCAGGCCACCATGATCCGCTGAGCCTCGGGACCCCAGCTCTTCCAATAATCTTCCCTCAGGCCCTCAAGGGTAGGGCAGGGCTGAGCCTGTAGGTTAAATCCATCTATGGGGCAGAGCTGGGCTGGGCGTCACGCAGGTCACCTGTAAAGGGGGGTACCTCCAGCGCGTTGTGAATGAAGTTTATTCTCTAATGACCATCATGGGGGGCAGGGGGGCAGGAAGGGTAAGCTGAAACACAGGTGGGCAGACACTTGGCACGACTGCGAAGCTGCTGGGTTCTCTTTTCTGAGCTCTTGAATAGCTCTTTTCCTTTGTCCCCGTGTGCCTGGGTCTTCCCCGCTGCCCTCTGGCTGGCTTCTAACGATCATCCATCTAAGCCTGACCTTTCCCCACTGGGCCTATTTAAAAATCTCACTTTAGGGCTTCCCTGGTGGCGCAGTGGTTGAGAGTCCGCCTGCCGATGCAGGGGACACGGGTTCGTGCCCCGGTCCAGGAAGATCCCACATGCCGCGAGCGGCTGGGCCCGTGAGCCACGGCCACTGAGCCTGCGCGTCCGGAGCCTGTGCTCCGCAACGGGAGAGGCCACAACAGTGAGAGGCCCGCGTACCGCAAAAAAAAAAAAAATCTCACTTTCTTCTTTCTTCCACTCAAATGGCGCCATTCTTGAATACTCATCAGCTGGGCATAAGATGAAGCTTAACTGATAGATCCACACTATACTGCTAAAGTCTGCCGACCCCCCACAAGAACATTTGTATTTTTCAAAATGCTGCCGGGTAGCCAAGCGCTGGGATTTGAGGAGGTGTCAGGCAGTGCTTCTTTCTGATCCCAATACCTCCTGCTCATTTTTTCTCCCCATCTTTCCTTTCTCTCCCGCCCTCCCACGCCTCCTCTCTCCCCACTGGAGGGGTTTCTGCTCCCTAAAGGTGTGCAGCAAGAGGGAAACGAGGAAGAAAGTGGTGGATTCAGAGCACTTCCTTTAAGAAATCGTACTTCCCTTTCATTTCTACCTCTTCCAGCAGTAACGTTTTTTTCCAAGCCTTTGAGATTTGTTTTGTTTTGCTTTGAATGTCTGAGCTTTTCTGGTCTTTTCTAAAGTTTTTAAAAAGAAAATGTTAATTGCTCTCTAAGGGACATACATGAAAGTGTACCTTACACACATACACATCAGAAATGTACAATCCAATGAATGATCACAAATGGACACACGAATGTAGCCCCACCCCAGGTCAAAAAAGGGGTCCTTAGCAGGACCTTCAGGTTTCCTCCGATGCCCACGTCCTTCCCTCTACTCTGAATTCTACCACTATAGGTTAGTGTTTAAACATTTTATATTTGTCTTCTTTTAAGGTGGGCTTCTTTCCCTCCGCATTTTTTTTTTGCTTGTAGCTGTGCTGCCTTCATTTCATTGTTACTTAGTGCCATTGTATGAAGATATAATTTCTTTATCCATTCTCTTGTTAATGGACTTCTGGGTGGTTTCTTTTTTGAGTGATTACTAATAATGAGGCTATGAACATTCTTGTTCATATCTTTGGGTAGACATAGTATACAGAGGTACAACTTTAGTAAATGCTGCCAACGTTTTCCAGAAACTGTTTCATTTTACCGTCTACTCAGCAGTGTATTAAGAGTTCCACTTGCTCTGTATCTTTGCCACCAAATGGTTTGCTTCATCGCTTTAGCTTTTCTGAGGGGTGCGTATGGTTTTTCTTTTGGCTTTAATCTGCGTTTCTCTGGTGACTAATGAGACTGAGCACCTTTTCATTTATTTTCACTTATTTTATTTTTTGATCTAATTGAAAATCTTCTGGCTGTGGCCTCAGCAGGATCTGATCCGTGGCAGACCCGTGGCAGGGAATTTCAGATCTAAACTCATTTCCAAAATGTCTTGGGCATCTGCGTTAATTTCCCAGGGTTGCCATAACAAATTACCACAAACTTGTTTTTTTATTGATTTTATTTTCACTGCTCATTAGGATAGGCTCTTCTATGAGGTTTTTCCTTTCCAGTTTCTTAATAGCGTCTTTTGATGAACAGAAGTTCTCCGTTTTGGTGAAATACAGTAAATCAATATTTTCCACTATGGTTATTGTTTCATGTGTCTTGAAGAAACCTTTGGTGACTCCAAAGTCATGAAGACATTCCCCTGTTGTATTTCTAGAATTGTTATCGTTTTGCTGTTCACATTTAAACCTATAACTGATCTGAAATTGATTTCTATGTATGGTGTGAGGGGGCTGATAAGAGAAATATTTTTCCCTACAGACAGCCAATTGACCCAGAATCGTTTATTGAAAAGCCCCCACTTCCCCTCCATTCTGCAGTACAAATCTTTTGCTATAAATCAAAAACCAAAGTGTTCCTTTGTATGTAGTTCTGTTCCTGGGTGCTTTATTCTGTTCCATTGGTCGCCGTTTCTGTCTTTTTGCCGATAACACACTATTTTAATGACTAGCTTGCTAATAAGTCTTGCTTTCCAGAAAGGGTAAGCGTTCTAGCTTTCTTGTCGAATGTTTTCGCTGTTCCTGAACTTTTGGACTTTCACACACATTTTAGAATCAGCTTATCAATTTTCACAAATATCTACCTAGATTTTGATTGTGGTTGCATTTCATCTACCTCGTGACTGCATTAATCCATTTGGAGAGAACTGATACCTTTACATTACTGAACCTTCCAATCCATTAACTTAATGTATGCCTTCATTTATCAAACCTTTACTTTTTCTTAATAATATTTTACTTTTTGTGTGTGGAGGTCCTGCATATCTTTTGTTATAAATTTATTCCTAGGTATTTAACATGGCTGATCCTATTATAAATAGTAGAGTTTAAATCTTTTATTTTCTAATTATTTGTTGATTATTGATTTTTTTTATACTGACCTTGTATTTAATAAAATCTAAATTAACTTCCAAAAATATTCTTATCAGTTAGCATCAGTATTTGTTTCCTAGGGCTGCCGTAACAGATGACCACAAACTTGGTGGCTTGAAACAATGCAAATTTATTCTCTCACAGTTCTGGAGACCAGAAGTCCAAATACAAGGTGTCAGTAGGGCTCTGCTCCCTCTGAAATGTCTAGGGGAGAATCCTTCCTTGCCTCTTCCAGCGTCTGACAGCCCCAGGTGTTCTTTGGTTTGTGGCAACATAATTGTAATCTCTGCCTCCATTTTCATACATCTTCTCTCTATGGGTCTGAAAGCTCCCTCTCCAGGAATTCCCTGGTGGTCCAGCAGTTAGGACTCTGTGCTTTCACTGCCAAAGACCTGAGTTCAATCCCTGGTCGGGGAACTAAGATTTAGGGCCCGTCCTAAATCCAGGATGATCTTATCTCAAGATCCCTAACTTGATAACATCTGCAAAGATCCTATTTCCAAATAAGTCACATTCACAGATACTGGGGGGGATACGAGTCAATCCACTACAGCATCCAAGCAAATACATATGTTTAATCCTTTCTCCACCAGAGTGAGTTTCCACACTTGGCTTTTCTTCACTTTGCAGTGTGTCTTGAAGACTGTTTCCTATCAATCCTTCAAGGGTAGCCTCGTTCTCTCGAAGGCTGCGTAGTTCTCCACTGTGTGGAAATACCACCACTTATGGGACCTGCCCACTATTGCAGGGTGTTTGGGAGAAAGCAGAACCTTAGCGCGCACTCAACCCCATTCTAGCAGGTGACCCTCCCCGGGCAGGTGGTTTCCGTCCCTGGCCTCAGGCGCCTCCTCTATAGGATGGACGTTGGAGAGATAGTCTCAGCCTGCCCTCCAGCTGCTGGGCATCGAGGTCTGATACTCCCCAGTGCTTCCCCCTGTGCAACCTCCAGTCGGGGTCTGGGGGTCCCTGCTTCCTTCCCCGGGCACAGACTGATGGTGGTTTGCACATGTGGGAGGGAAGTGCAGGAAGAGGCATAGGGTTCTGACTTAGGCGGAGGGAACTTCCTGAATGAGGTCCGTCCGTCGTGTCCAAACCAGGGGCTTGGGGTGTTGGATGGAGTAATATTACCAGCTAGATGACCTTTGCCTGCGGCACTGCTCCCACTCAGAAGCACAAGCAGGACTGTCCCCACGCTCTGTAGGGTCCGGGCCACTTGTCAGTTTCTTGCCTTTGTTTTATAATCCTCTTGGCGACTTCCATGCCTTATTAAGGTTTGGGTTTCTGAAATAAAAACCAGATGCTTGATGTCTCAGGGCCGTGAATGCTTTTCTAAAAGCCCCTTTGAGCTGCGTGTCTCAGAGAGTACACGGCTGCTGCAAGCGGTGTGGCTGCCCGTGGCTCCGAGGTGCTCCAGAGCTTGCTGCAAAAATCATGTGTCATAATATTATTCTTTACCATGGGTTAATTATAGGAATTTTTCTCAGCTTGCAGCAGTTAGAAAATCCTGTGTGACAGGCAAGGATCTGAGTTCCTGAGATCTGGGCGCATCTTGTGTTTATGTTCCCATTTCCCTCAGCTCATCCAGCCTCGGTGATCCAGCCAAGGTCACCTTGGTCTGAGTTTGCGCAGAGGCCTGTCACACGCTGTAAGGCAGTGTGCCCTCACCCACTGGCACAGCTAGTGAATTCCAGAGCAGCAACGTGTGTCTAAAATGTCTTCCCCCATTTATCCTTTTCACCAGAAATGGTTCCCTTTTATTCGTAAGAGCAAAGTCTTCAGATATCTAAACCAACAGTTGAGGCTCAGGGGTCGACATGGCAGAGGGAGGGTAGAGGGCTTGGGATTAGGACAGATGGGTCTTCTGGCTCTGGCTGTACCATGAAAATCCTTGATCTTGGGCTCTCCCATTATGGACGCCGAATGTCTGAGTTTACCAATGTATGCGTTCAACCATGTGCTGAGGCTACAGAGCGGGATCAGGCATGACCCAAGCTCTCAGGGGGCCGACAATCTAAGATGGGAGACAAACATGAAAATCAGAGCTTGAAGCCATTTTAGGGGATTTGACGGAAGTATGTAGGGCTGACCATGAGGACGCAGTGGAGGAAAAGCTCAAATCTCCCCACGATGTCAAGATGCATAAGACAGGGTGGCACCAAATGTTGAACCATAAGTCGGCATCTGCCTCACTGGGCAGGAGGACAGGGCATTTGTGCAGGCAGCGGAGGGGGGAAAAGCCTGGTGTGCCTGGGGAGCTACAAGTGGCCCAGTGTGGCTAGAGCATAGGGAGCAAACAAGGCAGGGCCAAGTCGGGGAGGACCTTGTATGCTCTGCAGGGAGCTCAGGCTTTACTCCTGGGGCCAGGGTTCTCAACAGAGGCCATTTCCCAGTGTCTGAAGACATTTTTGACTGTCACCACCAGGGAGGTAAGGATGCTACTAGCAACTGCTGGGTAGAGGCTAGGGATATGCTGATCATCCTGAATGCACAAGAC
>NW_020174642.1:1071264-1138674 GCF_003031525.2 Neophocaena asiaeorientalis asiaeorientalis
TCGATGACGCCAAAGTTGAGAAACCCTACTCTTAGGCTAATGGGGAGCTGTTGGAGAGTTTAGAGCTGGAGAGTGGCGCGCCCAGCTTCCTTCTTAAGAAGATCGCTGTAGGAACGCCGTGGGAAGCAGATCTGAGGAAGGAATCCTGGAGAAAGAAAGATTGTTTCAGGAAAGAGATGTGATGTCTTAAGCTAGGAGTTGACAAACTATGGCCCATGGTCCAAATCTGGCTTGCCATCTGTTTTTGTGTGGCCCAGGAGCTAAGAATGGATTTTACATTTTTAAATGGTTGAGAAAAATCAAAAGATGAATAATATGTTGTCACATGTAAAAATTATATAAAATGCAAACTTCAGTGTCCAAGAGTAGCTCTGTTGGGACACAGCACATTTATTTATTTCCTGATTATCTAGGACTGCCTCTGAGCTACAAGGAGAGAGTTGAGTAGTTGTGACAGAGACCGCACAGCCCACAAAGCCTAAAATGTTTACTATTTGGCCCCTTATACAAAAAGTTTATCAATCCTGACTTAAACCAAGGCAATAAGGTGGAGATGGCAGAAAGATACAGGTCCGGTAACGATGTAAGAGGAATAGAATTAATGGGCTTAGCCATGATTGAATATGGGGTCAGGAAAAGAGATTATTTTCTAGCTTGGGAGCTTTGGTAAGAGGGAAAAAGGATCCAGGTTTCAGGGGAAGATAATAAATTGGGTCTTGGATATATTGAGTTTGATCTGAGTGACATAAGAATAATTGTGAGACATCTAGGTTGAACACACACGACTGGGGCTTAAGAAAGATGTAGAGGCTGGACATGAAGATTCACAAATCTTCACCCTTTGGAGGATGGAGGAAGTCAGGATAGCAAGTGAAATGGCCTAAGACAATGGGTTTCCCCCTTTAAAAGGTCACAGCACTCTTGCGGAATCTACTAAAAACTTTAGTCTCCCTGCCAGAAAAAGAACACACTCAAAAATCTTCATAGCATTTCTGGTTCCAGAATCACAATGAAGTCCCGGACTCAAGATTAAGAATGTCTGGTCTGGAACAAACTTAAGGGCAAAAGGAGGGTCAAGCATAGCCTTTAGGGGGCACATCAACATTCGCGGTGTGGGCAAAGAAAAAGGAGCCTGCGAAGGAGGCTGGTCTGAGAGATGGGAAGAGACCCAAGATGCTCTAAGAACTAAGCCAAGGAAGAGAATATCCCAAGAAGAGCAGATTGAAGGATCAAAGTATTCTGTGCTGTGGAGAAGTTCAGCCACACGGTTGAAAATCTATCAGGGATTGGGTGGCAGTGGTCGTGGGTGAGATTTGTCTGGGCCTCTCGGGGAAGTGGAGACTGGGTGAGGGCTGGAGGTGGGGAAGGACAGACAGTAGGTACAGGCTCTTCTGTCAGAGGTTGGGTATGAGAAAAGAAGAAAGCCACAGCAATAGTTTTGGTTGGATACAAGGAGCTGAGGAACATTTAGTGTGTGTTGCTTGTATAGTCTTAATCTGAGATGACTTGAGTTTTACAGTATTTTGGTAATGAACCAGAAGACAAGGAGAGTTTGAAAACTACAGAAGAGAGCAGAGGAAGCTGAGGAGCAAGATTCTGGTCCCTGGGGGAGGTGGTGCAGACGAGTGGGGTGGGAAGGTCAAGAGATCTCGTGGCTGACCCTCCAGGTCTCCATGCTCCCCTCCACCCACCAGACAACACCTCCCTGCTCACCACAGCTAGAGTGACTTCAGCTGAATGTCTGTAGCCTCCCTTAGTCCTTCCTGACAATCTGTGAGAAACATTGATCCGGGTGGAAACGTTTTTGGAACGCGTATCCAACATACTTAGCCTAACTTGAATCTCAACAGAAAAGTCTGGAGCCTAAGCAATATGTGAGCTCAAATGTACTGATGCCATTCACTGCTTTTAAGGGAATGATAAGTAGATGTTGATATTTTAAGGACAGTTATCTTGTTGAGTGCATAAATAAAAGTAGTCAGTTTAAGATGTTTGAACCAATCAAATACACACTATGTCAAATCAGAGGTGCAAATTAGTAGCAAAATATATAACAAATCTTCCTTTCACAGTATTGCCGAGTTTGAGAATTTCTATATTCGGAAATATAAATCATATTAGTAATCAACCAGTGTACATTTCCAGAGAACTTGCTAACATATTCCTGTAAATGCTGAGTGTGGGAGATTGCTTCTTTGGTGGCCTCCAGTGAAGACAGCCCCCTCCCAGTGTTCCCTTCCCCTGAATCTGGGTTGGCCTGGACCTTCTTTAAAGAATAAAGTGTGTCAGGAGTGATGCTGAGCCAGTTCTGTGTCTATACTTTTTAAAGGTCCAATAGCTTCAGCTTTTGTGCTCTGGGGAAGCCAGTTGCCATGAAAGAAGTCCAATCACCCAGAGATGAATATGCCAGAAGAGGCCCAAGCTAACTGTGTAGAGAAGCCATGTGGAGAATAGTTGACAGGCCCCCACCCCCAATAGTGATAGCCGAGGCCCCAGACACATGAACCAAGCAGAACCATGTGAGAAAGCCCCAGATGTTCAAGCTACCAAGTTGGTACCATGTGGAACAGAGATAAGCTCTCCCCACCAAACTATCCAATTTGCAACATCTTGACCACATAATAAAATGGTGGCTCTTTTAAGCCACTAAATTTTGGGTATATTATTTTGCAGCAAAAGCCAGTAGAAACATGGACATTTCTGGTGCAGTTAAGATACACAGAATGGGAGGAATACGTGCACATTAAACGTTTGCAAAGAATCAGATCAGTTGGTTGGCCTTGGGTGGCGAGGAAAGGGATAAAGTTAGATCCTTCACTTCAACCTAGACGAACATTAATTCCAAATAGTATTTGTACAGCACTGCTGTAAGATGTTATAGGATATGTCTGTAATATTCTATTGTTACTGAACCAAACTTGGGTCTGCTTGCCTGCATGCAGTAAAGCCAGTCTACTGACGCTGGGTTGTGCTGAAGGAAAGTGCAGCATTTATTGCTGGGTGCCAAGCAAGGAGTCCAGGCAGCTAGTGCTTAGAAGGCTTGAACTCCCTGACGGCTTTCAGGGAAAGGTTTTTAAAGACAGGGTGAGGGAGGGGGGTTGTGGGGTGTGTGATCAACTCATGGACATTCTTCTGATTGGTTGGTGGACATTCTTCTGATTGGTTGGTGGTGAGGTAATCAGGAGTCAACATTATCAACCTTCTGGTTCCAACTGGTCTGGGGTCTACATGCTTGTGAGCAGCATGCCATTAACTTCTTCCCCCTGGTGGGGGCTTCAGTATCTGCAAAGCAACTCAAAGGACATGGCTCAGAATATTCTCTATAGTCCTTGAGGAGGAACTAAAAGTCCTTGACTTTGTTTAGTGGCTAAACTATTATTATTTTGTCTTGGTTGACTGTTTTCCTTTCCTTCTGCATTTCCTCACTTCTCTGATTAAATTTACTCTTTGGAACTTGGGAAAGGCCTAGGAGGCTAAAGTTTTTCTACAGACAAGAGGCAGGTAGAGGACATGGTGGGTAGGTTGGGGCGAGGGTCGGGTCTGTTCCAGGAAAGCCCTATAAGGTCCTGCTTGGTTACAGTATGTTTATGAGCTTTTGGTCTACTTTGTCAGGTTGTGTGGGTGGGAAGGGAGCAGAGGCAAAAATAATCTATGTTCCTTGTATAAAAGTCCTAAAGGCCAGAGAAACAGAAAAGGCGAAAATAAAAATTATCCACAATCCCATCACACAGGGATATCCACTGCTGGCATTTTTGTTTAGATTTTTCTAGAGGATTTTCTATGCATGCTAATAATCATATTGTATAACTGTTATAATCTATTTTGTCTACTCTTTATCATGAACGTATGTTCATGTCTACCAATAATGTTAGTATTAGGGCCACACAATATTACATCGATGAATGTCTAGCAAGTTTCTGGTTGCTGGACATTGAAGCTGGTTGCAATTTTTCAATTCCACGGTGAATGCTTCAGTGAACACTGGTATGACTAGATCTTTGTGCACATATATAACATTTCTTAGAATAAGTTCTGTAAAGTGGAATTGCTAGGTAAATAAGTTTGCATTAATGAAGCCTTCTTGATATGTAATTCCAAATTATTGCAAAGAAAGAGATGAAAATGGTCCACCCTTCCCAGCAGTACCAGAGAATAAGTTTCCTTGCATATATGTTCTCCCAAACCATAGCTAATATCACCATTGTTAGTTTTCAAAAAAGGCACTACTTTTTGAAAATTGCTACTAGTATTTGACTGAAGTGCACATACATTCCAACTGAAAATAAGCCAAACACCAAGGTGGAGGTGAGGGTGTGGGGAAGAGCCAGCTAGTGAATATTTTAGACTTCGTGGTCCGAGAGTCAAACTCGAGGACGTTACAGAGGTACTTACAGAATCATCGAAAAATATAAAAATTGTTCTTAGCTTGAGGATATACCAAACATGAGGTGGGCTGGATTTGGCCCTTGGGGCAGAGTTTGCTGACTGCTGCTCTAAACTGTCGCCCCCTCACCCCGAGCCTGAGGCACTTTCTCTGACCGTTTTTTCAGCAGCTGGGGAGGTGAGTCCACATTGGGTAACTCTCAGGGTGGAATTTTCCACAAAAGTCCCCTGAGGAAGAATTTACTAGAATCCTAGGTTGCCATCATTTTCTGTGGTCTATTAAAATACCCCAACCACGGCTCCAGTGTCTGGGTGGCCATGGCTACAGTCGTGTGAGTGTGCATTCAACCAGCTAGCAGAGCTCGTGCCATGAACCCACTGCTATTAGACGGGGCTCGTTCTCACTGTGTAATTTATAATATGAATGTGAGTTTATTTTTCTGGTCATAGAAGTATTATATACTTGTTTTAAAAAGTACAAAATATTATTAATATACTCACCTATCAGAGATAACCTCTATTAATATTTTGGTTAATTTCCTTGTAGTTGTGTGTGTGTGCATCTCTGTGTGTGAGAGAGAGAGAGAAACGGAGAGACAGAGAGATAAAAAGAGAGGTAGAGAGAGACAGAGACAGAGAGAGGAATGGAGGTGAGAGAGACAGAAAGAAAGAGAGATTGAGAGGGGAAGAGAGACAGAGATAGAGAGACAGAGACACAGAGAGAAATGAGGGAGAAGAGAGACACTCCAAAACTGGAATTATACTTGTGTATAGTTTTCTATGGTATAGTCTTAGTCATTTAGCACTGAGCTATGGGTGTCAGAGGTTAGTGGATACAGCATCACATGGTTGTATCTTTTTCAAATGATTTCCCAGCTGATGGACATTTGGGCTTTTCCCAATTTTCCAATGTTATAAATAATGCTGCATGAAATGTCTTTAAATGTAAGTCTTCACCCATGTCTTTATGTCTTTTATTATTTCCTTAGAACAGGTTCCAACAGTAGGAATTGCCTTTCAAAGAGTGGGAATGTATTTAATATCTTTTATACTTATTGCCACTTGCTTTTCCAGAAAAGTTGCACTAATTTATAACAATGTATTCATGTGATTAGAATCACATACTTGGAATGACAGAATTTTCCAAATTTTTGCTAATTTTGATAAGTAAACTACAATTTTTTGTGGGCTTACATATTTATTTTTTTTCCAGCTGTTTTTACCATCTTCCTATGTACATTATCCATTTGTATTTGTTTTATGAAATATATTTGCATTTCTTACCCATTTTGCTAATTGTTCCATTTTTTTTTTTTTTTTTTTTTTTTGGAGTGGTACGTGGGCCTCTCACTGTTGTGGCCTCTCCCATTGTAGAGCACAGGCTCCGGACATGCAGGCTCAGCAGCCATGGCTCACGGGCCCAGTCGCTCTATGGCATGTGGGATCTTCCCGGACCGGGGCATGAACCCGCGTCCCCTGCATCGGCAGGCGGACTCTCAACCACTGCGCCACCAGGGAAGCCCCAATTTTTCCATTTTTAAATTGTTTTGTAAGAATTCTTTAAATATTAACAACATTAACTCTATTGTATATGTTGCAAATATTTTGTGACTTGCCCTTTAATTTTTTTAGGGTGTCTTTTTGCTGTGGAGAAGCTTTGTATCTCTACGTACTCATATCTAACAAGCTTTCTTTGTGACTCCTTCCCTTGCTTTTATGTTTGGGAAATTCATCTGTGGGATCATCCTCTAACCCGCTGCACCTTTGAAGTTTTTTTTTCTGATGGCTCCTTGTTTTATATTTAATTCTTTAAGCCATCTGGAATTAATTTTAGTCTAGGTTAAAGTGAAGGATCTAACTTCATCCTCCTCCCCCCTCCCCAAAGCTAACCATCTGATCTGGCTTTATGGACTAATCCTTTCCAAGCATTTAATGCATGACTTTCTCCCCCCTGTAGCCTTGGGGGTGGGAGAGCGGGAAGGGGAAGGGAGAAGGGAGAGAAAGAGATGGAGATTCTCTGAGCTACCATCCAGAGCTGCCCAATAAGACCTGGGGTGGAGGTGGGGAGCTTTTGTCCCCAGCAGCCTGTGATCCTCTGCAATGCACTGCAAGTTCCTGTGTGCAGAGCAGCAATCCCCAGCAAGGAGTAACAGAGGCCATCTCCAACCCTGGCCCCAAATCGGAGGGCTCTGACACAACTTAGTTGCTGAAGTTATCAGCCCGAGTCTAGGGGATGGTATCTCCACCTCAGGCGCTCACGTGGGCGCAGCATGCTTTGTTGAAGCATCACACTGACTGTCCAGGTGAAGATCTCCCTCCAGGCTCCTCTCCCACGTGTGTATATATGTGTCCCATTACTCAGGGATTTTCAGAGATTCCTCTGTCTGGTCATCTGTCTCCTGGAGACCACATCCTTGGCCACACCTTTAGCTAGTCCTGAGCTCCCCTTGCTGGTTTCTGCTCTGCCATGTTATTTGTCTACATATTTACCAGGTGGACAATGTGGGGTGTCAACCAGGACATTGATCACCTTCCCTGCCCTCTAGGAACTCACAGTCTGAATAGCATGTGACCAAGAAACGTTTCACTACTACCTGATCCAGAGGATGACTGGCTGGGGGCTTCCTGCTTGGGACTGTGACCCTAAATCACGACTAAACCTACCAACACTTACTCAACCAGTGTTTCCAAAGTGCCTCCAATGTACCTGGACACTAGGCATTGGAGCAAAGCAGTACAGATGCATTTTAAGAAAACATATTCATACAGGTACAAACATCATTATAATGACAAATACATTTGTTCATATTTTGAGTACATATAAACATGATACAGTTGACCCTTGAACAACATGAGGGTCAGGGTCACAGCCGAAATTCCACATATAACTTTTTACTCCCCCCAAACTGAACTACTAATGGTCTTCTGCTGAATGGAAGCCTTGCCAATAGCACAGTCAATTATGTACAAACATAATTTGTACATTATATACATTATATAATGTATTCTTACAATAAAGTCAGCTAGACAAAAGAAAATGTTGTTCAGAAAATCATAAGAGAATAGATATCTAATAAGGACCTACTGTATAGCACAGGGGACTCTACTCAATATTCTGTAATGGCTATATGGGAAAAGAATCGAAAACAGAGTGGATATTTGTACATGGTGTGACTGATTCACTTTGCTGTACACCTGAAACTAACACAACATTGTAAATCAACTATACTCTAATAAAATTTTTTTTAAAAAGTGAAAAAAAAGAGAAAGTTGTAAGGAAGAGAAGATACATTTATAATCATGTACTGTTTTTATCCATATTGTAAATTTACGTCATCTGCTTATAAGATGAATTGTCTGTCATACCCACAACAGTATTATCTTATATGATACAAAACAATGTAGATGTCATATGTATTACTAACACTAGACATCGAAAATGAAAAGATAATGTGAAAAAGAAATTCATATTTATTTACAAGTATAATGATTCATGCCTTGATAACGAAGAAGCAGCAATGTTTTATGCTCGCCTAATGTAATCATTACAATTGCTTCACGGTAGCCAAGCCAAGCCACTAATGAATGAATCATTATAAAATTTTCATGGCACACACAGTGTTACAGTCATCTTCTTAATATAATATTGGAAACATTGTTACATTTTTTAAAAACCACTTACCTGTGATGATAGGCTGATATGCAGTTTCTCCAGTTACCAGGGAGAGAGGCATACGTTACAGTAATGTAATTCTTTGAAAGCAAAGTTGTGAAACAGTAAGAAAACGAACACATTATTAATTTTATATCCAATATCACTCGCTTTATGCCTATGTAAGGATAGATTCATATCTATATTTTATGCATATATTTTATTATATATGCATATATACAAATATATATACATATATTTTATTCATGACATTCTTCACTTTTTCTTCCTTTTTTCGCTATTTCTTTCTAGGCTATGCAGTTCATCTGAGAGTTTTTTCAATTGACATAAATCTCAAAAAATTTCTCCAATATATTAGTTGAAAAAAAATCCACATATAAGTGGACACACACCGTTCAAACCCATGTTGTTCAAGGGTCAGCTGCAGCTCATGAAGTCTTTCCCGGCTAGCTTCCCACTACCATGGCTGGGATAATCAGACACTGGGTCAGGATCAACCCCAGGAAACGGCAGCCCTGGGAGTCAACCCCGAGGCAACCTGTTCAGGTCCTGCCTCAGTTTCCCCTCTCAGGTTCATGGCCCTCCATCATGATGGGTCAGTGCATCACCACCCATCATTTTTCCCCCTTTTGCCCCATCCCCAAACGTATCCATCTCCATGCACCTTGTCTTGGCCTCTTCTCATCCTAACTCTAGGGATCCATCTGGGTTACTTCTCTTTCCTTTCAATTCCCTTGCTTCCTGCTTGCATCCGCCAGCATATCTGCCTGTCCCCGTGCCCAGATGGCCCCTACTCTTTCTACAGCTACATTTGCAAAACGATGGCCTTTGTATAGGATGCTTTGGGCCCTCAGCCCAGACGGGTGCAAGCATAGTACGTGTAAAATTGGGTGTGGTGGCTCTTATCCTAAAGCTCGATCAACGTGTGCAGACGACATGCCAGGCGAGAGAGGTCACATGTGCAAAGATTTGCACTTTAGTATCATAATAAGCCTTGAAGGAGTTTGCTTTTATTTCTCCCTTATTTTCCTCCCTCCCTCAATATAAACATTATTGACACTCCTAATGGATGATTTTTTTTTTTTAACCAAAGAAAGACCTTTGTCTTCGGCAGACAGTGTTTCTGCAAGAATATCTGAGGAAAATTTGGGCGCTTCTACTGCGTGGTTTGATGTCTGCATTTCCGAGGTCACGTGGAAAGTGGTTTGTGGTCGGTTCATATGTCTCTAAAGTGTGCGCGGGGGAAACAGATGTAAAGCACACTTTAAAAAGCATGTTCTTTTTTAGGTAGACCCAGATCCCTTTGTTCAGGGCGTGTCAATCTGCCTACCTGCCTACCTCTTCCTCCCCTGATGCAGCCACGTGAGCACAGCTCACAGAGCCCACCTAAAAAGAATAATAATGACAACAGTAACATTGTGACCTCAGCTGCCATTCCTGTCCCTGGGCTCCAGGCACTTTGCTTGGTACTTTATGTGGACCATTCGATTCAATCTCACAGCAGCTCACTGAAGCAGGAACTCTTTTTGTCATGCCCATTTACAGATTGGGAAACAGAGGATCAGAGAAATTAAGAAATGAGTCCAAAGCCACACAGCTAGTCGGTGGCAGAGCTGGGGTTTGAACCAGGCTTCCTGGGTCCAGAGTCCCCACTCCTGACTTTTGGAGCCTCTAACACTAAGGCTTAGTTTACAGGGCTGTGGTAGAGCATCCCCATGCATGCCTGGCCCCTACAAAGGGCACTGAATTGTAGCAGTGGTGGTGGCTGGTGCTGGGATTTGTGACTTATTGTATGGCTGTCTCCAGGCCATGTCCCGATGGGGTCCTGGTGCCTCCCCCTCACAGCTGGAGTCACTTGATGTCCGCCTGTGGAATCGGGCCCTGTTTTCAAGAGCAAGGCTGAGCTGTGGGCAGGCCCTCCAGAAGGACAAACACTTCAGTTTTTCACCTTTGAGTTAATCTGACATGGGCCCCCCCTCCCCTCTCTCTGCTTGTCTCTGTCCTTCCAGTTGGGTGCCACCTTGGGCCCAGTTCTCCGACTCCCACCATGTCACCACTGGTGCGGGGGCTTCCAGGACTTGGGGTCACAGTCTTGCCAGAACGGGCACTGAAGTGCTACCTGTGGACCTGGGTCCCTGCTGCCAGCACTTCTGTGCGTCATCTGGGTGACTGGGCCTGGGTCTGGCTGATTTGTCTGGAAGCATCACCTGCCTACAGGCCTGCAGAACCAGAGCTGAGGCCATCGGCTTCTAGGGTAATTGGGAATCTAAATGCCCCCTGGGTCCTCTGTAGCTTTGGCAGAGAAGGGGGGACCACAGTGTAAAGCGAAAGAGAGAGAAAGCGTGGCCGGAGAGAGAAGTTGGGGAGCAGAGGGTGGGAGAAGGCTTCTGGGGAAGGTGTCTTTGAACAGGTGAGAGGGTGGGCGCTGCCATGTCGATGGCTCCCGTGTGGGCTTGGGAGGGCTGGAAGGAACCACTGGCTGTGCTCCGTGCCTCCGTTGGGATGCTCTACACATCATCTTGGTTCCCTCCCGGTTGCCAGGAAACATTTGGGTTGCATCCTCCATCACCACAGCCCCTGGGTCCAGAAGCAGCCTCTGCAGCTGTAACGGGCACCCGTCACACCTCCCCAGCCGAGGGGGCCCGTCTGAGCCAGGGCCGTGCCCAGCTGGCTCACCAGCCAGCACCGGCACTAGGGCTCCGGAGCTCACAGGTATTCCTGTGCATCATGAGCGGTGATTTGCAAAACAGGGCCTGCACTGTGGATCGGCACGCTCAGTTTAGTCCCGTGTCCACAGCGAACTGTACCTGCAAACAGAATCTCCAGGGGCGCTTGGTAAAAAGGTTGGTTCCTGGGCCGACCCCAGGTGCCCGGAAGCTTGATGAAATCCAGCCCTTACGCTGTGCCAAGAACTACCCTGTGCCCCTTACACATGTTAATTCACTTAGACTTCACAGCCCTATGAGGTGGAGGCTGCCGTTATTGTTCCCATCTTACACGTGACGAAACTGGCACAGAGAAGGTGGGTAACTTGCCCAGTCAAGCAGCTCCTAAGTGGCAGAGGTGAACCCAGCTCGGAACCCAGATCGCATAGCTCCAGAACCCTCTGTCCGGTCAGTCTGAGAATGTGCTGTCTCAAACAGAGAAGCCTTCCCACTCTCAGGACTGGCTTTTCAATCTGCTGGGCTGATTAGTGGTCAAGTCATAAGATTAAAGAAAACCTCATTGATCTATAAAATTCATATTAATCCAACAATCGCACTCCTTTCACCCACAGGAGTTGAAAAGTTATGTCTATACAAAAACTTGCACATGGATGTTTAGAGCAGCTTCGTTCATAATTGCCAAAACTTGGAAGCAACCAAGATGCCCCTCACTAGGTGAGTGAATAAATAAACTGTGGTACATCAGACAATGGAATATTATCCAGCACTAGAGAGAAATGAGCTATCAAGCCATGAAAAGACATGAAAGAAACTTAAATGCATGTTACCAAGTGAAAGAAGCCAGTCTGGAAAGGCTACGTACTGCAAGATTCCAACGGTATGACATTGTGAAAGAGGCAAAACTATAGAGACAGTAAAAAGATCAGTGGTTACTGGAGGTTAGAAGGGAAGGAGCGATGAATCGGCAGAGCACTGGATTCTTAGAGCAATGAAACTACTCTGTATGATACTGTAATGGTGGATACATGTCCTACATTTGTCCAAATGGGCTTTGAGTGATAGCCATTTGTCAGTGTGGGTTCATCGATGTACCACAGTGCTGGGGCATGTTGATAATGGGAGATGTTGTGTATTCATGGGGGTGGGGAGTATATGGGGGGAGTATATGGGAAATCTCTGTACCTTCCACTCAATTTTGCGGTGAACATAAAACTGCTCTAAAAAATAAAGTTTATTTTTTTAAAAAATCACAGTATGTGGTTCTTGGTTCATCAGCCACCACACTGTCCTCTAAATGGGATGGAATTACCATTCCAAACTCTATAACAAGGTTCTGAACCTATTCGGGAATCATTTACCATTTTGAGAATCTGATGAAAGTATGGATTCTCTCCTCATAAAAAGGCACTTACACACAAACACACATGCACATTTTATATGTAATAGCAGGGATCCCCAGGGAACCCACAAACCCCATGTTAAGAACCCCAACCTAGAAAAACATGTTAATCTTCCCCTCGGCCCTGCCCCCCTGCTCCTACCTTTAAGCTTGTCTCTTTTAAAATTCTTGGTAAGAAAGAAAGAATATTTAGGAAAATTATTTGGTTGGAGGCAAAGTAATTAAGGCACAATTTTACTTTTCCTTGATACTTATGAACGTTCATCGCAATTAAAGTACTCGTGATGAGACCAGAACTTGGGGCTGCCAGGAGACAGGATGAGACAGGGATTATGAAAGGTCATCGATTGCTGAACCCGGGCTGTTTAGTACTGAAGAGATCCTCTGCCTTGAGTAGCTTAAAAAGATTCTCTCTGGCAGCAGATGTGGGGTTTTTTTTTTTTTTTTCCTTTGAAGTCAGTTTTGCCATAAACTGTGGAGTTTTATTACTGTGTGTTATTCAACAAATGTTCTTTTCCTCCAGTTCTACCTTGGGTAATTATAAATAAATTAAGAAATACCCTGTGATGGTTAGTTTCATATGTCAACTTGGCCAGGCTATAGTGCCCAGTTAGTTAATCAAACACTAGTCTAAGTGTTTCTGGGAAGGTATTGGTAGAAGCGGTTAACATTTACATATGTTGACTTAAAGTAAAGGAGATTACCCTCAATAAGGTGGATGAGCCCCGTCCAGTGAGTTGAAAGGCCTTAGGAGCAAAGAACTGAGGTTTCCCGGAGAAGAAGAAATTCTGCCTCGAGACGGTAGCCTCAACTCTTACCAGAATATTCAACCTCCCAGCCCGACCCATACATTTGGGACTTGACAGGCCTCACAACTGCATGAGCCTATTTTTCAAAATAAATCCCTTAGATGGATAGATGGATGGATGGATAGATCCACTGATCAATTGATAGATAGATCTAGATCTATCTTCCTGTCAATCTATATCGATCCATCCATCTCTCTCCTAATCTATCCATCCGTCCATTTGCCTGTATCTCCTATTGGTTCTCTTCCTCTGGAGAACCCTGACTGCTGCACGACCCCAAAACCCAGCGATCCACGTGGATGACAATTGCTCCCTAACAAATGAAAGACCTATATGTTAGCAAATGCCACCTGCTTACCCACACGGCAGGCTCAGAGCTCCCGGCCCCTGGGAGGAGAGACGTGAGCTCAGAATGGTCAGCTGGGAGGCAGGCAGTCACCTCGGTGCTCCAGCAGCTTTCCTGTGCGGTGGCGTCACTGAGGCCAGTGTGGGAGGTGAGGGGTGAGGTGGGGTTTGTTTAAAATGCAAACTCTCAGAGCCCCACCTCCCAAAGTGCTAAATCTATGCGTCTGGGATCGGACCTCTACATTTTTAACAGTCCCTCAGATTGATTCTACCACAGATGAGTCTTTGAGAAATAGAGCTTACAGGATAGCCTCCAAGCCCCAGACCAGACTGAAGCCTGCTCTCCACCCCCAGGACTTCCCCGTCAGTCCGTCAAGTTCCAATGCTTGGAGCAGGGGGTCCAGTTTTTACCCTCTGGGTCTCTTGACAAGATCAGTGGGCTGGCTGTGCCTGTTGACACCGAAAGGCTTAATACCAGGGAAGGCAGATGCCAGGCGCTGTGACTTCCATGGTGTAGTGGTTAAGCTTACGGACTCTTAGACGAGACTGCCTAGGATTCAGATCCCAACTTGGTCTCTTACAGTCTCTTACAGATTCTTCTTCTTCTTCTCCTTCTCCTTCTCCCTCTCCCCCTCCTCTTTCTTCTTCTTTTTATAACTGCATGTCACACGATTTCTCTTCCCCTGCAGTTGTGATACTGGCATACAGTAGACTTGCTGAACTTGCCAATCCCATAGCACTTCCGGTTTTCCCGTCACGATCCAAAGTTTAAACAGTAAAATATGAATGTTTTGGTCTCGACACCCTGGTGGTTTCGCAGCTGGATACTGATCTGCAGCCTCATTTTATGCTGCAAACCTTACTGAGTAAGGCAGAAAGGAAGCCAGGACTCACAGCAGGCACGAGCCCTACAACAGTCACCAGCCTGGTCGCTTCGCTTCCCCGACCTGCCTCTCCGGGTGCCTGTGGCGGAGCTTGGTCCCTCCTCCAGCCCACCCCTGCCCAACCGCAGGATGTGTGTTCTCAGCAGATGGTGGGGATGTTGCTGGCCTGCCTTTGCAAGTGATGAATGGGGCTGACCTAACGTTGCCCTGGTGTTTCCTGGGAGGAGAGCAGTCAGGATGCAGGGTGGGTTTCTGGGGCAGAAGGAGGAGGGTGGGGGGTAGGGGTGGTCATAAAACAAGAAGATAAGGAGGCACAGTGTTTGTTCAGGTGATGCAGCTCTCCTGGCCCTCGGGTGGTACTGAGGCCCCTCATCCTTCCAGCACTTGCTTTCTCCCGGCACTCTTTACCTCTGGCCTCTCCTAGAAATGGGCTGGGAAAACATCTGGAAAAATAGTACCGTGGGCTGTGCTGGCCAGTGAAAGAGGCCTTGTGGAGTCTGTTTAGTTTTTAGGTTCTGATTTTATCTTGTTTATAAAATCCATCTGCAGAGAGGAGGGAAAGGGGAGTAGGTGCTGGGGAACAAATAACTTCAGGCTGCTACGAGATTGGGTGTGTTTCTGGCAGACGTGGCATTTCTCCTGGGTCTGGGGCTTGCTTTGCCCATCACATTGCTCCCAGCACCTCCTCGGGGCAGCCTGTCGGCTTATCTGAGAGCAACCCATAGGAAGCCTTTCTTCGAGGAAGAAGCTGGAACTCAAGGCTTAAACTCCAGTGTTGGGATCACTACCAAGTTCATCATCCAGCTCGTCCACTCTCAACACCTGAGGAGACCTCGGGTGTATCTAACCTGGGCTGGACTCGTCTCAGAAGACCTGGTCCAGATCGCTTCCACCTGCTCACGTGTGAGTTCATTAACCTCTCTAAGTCTCAGTTTTCTCATCTGGAAAGTAGAGGTGATGCCTTAAGGATTGCTTGTGAGAGCCTGGTATACAGTGAGGGCTCAAAAGATGCTAGCTGATGGCATTATTTGTGACTCTGAACAAGTGCTCATTTCCTTTCCTGGCATCACCCTCCCAACCATACAGGGTTGCTGGAGAATTGATTGTGACAAAAGCTGTGAACACACCTTACAAATACGATTTGAACTCCACTCTAACGCAAGGATTACAGTTATTACCTGCCTGACCCACACCATGCTGTTGTTCATCTTTGCCTCTCTATCTGGAATGCCCTCCCCCTCCCCCATTTTCTGCTTAACGAATCCCTGCTCAACTAAATGTCATTCCCTCCAAGAAGCTCTCTCCTGCCTCCTCAGGTTTTTGACTATTTCCTTCACTGAA
This sequence comes from Neophocaena asiaeorientalis asiaeorientalis, assembly GCF_003031525.2. Classification (NCBI taxonomy): domain Eukaryota; kingdom Metazoa; phylum Chordata; class Mammalia; order Artiodactyla; family Phocoenidae; genus Neophocaena; species Neophocaena asiaeorientalis. The sequence continues at coordinate 1,086,765 of NW_020174642.1, forward strand.
CACAAAGAGTTGTAGTTACAGGTTTACAACGTGACTCCGCCACTAGAATCTAAGCTCTTCCGAGGGCAGGAAGTAAATTTTTACTTTTGTAAATCCTAAGGTCTAGCAGAATACTTTTCACAGAGTAAGGAACAGTGAATAAATGGATGATTGGATAGACAGATGGATGGATAAATGGACAGATGAATAGGTAGATGGATGGATGTGTGGATGGATGGATGGATGAATGGATGGGTGGATAGATGGAGGGATGGATGGATGGACCGAAAAGTGGTTGAATGGATGGAAAATTTGGTAGACATGCTTCAAGAACTACCAACAGTTGATCTCTCTCTCAGCTGTCTCAGAATATTGTGCTAAAATTATTCCCTTGTCTTCAGCTAACATTAATCAGTGATCTGTACAATAAGCTTAGGAGGACTGATGGACTTTTAACAAAAGGTTAGTTCACTCAACTTCTCACCTAAAATATGGCCCTGGGAGATTCCAGCCTGCGTTTGCTCCCCCTCAGGGGAGTCTGCCTACAGCAGGTTGGGTACCTGTCCCAGTTGGGAGTTACGGTATCTGCCCCATTTTTTAAAATTTATTTATTTATTTTTGGCTGCTTTGGGTCTTCGTTGCTGCATGCAGGCTTTCTCTAGTTGTAGTGCGTGGGCTTCTCACTGCGGTGGCTTCTCTTGTTGCAGAGCACAGGCTCCAGACACACGGGCTTCAGTAGTTGTGGCACGTGCAGGCTTAGTTGCTCCGCAGCATGTGGGATCTTCCCGGACCAGGGGTCAAACCTGTGTCCCCTGCATTGGCAGGTAGATTCTTAACCACTGTGCCACCAGGGAAGTCCCTCTGCCCCATTTTTTAAACTCCCATGGAAGATCTACCATGGAAAACCTGACCAAATACATCATGGCCTTGGGGATCAGAAAGGGCTTCTCAGCATCCTTTATGAATCTCTCAGGCGGTGGAAGAAAATTACCCCCTCTTGCTAAGATGGAACATGGTATTTAACAACGGTTGCTGGATCGGAAACCAGGACCTCTGCTCTTGGCCTGGTTCTGCCACTAATTTGCTCTGGGATTTGGGGCCAGTCACTTCACCTCACTAGACCTCAGCCTCTTTGTGAAAAAAATGGGGACTGTATGAATGTCAAGGTCCCGTTCAGCTCTACAGGGTGTGATTTTACATTCAGTAGGGCCAGCAGGCTCCGGAGGGAGACACGGTGCCTGGACCAGGCCCTCAACCTTGTCCTTCACGACTTTGTAGGCTCTATCGGCCCTCCTGTCCTGCCCACGGTCTGCCCGAGGATGCCCCCAGCGGGGAGGACACAGCCAATGTGGACACTGTTTAGAACAGTGGTTACTAGTGCAGAGCTCAGCTCCACCATCTATAGCGCTGCAGCCTCTGGCAAGTTTCTTAATCCATCCATGCCTCACTTTCCTCGTGTGTGAGATGGGCTAATGAAAGGATCCCCCCCACCCCCAAAGCTGGTAGAGGATGAAAGACGCAACACACGTGAAGTGCCTCACACAGAGTGAGGGCTGGAGGGATGTGAGCTGTTATCATGGAGTCTCTGGGAGGTGGTGGTGGAAGCCACGGCTCCTGGCCTTCCATCCTGGGTCCTCCCTGAGGGCTCAACCCCAAGATGCTGAGGTCCTTGGATTCTGGTTTCTAAAGGTGCATTCACCTGCGCACTGCTGGCATGAAATTGGGCCGAGGACGGAGCCCTACTGACTTAAATGAAACCCTTGTCTGGATAAAGGGAGCCCAGCTCTGAAAGCCGGTCATTAGGAGGTGGTAGAGCAGGGCTTCTGGCTGCCCAGGTGCCTCTTTCTCTATTTCTTCCTTCTGTCCTTGTAGCCCTGTGGATGCTTTTATCTGAACAGAGGGGCTCTGACCACTGACCGGGAGAGGCCGCCCTCTCCCTGCCTAGCAGAGCTAGAGCCTCCTGGACCCAGGAGTTTGCCCCACACCTGATCATTTCAAGAATAGCTTTGTCTCCCAGCAGCAACCTTTCAGCTGCCAGGCCCCTGCAAGCACCCGAGTAACAGCAGCAAAGTGGGCCATCGCCCACAGAGAAAGTAACAAATGTGGCTGGCCCTGGCAGGCCAGAAAAGGAGCCCTGAGTTGGAATTGCAGTCTGTTCGGGTACCACACGCTGGGGGCTGAGACAATACACATGTGTTGTCCCACAGGTCTGGAGGCTGGGAGGCTGAGGTCAAGGTGTCAGCAGGGTTGCTGCCTCCGGAGGGCTGTGAGTGAGAAGTTGCTCCAGGCCTCTCCTTTAGCTTCTGGTGCTTTCCAGGCACTCTTCACTGTTCCTTGGCTTGGAGATGCATAAGCCCCATCTCTGCCTGCATCTTGACATGGCCTTCTCGCCGTGTGCGTGTCTGCATCATAATTTCCCCCTTTTATAAAGGCACAGTCATTGGATTTGGGGCCACTTCGCTGCAGTGTGACCTCATCGTAACTAATTACATCTGCAATGACCCTGTGTCCAAATGTTGGTCACATTCTGAGGTACTGGGCGTTAGGACGTCACCATGTGAATTTGGGGGGGACAGAAACAACTTAACCCATAACAGCTGGTTTCTCCATAGGGAGAGGGCAGTATTGGGTCCACATATGCCTGTGTTTCAAAGCTCGTGGGAGACCATCAGGGAGTGTTTCCTAGGCCCCTGTGTAGAAAGGAGCTTGGAGGTCGAGACGATCTAGCCTCTGTTGATGTGTCACCCCTCTGACACCCGTGCTGGTGACTGTCCATTCTGAGTGTGAATACCTCTAGCAAGGGGAACTTACCCCTACCCTCCCCCTCCTCGGGCCGCTCTTAAATAGAGCTGAAATCTTTCTCAGTAGCTCCAACCAATTTATCCCTTGTCTACAGTTAACATTAATCAGTGATCAGTACAATAAACACAGGAGGACTGATGGACTTTTAGCTATCGTCACTGTAACCCAGACCAAGCCGAGTGTGGCACCAGGCCCTGTGGGTGGGAAAGGTGCCCCGGGCTGGCACTGGAAGATCCCGAAGGGATCCTGTCTTTGTGATCCACTCCAAGAACTTGATGGATGAGCTCGGACCAGTCATCTGGCCTTAACAAAATGGGACATTGTAAGTAGTCAATCAAATAAGGCACGTGAGGGAGGAGGGGCCCATAGTGGACTCTCAGAGGAGTGAGGTGAGCAGAGGCGGAGCCTGGAGGGAGGGCTCACAGGCTCCCACCACCCAGCTGGGTGACCATGGGGAAGTTACTCACCCACTCTGGGCTCCCGACTCCTGGGTGTAGGCATAACAGCACCTGCCCGAGGGGTTCTTGAGGATAATGCATGGTGTGGCCAGCACTGGAAGAGGCGTGGGCAGGAAGTAGGAGGCCCAAGTCGGGGTCCTCTCCCAGACGCTGGGCCAAGTCACCAGATCCGCTCGTGTCCCTCTTTCCTCCTCAAAGTGGAGTTGATGAAAGCTGGGTCTGAATCGAGCAAACACTCGTGATGTGATCTGAAAACGAGAAACTGCTGTTCAATGCGTTATTATCCCATTGGATTCCACATCTCGGGAGGTGAAAGTCCTTCTCCATGCTCTGTGCGTTGGCTCCCCAGCCCACTGTATCTCCACTGAAGAAGGGGGAAGGGCAGGTGGAGGTCAAGGGTCATGAGGGAAGGACGGGAAGGCAGTCAGGCGAGTCCCTTGCATTCTGCTCTCCCAGCCTGAGCTCCCAGGATGAGCCCATCGCCCAGCTCACTGGTCTCTGCGGGGCTCTGTCCCGCTCTGGCTCTGCACGCTCCAAGCTCAGAGAGCCCTGGACCATAGCCTTCCCCCAGGCTCTCCATCCTCTCCCCATCCACCTCCACGGGGAAACTGCCTCCCAACGGCTGCTTCCCGATTGGCCGGCCGTGAATGCACCACCATGTAACACTGGAGCTGAAAGACCAGTTTCTCACTTGAGATCTCTGCAGCTGGGCAGAGTTGGGCCAAAAAAAAAAATTTTTTTTTGTTTTAAATCAGTATTAGCTTTGCAACTTTCTTACAGTAAATTTGCTTTAAGTTAAGATATTAAATCATTTACAAGGTCCCTCCAGAAATGATATACTATCTAGTCTTCCATGGAAGGCAAGCAGTTTGAAAGACTTTTTTTAAAGAAAGGATAAAAGAACAATATAATATGCCAGAAGAGAAGGCTAAAAAACATATTTTTCTAGAAAAACAAGAGATATTCTCGTTATAGTGTCTGGCTAATGGATATCAAAACCTTTTCAGGAAAATCTATGGCAATGACAAGGCTTCCCTTCATTTGAGAGCTGTTAACTCTGGGAGGAGGGTGGCTCACAGAGCGGAGATGGCTGGGACCATCAAGTCTGCCCCACCAACTCTTGCATTTTTCCTGAAGAAGAGACTGCGGTCCAAGTGGTAACTGATATATGTTTATTGAGCACCTCCTATCTCCCAGGTCTTTTACCTGAATTAACTCAGTTCTCTAATAGTTCTGCATGGAGACATTAGTATCCCCACTCTAGAGAGACAGAAGCCGCGACGCTGAGCACAACACAGACACTGTAGGGTTCCCTGGGCCTTGCCCCTTCCGTACCAGCAATGCACGCATCACAGACAGAGCTTAGGGCAGCCTTTCTCCCAAGCTTGTGCTCCAGTGCTCCAGGAGGTTTGGGCCAAGCCTGCCTCCATCTGGAATGCAACAAGAGCTTGGGTGTGAGCCAGTGGTGGGAGCACAAAAGAAAAGGCAAAGAGGGGGCTGACAGGAGGGCTGGGGTCAGCCTCTGGGAGTGCCCCCCCGCCCTTGCTGTGATCACAGGAGAGAGGCTGGAGGACAATCTTTGTGAGGCCTCCCTGAGAGGCCCACAAGGCTCCAGGGAAGCATCGGGCTCCATGGACCAAAGGCGTCATTCTCCTCAGGTGTCAACCCTCTTTGAAACTCTGTGGCTCCCCAAGGGTGATGGTCACTCTCATGGGCTACATTGAGGCCTCCACCGTCTACTTTGGAGACAGCATTATAATTTGATCACGTTCTCTCTCTCTCATGGACTGTGGCCTCTTCACAGTACCCCACAAATGTCGACCTAATAAGGGACCCCTGCCCCCATCCACCCTACCCCAATAAGGGAGGAAGAAAAAGGCCTCGAATCTATTGCAAAAGGAGGTGCCTGGACAGAATGTACAGCAAGGACTGGCAAAATACCTTGAATGTTTCAGCCGTGGGGCAGAAAGCAGCAGTCCCAGGGCCCTGTCTAGTCCCCGTGAGGCTGCTGCCCTTCTTCATGACACTGGGCAGGTCACTTCCCCTCTTTGGGGTTCGCCCTCTCATCTTTAACAAGGGCTGAGCACCTCCAGGCACTTTCAGGGTAGCCAAGAAAACCAAGAGGACAGATGCCTGAAGATCAAATATTTTAGAATCTACAGGATTCTTACAAATATACGGCGTTGTCAATGGTACCTAGTTATTTGGAGATGGGACCAGGCATATGGACTGACTGCTCTATATTTTTAAAAAATTAAATACTTGATTTACACTCTGCCTTGTTCCAGAAAGTATTACAACTGGGCGGCTAAAAATTTCCATTAACTTCTTTTCTGTATCCCCAAAGTAACTCATTTTTATTGTAGAAAATTTAGAAAACACAGATTTTAAAAATGCTAGCCATTATCTGCCCCCAGTCCTCATGCTCTCTGTATCCAATTTAGTATTCATTCTTCTGGGCTTTTATTCTGCGCATCGAGACACTTTTAAAGATTTACTTAACGGAAACAGGATCTTACTAGATGATTGTTTTTGAACTTGTTTTGAACTTTCCCATAAATTGGGAATATCTAACCACGTCAATAAATAGAAATTTGCAGTTATGGTTTTGAGTGGTTCCTAGTATTCCATTATAAGACTGTATATACATTTGAAACAGATCGTTGATTGTTTTATCTACTGTTTTTTTCTAGTTTTTCATTACTATAAGTATTAATAGTAGATTAAATACCTTTATGCAGAGTGTGGATGAAGATCTAAAGATAAGAAGCATGGTTCCCTTGGCCTGGTGGAGGGCCCTGTGCATGGGAGTTGAGCTAAATATTTTTGAGAGACGCTCTTCCCAAAAGAACCACATAGACCAACGAGGTACTGCAGCAAGGGTGCTAACCTTCCAGAAGGACCAACCAGTGTCTTCATTCCCAAGCAAGCTGGTCACCACTCACTACTGAGAGGTGGTAAAATATATTGCTTCGGCTATACTTCTGGGAAACGTCTAGCCAAATCTTTTTTTTTTCCAGACAAAGAGTTTTAGAATGTAATTTCTCTGTAATTTGACAAATTTGTGGATTTTTTTCGTCTTGTAACAGTTTTTATTTTTTATTTTTATATTTTTTTATCTTTTGATTCTCTTGCTGGCTCCTGGCTCAGCCCTCTCCCACCACAGAACACTCTAGCGATGACCTTCACCTTTATACTGCTAAGGATGAGTCTGATAGCCTCTCCTTCCCTGATGTCCCAAGGACTAAGGTCCATCTCCTGCATGGATCTTTTAACATATTTTCTCTTGGCTTGAGGGAGGTGTCTGACGAGTCTCTCGTAAGAAATGCAGCCTCTCAAAAAAAAAAAAAAAAAGATCTAAAGATAAATGAAATAGTGAAAAGAAATCATGGTTTCTCCCACTGCATTCCCTTGTCTACTTCAGATTAGAAAATAAAAATAGTAAAATCATAAAAAAGGTTCAGCAAGATTCTGATTTATCTAAGATGATACTCCTCCGGTCCTTTTTTGAATATCAAATATATGTCTTTCCCGTTTTATTTTTATTGAAGTAAAGTTGCTGTATAATATTACATAAGTTACAGGTGTACAACATAGTGATTCACAATATTTAAAGGTTCTACTCCTTTTACAGTTATTATAAAGTACTGGTTGTATTCCCCATGCTGTACAATATATCCTTGTGGCTTATATTGTACGTAATAGTTTGTACCTCTTTACCGCCTACCCCTATATTGCCCCTCCCCACTTCCCTCTCTCCTACCCCTACAATTCTTTTATTTTAAAAGAAAAAGCTTTCTTTGCTCTGCTGATGTCTAGGCACGTGTTTAACTTTGTGCTTTTACACCAGCAGTTCTTAGAATGTCTTCCCCAAAGGAGATGAATCTTTGCAAGACTGTGAAGACTTAATACCTTAATTGTCTTCCAGAAACATGTTACCAGTTGATATTTTTTGGAGATGAACCTATTTCTCCATACCTTCTTTGCTAATCTTTTAGGCCAAAAGTGGCATTGTTTTCGTGTGCGTTCTATTGACTAAGGAGGTTGAGTGCTTTTCTTCATATCGGCTGTGTGCACTTATTGTAAGAATGGTTAGTTCTTACTTTATCTCATCTATTTTATACTGAACTATTTACCTCTTTCTTTTGTCTGTCAGTATAGCTTTGTATTTTAAGATCTTGAATCCTATGTATGTCACATGTGTCATAGCTCTTTTCCCAGATGTAATTTGCCTTTCATGTTTCTTCATTTTTTAGATTTATAAGACGAAAATATTTTCTTATAATCGTTTCTCCCAGCATGTTACTTTACTGATATTTCCTTTGGTGTTGTGCTTAGAATGCTTTTCCTACTACAAGTTTACATAAAATTTTACCTCTTTTTCCTTCTGGTACCTTTACATTTTTAAAAATATATATAAGCCATGTGCAAGTTATTACCATGGATGTTATGAGGAGCAAATCCAGCTTGATTTTTTCCAAATGGTTAGCCAGTTATTCCAAAAAGATGTATCGACTGGTTCATTCTTCCCCACTTAATTGGAATTCCATCTCTATCATATCTGATTATTTATTATAAGTAGAGCTCTTTCTTCTTTCTTTACTTTTCATTCTGTTCCTTATCTGTTTGTTCCTAAGATAGTATCATTCTGTTTATATTTTTGTCACTTAAAAAAATATGTTTTAATATCCGGTAAAATCAATGCTCCTCCTTTTTAAAAAAAAAAAAAAAAAACTCGACCGGTTTCACCCATTCTGCCAGTTCAACTTTAAAATCATTGTCAAGTTCCAAAAATAATTTCATGGGGATAGAGACCGGAATTCTAATGAATGTATATAGTTAGTTTGGGATGAATAAATGTGTTTACGATGTTAAGCTTTCCCAATTCTATTTTTTCTAGCAAGTTTTAAAAAATGTATTCAGTAAAGTTTGTAGTTTTCTGACTTCAGATCCTATATACCACTTGTTTCCTCAGTATTTTATATTTTTCTTGCTACTGTGAGCAACCTTTCTCTCTCTCTCTCTTCCTTCATGGTTTCTTAACAACCGCACAATGTTGTTAGTCGGGTCTCCAAGAAGGCAGGGGCTCGGGGCTCAGTGCCCGCAGGCCACCTGAGATCATCTTTTCCCTCATTTATGTCAAAGCTGAGAGTTCTGTTGGAAGGTTCTTCATGGACTTAAATTGGTTGGGAGCTTCTGGGAATTCATAGAACACTCTTTCAGAATCTCTCACTACCCTTAGATGTGATAAAGCAAAACACAGCTCTCCTGGACATTTTCATTTGCTCCTGTCTCCAGGCAGCGTGCATTCAATTTTCTCTTCAGATGCTTCTGAAAGGGAAATCCAGACACCCCAACCTCACTCTGGGATGTCCAGACTGAGGGGTCCTTGATGGTCTGTTTCACTCTTCCGTGCATCTGTCACTCCTAGGACAGTGATGGGCACAAAATTAGGACTCATAACATGAATGGTTGACTTGGGCCACTTGGAAACCAGACTGTATTCAATGGTCCTCAAGTCTGGCTGAATATTAGAATAATCTAGGGAATTTTAAAAACTACTGATGCCTAAGCCCTAGCCTTGGAAAGGCTGGTTCAGCATCAGGGATTGGCCATCAGTATATTTTAACTCCCTCCTCCTGACCCAGGGGACTCTAATGGACAGCCAGGGCTTAAAACCACTGCTTTAAATTATGCCCAAATTATTCATCAAATTCTCATTTACAAGCAGCAGAAACAAACTATGGATAATTTATGCAAAAAAAGGAATTTATTTAAATAATATTTAAATAAATATCTTTGGCCTTTGGGTAGGCCGAAGAACAGTACATATGTCCCACAGCACACTATAGACTGGTACCGTGATAACACTATTGCCCACGGCTGCACACGTATACCCAGGGGCAGATCTGGATTTTGAGGGGCTGTTCTTTAACAAAAAATCATGAACAGGAACTTAGGCACAAAAGTAAATATTTAGAATGAGAGACAATAAATCACAAAAATTAAATATTTAAAAACCTGATAAATACCATAAACATCACAAAATCTAGAATATTACATAATAGTTTAATTAGTTGCCTGACACACTTCACATTACATTTTTCCATTTCAATTTTGGGCTGTGTAAGAATAGGTTTATAAAATGTAATTTCTAATATTTTCTATAGAGAGAATAGATAATTCAGTCTTTCTTTTAGCATGGTTGATCCAAATTTCTTTTCTAAGCAACTTTTAAAATATAGAAGAGTTTTAGATTTACAGCAAATGTGAGGATAGTGAAAAGAGTTCCTGTATACTCCTCATCCATTTTTCTCTATCATCTGTTTGTTATGAATGAATCAATACTGAAACATCATTATTAAATAACTCCACACTTTATCTGAATTTCATTAGTTCTTCCCTAAGCTCTCTTTTCTGTTCCAGGATAACACATGACATTCATTTAGTCACCATGTCTCCTTAGGCTCCTCTGGGCTACGATAGTTTCTCAGACTCTCCTTTTTGGTAACCTGGACAGTTTTGAGTTTTATAGGTATTTTGTAGAATGTCCCTCAATTTGGGTTTGTCTGTTTTTCTCATGGCTTGATAGAGATTCTAGGTTTGGGAGAGGAAGACCACACAGACAAAGAACCACTTTCATCCCATCTCAGCCCACCTGGCTGAGATCCAAAGTTGTTTCATATTTTTAATAATTTAGAAAAGTTTCTTTCAGCTTCATACTCATTATTGGCAACGTCGTGTAAAGTTGTTGGACTGTTGTCAGATTTGGGAAAACCTCTATCAAGTTTCATTTGCGATCCTGAAAGTTTAGAAGGATTTCCCATAGACGAGCTTCTGGCTCTGTGCATTTGTATCTTATTTCTCCTCTGCTCTCCACATAGTTCAGGACCTGGCACTCAGGACGTATCCTTTTGCAATACAAATTCTGTCCCTGCACCTTCATGACCAGAGGCTGGGTGAATTGGCACAGTGAGAGGTTGAAATGTTCCTGGCAGCCATTCTGACCTCAGGATGGATAGCAAAGACTATGGAAATAATCATGAACGACATAAACGTGTCACACTAAGCCCAAACTAAGTGTACCCTAACCCAGCTTCCCCCTAATTAGCTTGTCCCCCCAAAGTGCTGCAGCCACACCAACACCACATAGTCCAAAAGGAAGTGCGACAAAGGGTTAGTTGGAGAGGAAAGAGTCTTAACCAATTGCGGTTAAAATATCTGGCTTCTGCAGATTTTACAAAAATGTGTCAACACGTTGCTGGAATCCGCTTCCAGGCTTTGGAAGAAGCTCATTCTTGAGTGAAGAGGCCTGAAGGTAAAGACTCATTGGATTCGCTGTTAATCTGGCTCTGCAAATGCCTCAGTGGGCACTGCTGACCCCGTTGGCCGTGGACCCCAAATGCAGCAGTTTGAACCACTAGCCTCATTGTCTCTGAAAATGAGATGAGAAGATTTTCCCCTGTGCTTGCTCTGGGATGTCACCTCCTTCCAAGTCACACTTTGGGCAGGTGTTTTTGATTGGCTGAGCCTAGATCATATGACTTCGCCCCAGCTGTGGGGAAGGCTGGGGATGTATCTGTTAATTTGAGCTTATGGAGGCGGGGACAAGCTCTTCTGGTGTGGGATCCCCCAAACTAAAGAGGAAGTTTCATCACTCGTATTTGCATAAAGAAACATAAAATGATACAAACATAGTTACCTCTGGGGGCAGGGTATATACAGGAAGATGAAGAACATGACTTCTCAATGTGTACATTTGCATGTCATTTTGAGTTTTAAAACACTTGCATGTATTATCTAGTCAAAAATAAGAATTTTTAAAGGGTAATATAATCATATTACCAAATGTCACAAATCTAGGTAACTTCTTTCTTTAATCAACATTCTCAGCAAGGATTAAAAACACAGCTCTACAAAGTGCACCACATTTAAATCTGTGTGATTTAATGCCACCAAATCCATCAGTCTGATCTGTTACCTCCTTTCTTTGCCTATTTTGGATCCCCTCCAAATAACTCATTTTCACAAAAGCATCATGAATTGGCAGTGATTACCCTCACTGGGGAGGGGGAGAATTGTGTGGATTTCCCATACGGTACAGTATAACATGACTTGGTTTTCTTGTTAGCAGATTTCAGAAGAGTTTCTCACACACAAAGAAACCCTATCAGAATCAAATACCACACTGGGTGCTGAGATAGAATGAAACAGTGAAATGATTCTGAAGATTTGCTCATTGCCCAGAGATGAATCCTTAGGGCTTATGAAGTTGGGGGGTGGGATGGGGGAAAATCACCATTCAAGGAGAAAAGTGGAAGTTTCCAGAAAGTGCCCTCTAAGGCAATCTTTGTCCATCAGATCAGGATTCCTCTTGGAGAAGAGAAAGCCCTTGATGGGGAGGAGCCCTGGAAGGAGAGGACACAGCCAAGGTGATATTCAGAATTAGCAGCTTGTACGGGACAAACCTGACCAATCAGAATGTACTCCAGCCATTACTTCAGTACCAGGTGTACAGCTGATTTCCTCAGCCTTTCCCCTAATCATTCACACCAGTAGTTTCCTTCTCTTGGTCACCAGGGATTCTAGAGCTTCTCCAAAGCTCAGAAACCCATGGGTATTCAGGAAGAGGAGGTAGAGAGACAACTAGATCCTAACTACTACCTTTCATGGAGCAGTCAGATGTCACCATCACATAATCCATGCAAACCCTGGACAAATAAGAGAATCACACTTGACACTCAGTGGGCGTTCAATAAATGTTTGACTTAGGGTGGAACATAAGCTCCTTTTGAGTGAGCTTTATGGTGATATCCCTGGAACTGAATCCATTGACAGGTACATAGGAGGTGTTCAATAGATATTAAGGATAAGTTGATTAAGTGAACGCGTTGGCTACAGTCTCTGCCAAAGTCTTTCTATAAGGATCCTCCATCTGATTTTTAGAAATGTTTCATGCTTGGTAATCCCATTCCAGTCCAACATGACCTAGTCTAAGAAATGGTGGAGAAGCTTGGTTTTAGATTGTCTCTTCACCTGGCAGGACAGGCATGGGAACAGACTCTACTATTCATGAGCTTGTGAAGAATCTTCTTCAGGAAGCTTGTATTCACCTGGGATCACTGCTGCTTCCCACCCCAAGGAGAAGGGAAGCTTGCCCTCTTTGGATGCCATTTGGAGCCTCGCATCTATGCCCATACCCAGGCCCCATGACTGTCCATCAGCACAATTGGAGTGTCAGTTATTCTGCATATAATTATCTGCTCTACAACCAGGTCAAGCTATAGAGAGATGGAAAATTTCAGGTGTCCAGATTAGTCATCACAACCAATGTGATTTGGTTGGATTTTTTTTTTAAGTTTTTCAGTTGGACCACTCCAGTTCTAGATTTTTTAATGAGAGACCCACCCAAGCATCATAGAATATAAGCACCCAATAAGAAAACGATCCTAGTATCTCAGCCCTGGGTATGACTCCCTCAGCCCTGGGTATGACTCCCTTATTCATGTCTGCTCATCTTCCCTGTCCAGACTTTGGGGCTTTATTTTCTGTGATAACTCTGGGGTTGCCCCTTGGATACAAGGACAGTGCGTTTCTATCTGATGTTCTGCCACAGATTTGATCTTTTGATGTGCCCTGGGCATAGGGCCACTAATCAAGAATGACCCTTGTGTGCAGTACAGGATTTACCTTCCCAAAGAAGAGTTTGGCCTTTGCCTCAGCTCCTGAAGTAGCTTCTAAGCCTTTGGAATGCCCTGCCTGATAAGAGTGTCTTTGTTTATCTGGAGATCTTGGGCCAGGACAGAAAGTCTATGCTAACAGAGTGATTTATGGTGGGGGAACTTGGACCACATGGTATCAACTTGACTTTTGGAGAAGCTGGAGACAAAGGTCCACCATGCAGATCACCAACCATGTCTACATGACTGACCCCCAATAAAATCTCTGGACACCAATGCTTGAGCTCCCCTGCTTAATAATACTCCATGCATGTTGCTGCACATCATATTATATCATGGAGAAGTAGGTGTTCTTGGGACAACTTGCAACTGGTGACTCCTGGACCCTGCCCTATACTCTCTTTCCTTGGCTGATTTTAATCAGAATCCTTTTGTCAATACTTTAATGAACTGGAACCACGAGCATAATGACTTTTCTGAGCTCTGTGAGCCCTTCTAACAAATTATTGAACCCAAAGGTGGTCTTTTTTTAAAAATTTATTTTATTGAAGTATAGATTTACAATGTTGTGTTAACGCTGAAGGTGGTCTTGTAAGTAGATAGGGTAGGGAGGGGTCCCTGGAGGAAAAGAACCAGGCATGGCTTTCTTGACATGAGAGAAGCCATTTTTAGCCTAAGCCATTTTGTGATCTAAGCCTGGCCACAATGCTTGTCCTTGAATAGGTCTCAGTAATTAATAATCTTGAGGGATTGGGATTGACATATATACACTAATATATATAAAATGGATAACTAATAAGAACCTGCTGAATAGAAAAATTAATTAAATAAAATAAAAAATAATAATCTTAAGGGAACAAAAAATTCAGGAACAAACAATTGTCATCAGGCAAGATAATTAACAATAGCAAAGATAATAAATCAGTTGTAAAGACTCTCAGTTCTGTTTCAATGGTAAAGATTAGCCTGAAGCTCAAGCGCCACATCAACTGGAACCTAAGGGAGGATGACGACAACCTTTTCTGACCCTCATGACTTCCATCAAGTAAAGCTTGGACTCGGTCAACAGCCCAAGCCCCTTCATGAATATGCAATGTACCCGTAGCTTAAAACTTCCCCAATTTTGCTGTTTGGGGAGACACTGCTTTGGGAAAGATCCCTGGTGTTCTCCTTACTTGCTGCAAGTAATAAATCCTTCCTTCTCCTGATCTGTGACTTGGTTGTTTCTTTTAGCTCAACACCCACCAAGAGGTGAACCTAGTTTTCGGATAACAGTCTTGGCTCAAACTTGCAATTTGTGTCAGGATGAAAGTGGTCTTGAAGACCCCCCAACTTATCTGTGACGAAATTGATGGTGGTCCTGAAATTTGCAACCCTAAAAGTGGAACTCCACCCGGCCAAATCCCCATGAGAAGTAATCAGTATCTTCATCTCAGACCTTGGAGACATTCTAGTCTTACTCATGTCCAGGTTGACAGGTCTCTTCTCAGTCATGCCAGCTGCTCACAGCAGCCGCTTTCCACCACTTTTGACCTCCTAGTTGCCCTTTGCAGCCTTCACTGCTTCATCCCCAAGCCAGGGTAAGCCATCCCTCTTTCTGCTTATCCTCTTGTAGAAAAGTGTCCCTTTTCCATATCACTGCTTTCTCTTGCCAGGCACAAACCCAGGCTCATACCTATCCAAACAAGATCCTTCTTCTGACAGTCAATTCCTGAACCATCCAAATTCACTGTATCTTCTGGGCTAGCTTATGCATATCATACCAGCTTGCTGAAAATAATTTCCAACATACAGACACAGGAGATCCAGTTAAAATAACCTGGAAAAGTCACTATTTACAACAAAGATATATGTGGAGATCTTGATGTGAACGTAGAAAAGCAGGAGGTCCCTGGATTGAACAGAAAGAAATGACATGAGAATTGGAAAGGACAGTTCTGTATCTTGTATAAGGCAAACCCATCAAAATCGAGAAAGAAAATTAGATTTCCTATTCTATTTTTTCAATAGTGATCCAATTAATACTTGAGCTAAATGCCATCTATTATAGTATAATGTTTCTTTAAATCTCAGGTTAAATGTTGGAGAAGTGCAGTAAAAACACAATAATTTGGATCAATTGGCAAAGAATTCAATATGAGTTAATGAAAGTTAGAATTACAGAATATAATGGAAGAAACACATATTACTTCTAAGCACCTACATGGATATTTTTTTTGATGGTAACCAAGTAGAAGTCTTATGGGTCGATGGTAATAAGTAGACAATTTTCATATGCCATTTCACATTATTTTAATACAAACTGGTGTTACTCGAGTGCTTTAATAACATGGAAAGGAGTTTCCATTCTTAATCAGGTGAAATATTTTTCTTCCAAGGCATGTAAGTTGTTTGGTAAACTCTGTAAAAGAGTAATTCTTCTCCCTCATGAAGATAAAATTGAGGAAAGAGGAGGGATGGGAAAGAGGCCTAAATTAATAAAGAATTACTTGATTTGAATGAGTTGGCATATTATAGATCTACAATATCAAGAGATGGCTTGCTTTCCACAAATCAAAGTAGATACATACTGAGAAATGTATGGTCCAAAAAGTACTATTATTTCTTCATTTCTTTTATTTATGCATTTTTATTTTCATGCACTAATTCATTTAGCAAACATTTCTTCAACACCTGTCTCATTTCAGGCCTTGTGTTTGGTTTTGATTGGTGTTTGATTCCTAGATGTGCAAAACACTGTTTCTTCCTGTAGGGAGTTTGCAGGTTTCAAATGACTACAGTGTGATAAATTGTTGTCTGGTGTGTTCTCAGAGAGCGCATGGTAGGGGATACTCTCCCTCTTCCTAAGCACGGCGCTACTTATTTCCCAGCCTTCTTTGTGGGCACATGTGGCCATATGACTCAGTTCTTGCAATGGAGTGTTGACAGAAGTCATGCTGTCTACAGCTGGGTCTAGGCCTTGAGAGATGGGCATGCCTCCTGCAGTCTTTCTTTCTCTTGGGACGGGGACAGAGTGGTCCAGCTTTGGCCACAGATGAGGACAATATCCTTGGGTCTAAAGGATAATGAAGCAATGACTTGATAACTTGGAAAAAATTGAGTCCCTGCCCACAAGCCTGGCACCCCTAAACGAACAGATGGAACAGAACTGCCCACAAACCTGGCACACTCACTTTGGAACGGTTACTTGAGGGAGAAAAAAAAACTAAACATTTAAAACCACTTTGTTATGGGGTCTTTTTCTTTATTTTTATTATGAAAAATATCAAACTTATAACAAAGTTTAAAAAAATTGTACAGTGGACAGCCATATGCCCACAGCTTGAATCTACCATTAACATTTTACTACACTTTAAAAAAAATTACAAACCTATCCATCTTTCCACCCAGCTATCCATCCATCAGACTTTCTCAGTTTTTTGGATACAATTCAAAGTATATTGCAGATATCTGTATACTTTTCCTTAGTACACCAAAGACTGAGTTCACCTGAAGGACAAAGCAGAGATGGGCCTTCCAGGCAAAAGAAACATCATATATAAGGGCAATGAAACACTGCATACAAGTGGGAGGTTGTAGCATTTTGAGAATTGCTATTGTCTCCATCCGCCTACAGCTTAGGATAATGATGTGAGGGCAGCCGTAGATGAGCATTAAAAGTTGACCAGGGTTCCAGTGCTTTGCTAAGCACATTGGACTTGGTCCTCTAGACAGTGGGGAGCCATCGAAAGGCATTAAGCAGGGAATTGACATAATTAGATTTGAATTTTAGAATGCACTTTAGAATATGGGTGGTGATGTAGAAAATTATATGGGAAAGAAACAGGAACTAAAAAGACCAATTATGGAACAGGTGAAATAGTCCAGAGGCTTGTGGACCCAAACTAGGACAGTCACTGTGAAGACCAAGACCACAAATTGGGGAAACAGATCAGAGAGTCCTGATTCTGGTTATTCCCACTTCCTGGACAAATTCCATCTCTTCTGTATGTGCTCTGGTTAAGGAAATCTCCTCTATTAATTTTGTGAAAGGGACTGCCATTGTCTTCTACAATAACCTTTATTCCCTTCCATAGGAATAGAAGTTTCAGCTTGGTTAATCCAGCTAAAAAGATGATGTTTCCCAGCCTCCCTTGCAGCTAAATATGACCAAACGTATGGTCAGGTTCAGGCCACTGGGATGTGAGCAGGTACAGAGTGCGCAACTTCTGGGGTGTTCCTGTAAAAGAAAACACGCCTGTGCTCCTTTCCTTCCTTGTCTCTTTCTCATGGGCTGGAATGTGGAGGTGATGGGGAGCTATCCCTGACAAGTTGTTCAAGAAGAAGACTCTATGGATGGGAAAGCAAGGAGGTGGAAAGGTCCTGGCTGTTGAGCTGTGACCCTGCACTACTTGTCTGGACTGTTTCATGAGACAGAAATAAATCTTTATCTCACTTGAGCCAGTGTATTTGGGGGAATATTATTACTGGAATCCAGTGTGTAACAATGAGATAGTCCAGAGTCGCTAAAGAGATGGATTCTCCCCATGTAAGTTCTAACCTTGATGACTCCTTAAGTGCAAAATGCGGTTATGAGAATTGGTGGCAAGGGAGTTCCCTGGCGGTCCAGTGGTTAGGACTTGGCACTTTCACTGCCGTGGGCCTGAGTTCAATCCCTGGTCGGGGAACTAAGATCCTGAGAGCCACGTGGCACAGCCAAAAGAAAAAGGAGAGAGAGAGAATTGGTTCAAAGAATACAATCGTACAATCCTTGGAGTCAGAAAGACTGGGGTCTGAATACAAGCATGCCGTTGGCTGGGTGCCCTCAAAAAACTATTTAACTTCTCTGGAACTTGCTTTATTGTCGTTACCTAATTGTTTTCTTCGGTAGAAGGGGAGAAGTGGTCATGTTACTGTGAAAAGTAGTAAGTCTTTTTTCACTTGTCTTGTAAAAAGTCTGTGCCCAAGTGCCTGGCATGTGGTGGGGCCTCCCACATGAGGGTTATTGTCAGTATGAATAACTGGGGGGAAGAATGCCGAGAGAGTGCCAACATTTGCTTTTCTCGCTGGCCCGCACCATACCTGCTTTCTGAGTTTTTAAAAGACTTAGTGTTTTAAAGAGAAGTTTTAGGTTTACAACAAAATTGAGAAGGCAGTACAGAGATTTTCAATACACCCCCACTTCCACACATGCATATCCTCCTGCATTATAACGTCAGTCATCAAAAAAAATTGTTTTTTGAACCAGGGATGAACATTCGTTGAAACATCATAATCACCCAGAGTCTGTAGTTTACTTTAGGGTAAACCATTCTATGGTTTAGACAAATGTATAATGTCATGTATCCATCATTATTATATCATACAAAGCATTTTCACTGCCCTAAAAATCATCGGTGCTTTGTCTAGTCGCTCCCCGTTCCCCCACACCAAGGGCCACTACTGATCTTTTTGAATTTTCTCTATAATTTTACCTTTACTAAATGTCATATAGGTGAAATCACACAGTACGTATTTCAGATTGGTTTCTCCAGTATGACCTCATCTTAACTAATTTCATCTGCAATGACCCTATTTCCGAATAAGGTCAAATTCTGAGGTCAACACATCTTTTGGGTGGCGGAACGGGTAGGGGTGGAGGCGGAGGGAGGAATTCAGTTTAACTCGGAACACCTGGAATGAGAAGGTGCTTGAATTAGAAATGCCTGGGCCCCTAAGCTGAGCTGCGGGCGGGAGCTTCCCTCCTTCCTCCCTCCCTCCTTCCTTCTCTCCTCCCTTTCCTTCCCCTCCCACGCCTTCTCTGGCTTCTTCCCCTCCCTCTCTCCTGTCCCCTCTGTCCCTTCTTCCCATCCCCCTCTCCCCACCCCTCCCCTCCTCCATCTGTCCATCTGTCCGTCTCCTTAAGAGGCCCCAGTGAGATTCACAGATCAGGAATGTCAGGCTGCCCACAATGGCAGCGGCCCGAAGCAGCTCCCAGACAGCTCCCCAGCCCTAGGGAAGGGGAGGAGGCCAGGCTCATCTGCACGTCCTTCTGCTTTGCAAACCTTGTCTCTGCTGCCATTTTTAGCAGCGGCTTAACTCACAGGGACACTGCCCGGGCCCTCACGCTGTCATCCCAGACCTGCAGGCGATGTCGCGCTCTCGCTCCCTGCTGTCACGGGACGCCCGCTGCCCCGCTGACAGCCAGCCCTCTTTCCTGACATTGTGAGGCGTCTGCCTGGACAGCCGAGGAGAGTGCTGCAGTTGCCATGGAAACCTGAGTGCCTGTGGGGACTGTAATGGGACTCTGACCACTGGAAAGGCCCTGAATGAGATGCCAAGAGTTTAGGGACAGCGGTCAGCCAGCTTGCTTCTCTGGCGAAGAATTACAAAACCTGGCTACCCGCTTGAAGTGAGGATGAGGGGCTATGTAAGAAGGACAAATACAAACTAGCCTTTAAATGGATTATCTTGCCAGTTGCACGAGGCTTTTGTTTGGCTATCCGTGGGGGCTTGGGGTTCTACCTGAAGGAAGAGAGGGATGGAGAAAGACACGAAGGAGAGGAAGGTGCCTTGTTCCTCTGTAGAGAGAGAGGTGCAGGGAAGAAGCAGGAGGCTCGGTTTTGATGAGAGGCATGTTGAATCTTGCAGCCCCAGCAGTACCACCCGGAGTCCGGGAGATGCAGTGGAGGAGGGGGTCCCATCTCAAGTTCTGTCTTCCCCTCAGTTTTTCCCAGGATCATGGTGCAGCTCAGGACCTCTGAAAGCTTAGCTGTCCTGAATGGAGGACTTTGGGACCAGACAACATGTGGCCAATGGGCCAGTTCACCAAGAGCATCTCCCTTCTGGATCTGCTACACTAGTGAGTGGCTGTGCAGCCCTTGGAGGTGCCAAAGAGAGGTTCCAGGGCTGAAGACGATGAATGAAGTCTTTTAACTTTGAGAAATATTCACAACTGTAGTTATTAGCTATAGCATCCTATTCAGAGATTTTTGACAACATACAATTTTTGTTTATTGACTCATAGGGGTGTATATCATTTACTGTTTACTGAGCATGGTTCCCCAGGATCTACCCTCCCTTCCTCTTGGTAGGTACAGAACTGTCCAGCTGGACTACATTTCCCACCTTCCCCTGCAGCCAGCCATGCCCACGTGACTAAGTTCCAGAAAATGGGATGCTGTGGAAGTGAGACGTGCCCTCCCAGGGTCCTGCCCTTCAGGGAAGCTGCTTGCCCTCCAAACCTCTTACCCGGCCTGGAAGGCAGACTTAGGGATAGTGGACCAGGTCCAATGAGGGTGAGACCACAGGTAGCAGTGGAGCAGCAAGAAGGAAGGAACCTGGATCCCTGGCAGACCCAGTGGATCAGAACTGCTGCACTCTCCCCCCGGCTTGGACTGCCCTGGATAGCTCAAACCTCAAATGAGAGGAACATGAGCCTTCTCTCTTATCTAAGTTGCTCCTACTTTCATCTCTGTTAAAGCAGCTGAACAAATACATCCTAACTGCATCAATAAGTAATTTGCTTTTCATCATGCACACTTATTGGTGTTCGGAAAACATGAGAGTTAAACTTGAACCTTCTCTTTCCTGTTGAAATGACTGCTCACACATCACCTGTTTTTGCCTGTTAATCAACACAATCCACCACTTTCACCCAGAGGGCTTCTTATCTCAGGAAGTTGGCCCAGAACCCTTTAGAAAATATTCAGGTTCTCAAAGAGCCAATGGAAGGGTCAAATCGTATGGTTCCACTCCAGAGAGGGAACCTCGGTTTTAGCAGTTGTAGGAAACCCCGGGGGGCCCCATGACCTTATATTCCAGATCTTGATGACAATTTTAATTTGAAAGATTCTGGGCCAGTTCACATAAATGCATTTGTAAGTGTGTGCGCTGTGGGTTTTGTGAAGAAATGTGGTCATAATCCCTTCGGGCCCCTCAGCTGAATGCCATCCTTTTATGTTATTTTGCCTTCTCACCCTCTGACTGTCAATCCCAGAGGGTATGAACTCAGAAGACCGAGCCAGTCACCCTGACCTGCTGTCCCCTCTGATTTACTTTTTCTATTCTGATTTGAACTGAATTGTACTTATCTGTAGAGAAGTGCTTTTTTTTTTTTTTTTTAAAGAAATTAAGCTCCTTTAGAGATTAAAGTTTGGCTCCCTCAGCTTCCTTACAAACTCACAGTATTAAAACTGGGTCATAGAAAAATAGTTGTTCCATTTTCTAACCAGATAATAGCTTAAGGCAGTGCCAGATTCTCCTCCTCTGGGCCTGCCTTCTTCATGGGCCTCTTTGCAACCTCCCTTCCTCCCTGGGCCAAGGGCACTCACCCTTGTCACTTGCCAGCTGATGCTGCAGTGCGCCCTTTTCTTTGCCATCACTAATTGGCCTTCAGGGTGCCCTCTCTGCTCCCCCTTCCCTTTCACACACCTCCCTCCTCCCCCCAGGATGCATTTTGATCAGGGGCAAGGACACTTTACTGGGTCATGGTGCTAAGAGTAGAATTTTTGGTCTGTCCTCAAGGGTTTAATGCTCTGAGACTGTCGTAGATGGTGTTATTATTCAAAAACATGTGCTGGCCCTTCCTGAAGGAGGTGATACTCTGCTGTCCCCCTCCCAACCCCCAGCATCAGGCTTGACCACGTGACTTGCTCTTGCTAACAAAGTCACGTGACACACGCCCTGTCCAGGCAGAAGCTTTAAGAACCAGGCCATGGTTTGCTGTGTGTTTTTTCCCTCTTCCACAAACTGGACAATGGGCCAGAAAAAGGCTGCTTCAGCAGCCTAGATCCCAAAGAAGATGACATGAAGCTGGGTGCAGTCTACCCGTGATGGACATGTAGCTTATGCAAGAGATAAACTTCTGTGGCTGTAAGTCACTGTGGGTTGGGGACTGTTGTTACCGCAGCACACTTAGCCTTTTCTGAGTGTTTCAGAACGTATGTGGAAATGGGCTTAGACCTCTTTCTGTGAAGGTGTGGTTAGGTTTGGACTGGGCATGCCAGGACACTGCTTCATCAGGAGAGGATGTTGTGGAGAGATTAAATCTACCTCTGCTCGAGGCCTTAGAAAGAATTTTTCTTTCCCCTTGTTCAAGACTTGTTGTGACCTTGATGTCATCTGTTCCCATACGTTCCCTCATTTTCATCCCTGGTCCATCTCAAGGCAGGACATAACCTCTCTTCCTGAGCCCCAGCAAGAGACCATTACACAAAAAGAACTAGAGAGCGATGTTGATTTTACTGAAGATTTCATAGGGAGGATAGAGAGGTTTTCATCACACATTTTAATGCTAACTGCCTGTTCATGCTCTACGTGATACAGTGTATTCTGGAGCCCAAACTGTTGAGTTAAAATACTGGCTCTTCCACTTACTGTGTGACCTTGGGCAAGTTACTTAAATTCTATGAATTTTCTCTTCGGTAAACTGTGGACAAAACATTCCCGTGCACTAGGGTTTGTGAAATAAAGTTCATATGTTATGGCAAGACAAGAAAAATTTAAACATAAGTTCTTCTCTGCCCTTTGGCCTCCTCTCTCTCCCCTACTGTGCATTGTGTATCTGTCTTATGCATTGACCAGACCGCCCCCATTGGCAGAAATACCTGCTCAACCAGAAAGAGCAACATTCTCCTAGCATCAAAAGACAACTCCTTAAAAGATAACATTCCTTCCTGATCTCGTAAGGGGTCACGACGGTGCTTAGATCTGGATTGTATAAACTGTCAATTATACGTCATTGAATGTACAGCCCTCCATCCCCCAAAAAACTTTGGAAGCTCTGAGAACTGTTCTGCCTGTTAGAAGTCAAAACACAGTTATCTGAGATGCTCTTCCCGGGTTATAATCCTCAAATTTGGCTCAAATAAAAGTTTCCACTTCTTTCATAGATTGACGATTGATTAATTTTCATTGACAGGTTGCTATTATCGGTCTCTAAAAAGTATGAAAGTTTGACCTGACCTAACCTCTTCCTGTTGACAGCCTGTTCACCCTTTACCTGGTAACCTGAGATATCTATATAAAATGAGGCTGGGAGGGAATACAATGCCTGACACAATAAATGCACAACATTGTTAGTTATTGCTAGTGTTCTTTCTGTTACTTAAGTCTTCATCAATATGCTTGCTTCCCTGAGTCACTTCCTCCCACCCTGTCTTTCCTCCGACCTTCCCCGGAAGAACACCCAGCCTCGTGGGCTCCAGTCTCCTCCCTGCTAGACTTCAACTCTTCCACCCTAATTGACTCCCTTGTGTATTTGGGATCCTGGCCTTTGTGCTTGCTTGCTCTCATTCTCTCTCTCTCTCTTCCTCTCATTTCCCATTTTCTCCTCCCACCCCCCACCCTTCTGTCAGCTGTTCCACCTTGGAGAAATGACTTGCAGGAACAGCCTGGAACTTCACAATGAGGCTCTTGAGGGATTACACCCCACAGCCCTAGGCACCAAGGATGGAAGCTGGACACCCTCAGAACCCCCATCCTCCCAAGCTGGGTCTTCTCCCCTCGTCTGCCATTGCAGGCAGTCAGACGAGGACCAGTCTGCAGAGGGAAGGATGCTGGTAATTTGTCCCCAGTATCAGTGAGCTTCAGTTAAGGTACTATCCAGACCTAGAGTGTTTGCATTTCAAAGATTATCTCTACTTGAAGAAAACTCCCCTTAAAGGCATTCCAGGACAATGGAAATTTCTAGTTAAATCAGCCCATCCAAACGTGGCTGTATTTGAACTCCCAGAGCCAGGCCCCGGGTGGAGCAGATGACAATGAGATGACGACAAGAACAGGCCCAGAAATGTTTGCTGATCACATTGTGTGAGATGAGCATGTTGGCTTTTTTTTAGTAGCTAGGTCACAGTTTTGGCTCATTTAGTCTTGTGTTCCATTAAGACCCTCAGATTTTCCTCATGGGTCCCTTAGGTTCTGCTGAAATTTAGTCTTTAGTGGCTCCAAGACCGTGTGCCTGGTGGTTCAGAGCGTGGGTGTGGGGCGGGCAGACATCGTTTCCAACCCGAGTTTTACTGTGTGAACGAGTTACGCTGAGGCTCACTTTCTTCATCTGTCATCCCCGCCTCACAGACTTTTGAGGGCTCCACAGGATAAAGTATGTGAAGCGTTTGGTCCAGGGCCTGGGACGCAGTGAATTCCTGCTGCTGCTGCTGTTGCTGTTGTTCCTATTACTGCAGGTCATCTGGTCCTCCAGGCCCCCCTTGCAGCTCTTAAAAAATGGTCTCTGACTCCCTGAGCTTGTTTTTATTGGAATCTTTCTGGGAAATAGTATCGTGAAGCCAAGTATTCACTCTTGTTTGTCCTCAGCATCTTGCTTTTTAACCAGTGTTGGTGACAGATGCCGGGGCCCCACTTAGTTTACACACGCTGCCCTGCACGGCCCTATGGAGTTGGCATTACCGTTCCCATTTCATGGATGGAAAAGAGGCCCAGGGAGGTTGAGACACTTTCTTGATGTCACGCAGCCGGAAAGCAGCAGAACCAAGGTATGAACCAGAGACTATACAACCTTAATTTTTTTTTTTTTTTAGCAACCACTTTTTTTTTTTTTAGCACTATCTATGCTCCTGGCACTGTTTTAACTGCTTTACAATTACTACCTCATTTCATCCTAACAGTTCTATGAAGTAGGTACCATTACTGCCTCCATTGTGTGGATGAGGAAACTGAGGCACATAGAGGCTAAGTCACTTGCCTGAGTTCATAGATGTGAGTAGCAGAGATGGAACTCAGACCCAGGCAACCTGGTCCCAGCCACCTCATGAAGATGTTCTTTCCCATATGCCTCACTGCCTCTCTTGAGGTTCTGTTTTTCTCAGAGGGCAAATTGGCTGCCTTCCTTGTACATTCATGACCCCCGCTTCCCTCATCTCCTCAGCCACTTAGAGGAGATGTACAGATGCACTCTGTGTGCATCTCACCAGAACCACAGAGGACAACCAAGCCCCTCTACCCTTCCCTCCTCCTCAGAAGCCCATGGGTTTGGGTAGCACACTGGTAGAGCCAGAGGCAGCTGGTGGTTGGGTAGGCTGCCAGTGTGGACAGCTCGTCTGCAAGTTCCCCAAAGAGAACCAACTTGTCAGAGCTGTCCCAGGTCCTGGACCAGAGCCAGAGCCCAGTGGCCAGTCTCCCTGCCAATCCCACCGCCGGGAGGTCCATCCTTTAGCAGGACTCCCTAGGACATCATTTGACAGCATGCAAATACACAAACAAACAAACGAGAATTCTTAGAAAGACAACCTGCCCTGCCAAGCACTGTAAAATCCGACTCCTATAGGCCTGGATCTTGTAGGTAGATGCATACCATCTCTGCCTAAAGAAATTCCCTGAGCGCCTGCCAGAGCTCGCCAGCAGGAAAAGGGGGTGCTGACTCCATTTTTTTTTTTTTTAACCAATTTGAGTTATTAGGAAGTGTCTCATTCTGAGTCAAATCTACTCCCTTAAAAATTCCTCCCATTCTCCTAGTGCATCTTCTGGAGTAACAAGATCAAGACTGCTTCCTCCTCCACATGACAACCCTTTAATATTTAAAAGCAGCTGTTCTTTTTTTTCCTTTTTTTTAATCTCCAGTTCCCTGGGCTAAATATAACCAATTCTTCCATCCAGTATTCCCGCAGGATGGTTCCAAATTCCTCACTAATCGGAATGCCTTGATTGGAGTGCTCTCAAATCGTCAATGCCCCCTTAAAATGAGGCCCCAGGAACCGAACTCACTGTTAGAATTGGAGCAAGCAGCAGGCACCCCTGGGATTGGACATCCCTAACTCTGGTCTGGTCTTCCACATGTGGGCTGCATGCACTTTCCTTAGGAGCTGGGTTGCCCTGTGATTTACTTTGATCTTGACTTTGCATATAAGTTGCTGCCAGTTACGTTTTCCCCACCTTCTAAACTTGGACAAGAGGATTTTTTAACCTAAATGCATGCTTTTGTATTAATTGCTATTTAAACTCATCTGAATCCCTTCAAACCAAAATTGTAGTCAAATTCAACATGTTCCCTTATCAAAGAATACTATCTTACACTTTGCATTCACATCATCTTCAAAACTGAAAAAAAAAAACTTTCTTAATACATTTGTCTGAGAAAAATACTGAAAAGATATTCTGCCAGAGGCAAAGAAAAAAAAACACCAAACATTGGGGGGACCTCCCTGCCAATCCAGTGGTTAAGATGCTGCGCTTCAAATGCAGGGGGCGCGGGTTCGATCCCTGGTCAGGGAACTAAAATCCCACATACCACGCAACACAGCCAAAAAAAAAAAAAAAAAAAGCACTGGGTTACCCATTAAAGAGAATTCTCCAGAAGAATGTCAATTGAAGAGACAGCCTTTCACACTGATAGTCAACAAATTTTAAGCAGATGGCTTGGAAATTATTTAGAAAAAGGGTGATGTGATCGTCGTCACTCAAAAAGCTGGTTAACTCAACCAGCTATAAATTCACTGAGTAAGATTCTGTCCCATGCACCACAAAGATATCACAATAGACTGTCAAGTACTTAATGGAAATCAAATCTTGTGAAGGAGAAGCCTCTTGAATTAAAAAACAAAACAAACAAAAAAAATGAATGAGGTTGGTTTGTTTTTTAAGAGTACATGCTGATTCCTAGTGATCACATTTTAAAATGTCCACAAATCATCTGTTTCATATTCAAATCCAGTGGGATTCCAAAGGCCACGTTGATTGGTTTGGAGGTGGGCATGTGACCCAAGCTTGACGAATCAGAGTCAATGGAGAAACCTTTGCTGGAGCTATTTAGAACTATTTATTCCTCTTTTCACTGAACTATCTTCCTGCTCAACTTGGAAGATATAAACCTGGGGTATCTTCATCATCACATGAACAGAACCTACCTGAGAAAAAAGTCAACACGGAGGCAAGCAGGGAAACAGGGTAGGCAGCTACTAACTCATGATATTTTTTGACACCTTGATTTAGATGTGTCTGAAAAACAGAAACTCACTTGGACTTCTCAGTTACAGGAGCCAATAATTCCTCCATTTTGGCTAAGCCCCTAACTTTCTTTTATTTTTGTCGCTGTTTTGCTTTTTGTTTTTCCACTCTTTTTTTTTTCACTGAAGTATAGTTGCTATACAATATAAGTTACAGCTATACAATATAGTGATTCAAGTTTTAAAGGTTATACTTCACGTATTGTAAAATATTGGATATATTCCCTGTGTTGTACAATATATCCTTATAGCTTATTTTATACCTAGTAGTTTGTACCTCTTAATTCCCTGCCCCTAAATTGGCCCTCTCCCATTCTCTCTCCCCACTGGTAACCGCTAGTTTGTTTTTTATATTTGTGAGTCTGCTTCTTTTTTGTTATATTCACTAGTTTGTAGTGTGTTGTATTTTTTAGGGCCCACATATAAGTGAGATCATACAGTATTTGTCGTTCTCTGTCTGACTTATTTCACTTAGCGTAATGCACTCCAAGTCTGTCCATGTTGCTGCAACTGGCAAAATTTCACTCTTTTGTATGGCTGAGTGGTATTTCTTTGTGTATATGTTCTTTATCCATTCATCTGTTGTTGGACACTTAGGTTGCTTCCTTATCTTGTAAGTCCCTAACTTTTTGAAATTTATGTCTATCTCATCTTTTCAGCTCCCTCAACCCCAACTAATACATGCATTTAAGTCTATAAATGTCCCTCTAAGTATGGCATTAGCTGCATTCTTACAGGCTTTAATATGTCACAGCTTACTTAGCGTTCAGTTCAAAATATTTTTTAATATCCATTGTGATTTCTTACTGGACCCATAGGTTATTTAGAAGTGTGTTAATATTCAAACATTGGGGCTTTTCTGGGAATCTTTTGTCATTATTTCTGGGTCCCACCAGTCTGTAAATATATACACAGGCTCTCATTTCCTATAAAATTTTCTTCAATAAGTATTTTGAGTTCTCCATATAGGCATCTTTCTTACATGGGGTCACAAGTAAGTTCTCCCCCTTCAGGTGCCACCCCGTTTCCACCATTTCCTGATGCAAATTTGCAACGTAATGTGTTATCTGCTGATTTTGTCTCATGGAAGCAGGGGCCTGGAGCCCTCTAGATGTAAAGTTATGCTTCATTCAAGTAGTGGAGGGGGGAAAGAATGTCCTGTAGTAGACATATTTAGTTTGCCTATCCAACATCACTTCCTTGCAGGAAGTACACTTCCAGTCTTCCATGTAGTTCTAGTGGGTTTGTCAATCATAGTAAAGTCCCTCCTGCCACACTTCCCTCTGTAGAAATGGACGTGTGACTCAGGATGGTCAATCAGAGTCTTCCTTAGGAACTTTCTATAGTACTATCAACAGCTACCCCAGTCTTCTTCAACTGCAAGGTTATGAGTACAGGGCTTCCAGGGGCTATGTTCATAGCCCCATGGAAAAGGCCTGCAGAAAGAATCAAGTCAAGCTGAGACAAGTAGAGCTGAGAAATGGAACAGCTAACATTATTTTAACCCTTAGATCTATTGAAAGCTAGAACCTCCCCTATACTTTCCATTTTCATAGACCCACAGATTTCCATTAGCTTGTTGTAATTTGGGTAGTGGTGCTGTCACATAAAACCAAAAAAGCCCTATATTGCTTATAGTGGGTTGAATGGTGACTTCCCAAAAGACATGTTTATATCCTAATCCTCAGAACCTGTGCATGTGACCTTATTTGGAGAAAAGGCCTTTGCAGATATAATTAAATTAAGGATCTCAAGATGAGATCATCCTGAATTATATGGATTGGTCTCCAATTCAATGGTAAGTATCCTTATAAGAGACATACCAGAGAGAGGAGAAGATGGCCACATGAAGATGAAGACAGTGATTGAAGTAGTGCAGGCACAAGCCTAGGAATGCTTGCAGCCACCAGAAGCTGGACCAGGCAATAGAATCTCCCCTAGAGCTTCTGGGTGGGATGCAGCTCAGGCAACAGCTTGATTTTGGACTTCTGGCCTCCATAACTGTGAGAATAAATTTCTATTAAGTCATCCAATCTTTTTCCACTTTTGTATCAACTCAGAGAGGTAGCCAAGGAGTGTTATTTGGGCCCTGATGTCTTATAATGTTTCAGACAATGGGGACTGAGACAACAGATGCCATGCTATATATTCCAGATTGTTCATTCCCTCTGACCAACAAAGTCTTTTCAATGGCTTAGTCTGGGCGTACCTGCCTCATTCTTCACTGAGAATGAGTTGTCTCCCGGGACTCTCCTTAAAAATAGGTTTCTGGTAAATCTGTCCTCCCTTCCCCCTACTTTACATAGGGAAGTGTTAATAGTTCAAGCATTAGAGTTGGCTAGAACAAGATTTTAATTCCCTATTTCTATGAGCTCATGGACAAATTGCCTTACATTTCAGAGCTCCAATTCCCTCCGTTGCAAAAAGGAGATCTCTAACTCACTGTGTATTATAAAGATTAGACAATACATGCAAAGCATAGAGCAAGTGACCTGGCCCATTGTCCGTGGTCCATTTACTTAGTAAATATAAACTATGTGTATTAGTCAGTTTGGGCCGCTGCAAGAAAAATATCGAAGGCTAAGGGGCTTAATGACAGAAACTTATTTCTCATGGTTCTGGAGGCTGGAAGTCTGAGATCAGGGTGCCAGCATGGTCAGGTTTTTGCTGAGGGCCCTCTTCCTGGCTTGCAGGCAGCTGCCTTCTGCTGTGTGCTCATACGGCAGAGAGAATGAGAGAGTCCTCTCACCTCTTCTTACAACAGCATTAATCCCGTGATGAGGGCTCTCTACCTTTATGACCCAAAGGCCCCATTTCCTAATACCACCACATTTGGGTTTAGTGCTTCAACATATGAATTGGGGGAGAGGAAGACACAAACATTCTGTCTATAGAACCATGGCATGTTGCTAGATATATTTGAAACCCAGCTTAGGACTTTGTACAGATATTGAGCAGAAGTATACTCAGAGATGGTACACCCAACGTTATGGAGGTAATTCATAATTTGCCAGGGATGGCTTAGGAATAGGCATGTGACCCAGTTTTGGCCAATGAGATGAGAAGAGTAGGTCTGCTATGGGTTGTTTGGGAAAGATTTCTTCCTTTATCAAAATTGGCACACAAAAATGTATCCACTCACACTTTGTGCTTTTTGACGCTGTGATGTAAAACTACAGTGCCTAGCGTGCTAGCAGCCATCTTGTGGCCCAAAGGCAAAAGCCCAGAAAAATCTCAGTGAGCAGACATAGAGCCATGATGTCAACAAGCTGCTGAGTTTACCGACTCTGCACATACCAACCTCCAACCTCTTGATATGTGAGATAATAAGACCCTGAATGTCGAAGCCGCTTGGAGTTGAAAACCTCCTTAATGCTACCCAAGGATTTTGCATCTTGGTATAGTTGTTCTTGCTAGTGACACACTACTTTTAGGCTTAACAGGCAACACCTTAAAGCAGTTCTATGACAGCTATTACTATCTATGACTCTCTCCTCAATGCCAAAACCAAATAGTTTCATCCTCAGTGCTCTGTGTTCTATTGAAACATTTTCCCATCACTTGGGGGGGAAAAAACCTTTCTCCACCAAAATCAATGACCCTATAAATCTCAACACATGGTGATCAATGTATGTAGTGGAAATATTTCTCCCATTAAAATCTAATCATAGCATGCACTTCTGGTGACTGGGTGTGCAGGACAGCAACTTTCTAAAACTGTGCACCGAATTAGACACAGCTAAGAACTGTGCTGTCTGAATGCTGAATTTCATTTGACGGTAGGCTTTGTGTTGTTTCTTTTCTGTCTTCCCTACATTCGTTCTCTTGAATGGAGGCCAGATTCTTCCCTCCTCCCCTAAGCAACGGACAGGCCTCCCTGAAAGGGGCTCAAGAGTTCAGGCTGCTGGCTGACTGATGGTGACTAATTTAAGGGAGGCTGAGGGGAAGCCCCTGCTCTTCAGCACGTAAATCCTCTCCACTCTGCCTGATACAGGCACCACCGGGTCATTCGCCTGCCTTCTAGGAAAGCCCAAGAGAATGCCTTCTAATCGAATAAGAGTTAACCCTTAACTGCCAGGTTTAGTATTAAGTGGGTCTGCATGCTATGGGACCAAGTCTCAGCTCTTCTGCCTCATCTTTTTCCCCTTCCATCGTCATCTCCTTCTCACCTCCCCCCTCCCAACTACTGAGGCATGACTACTGCCATGGCCCCAACTGGTGTCCGTCCTTCTCCTTTTGTTTTCTAGAGGCCATTTACGCATTTAAAGCACAGAAAGCCTTTACAACCAGAAATTACCCGAAATAATCTTGTCACCCTCTTGCTCAAAATGCTCCAGTCCTTCCTCTCTTGCTTGGGATAAAATTCAAAGTCCTCACTACAGTTCACATGGCCCTGGCCAGCTCTCCTTCCAGCCCCCTTTCGCCATCTTGCTCTTCACCTAGCCCCACATCTGTGGTAGAGTGTCAGGATACCAGCTAGGAACACTTCTGCTCTCCTGTGGACGAAGGGGGCCAGGAGACAAAAGAGGGAGGTGATGCTGATTCCCAGGCTCAGGGACACTCTGTAGGAATGCTTGGGTTTCTCGGGTGAAAGCTGAAGCAGAGCGGGGCTTCCCTGGTGGTGCAGCGGTTAAGAATCCGCCTGCCAATGCAGGGGACACGGGTTCGAGCCCTGGTCTGGGAAGATCTCACATGCTGTGGAGCAACTAAGCCTGTGAGCCACAACTACTGAACCTGAGTGCCACAATTACTGAAACCCGCACGCCTAGAGCCCGTGCTCCACAACAAGAGAAGCCACCGCGATGAGAAGCCCGTGCACCACAACGAAGAGTAGCCCCCTTTGGCTGCCACTAGAGGAAGCCCGTGTGCAGCAACGAAGACCCAACACAGCCAAAAATTAATTAATTTTAAAATAAAAAACACACACAAAAGCTGAAACAGAGGAAGTTGGAAACTAGGAAATCCCAGCCAAGTATTGGGTCATAGTTACCCTCCAAGTCCCGCCTGAAGTCAAATGCCTACGAGAGAAACCTGGATCAAGGACAAGACAAGAACATTCTTCCATCCTGGGATCCAGAATGGGTGTGAAGGAGGACATGTGTTATGGAGAGAGAATGCAGGAGATAGAAAAGCACAAGTGCCCCTGCAGGATTCTGTGAAATGCTATGTATGGCTCCTTGATGCTATGGTTCGTGAAGCTCCAGAGCCCAGGCTAAGCTCCTGTGACACCATGCTGTGCTACCACCAGCTGTCACAGGGGCACTCCATCCTGGCCCTTCCCCTCATTGCTCTTGGCCTTGGACCCTGTGCCAGAGCACACACTTCTTTGCCATGATCCCTATCAATACAAGTAAAGACCAGCTCTAGCACAGAATGTCAGGTGGTCATGGCACTTTTTGGCTTGATGGAAACACCGAAATGACTTCTCTGAACAAATTTGGCTGTAAGGTAAGTAACAACTATTTCCCATGAGCAGAGATACAAATAAAAGTCAACATCACACTAGGTCCTTTTAATTTCAGAAGGTGTTTATTTTCCCTCTGAGGCCAAGCAGTATTTTTTTATTTTGTTTTATTATGTACACATGAGGAAAAATAAGAAACTAGAGGTAACCTGAGGTTTCTGTAAGCGACAGGGCTTTCTCCCATCTAAAAGGTGGATTGTATTCCTGGCTGGACTTATTCTGTTCTCTGAGTGTGAAATGAGAACCTTGGGAGATTACTGTCCATTTGAGGGTAAACCAGTATTCAGCTGGGTCCGCTGGAACAGGCAGACTCACTGTTCATTCACAGATGATACTGGAGCTGCCCTGCCCCTTGGGTAAGAAATGCCATGCACCCTAACTCACTCTCCTCTCTGATGCATGTGTATGTTGGACTGGGCTCCTGGGTCCCATCCCATCCCAACTTTGTCCAAGTAAGGTGTGTCTTGCCTTGTTTCATGTACACCTTTTCCTCTTCGATAATTTCTGACTGTGTACAGGGATGTTTGACACTTTGACTTGTACAGAGGAGACAATAAATAAGGCTATTGAAAAAAAAAAAGTATTTTGGAGGGTCATATGTGATTGAGTCATTTTTCCCCTTATGTTTTTTGTTTGTTTGTTTGTTTGTTTGTTTTGCAGTACGCGGGCCTCTCACTGCTGTGGGAGCCGCTCCACCGCCTGTGGGATCTTCCTGGACTGGGGCACGAACCCACGTCCCCTGCCTCGGCCGGCGGACTCTCAACCACTGTGCCACCAAGGAAGCCCTCCCCTTATGTTTTAATATTATATTACGCTCATCACATCTCAGAAGATCACCTTAAATAACTTCCCATTATCTTTGGCAATACTTTCCAGATCTTTTGTATATAAGCAGTGGAATTTGTTTTTCTCAAGTGAAATTTTACACAGATCTGCAATTTATAAGACAGATAAAAGTACAGCTTCAACTAAGCTCTTCACCGAGGAGAGACTGGGACCTTGACCAGTTCAAACCTTGCTGACAATTCTGCTAGGGCAAGAACTGAATATATGTAGACATGGGCACCCTGAGTTGAGTGTGGTGGCTTCCGTGTTTAAATGATTAGAAGGCCAGCAGGCAAGGAGGAAGGGGGTTGAGAGGAAGGCCAATGCATTTCCTGCTGCAGAGCCCCTTCCCCACCCTGTGCTGAGGGACCCCCGGCACCCAAGACACCAAAGAGCCTCCACAAAGCCACAGCCGCCCTTCCAGGCTTTGTCACCCTGTGGTGAGACGGAGGGGCCCAGGCACATCTGGTTCTGATGACTGAACCCAGCCATGTGGGAGTGGGTTGAGTTTCTCATAACAGCAGCAGCCCCCCTTTCCTCCTTCTCTTTCTCCTCTTCCTTCTCTTCCCAAGAGGAAGGGAAGCAGGTCTGTTCTCCATAGGAGACGTGCTCTCAAAAATGTTCACCATCAGGGCTTCCCTGGTGGCGCAGTGGTTGAGAGTCTGCCTGCCAATGCAGGGGACATGGGTTCGTGCCCCGGTCCGGGAAGATCCCACATGCCGCGGAGCAGCCGGGCCCGTGAGCCATGGCCGCTGAGCCTGCGCGTCCGGAGCCTGTGCTCTGCAACGGGAGAGGCCACAGCAGTGAGAGCCCCGCATACCGTACACACACACACACACAAATATTCACTATCAAATGAAAACATGACCATCCCCTTGTTCAGGAGAATAGGAACCAGTTGCAGTGTAGTTGAGATTCTGTTGAAACACAGTATTTCCTTCCCCACTTGGCCACAGCCAATTATCATTTTGGAACCCATGGCTGTCTCTAAGAAAGATAAGATGTGTCACTAGGCAAGGGTTTGGCCACACGTTCATGGTGGGGCCTCTGCAGCGTGGGATAAGCTCTCTGTGTCTGTGTCCTCTCAGCTGTAAACCTGGGAACAGAGCTGGGCTCAAACATTCTAGAATTTCTGGGACTTCCCTGGCAGTCCAGTGGTTAGGACTCCATGCTTCCACCGCAGGAGGCACAGATTTGATCCCTGATCAGGAAACTAAGATCCCGCATGCTGCGAGGTGTGGCCAAAAACAAACAAAAAAAATTCTAGGACTTCCCTGGCGGTCCAGTGGTTAAGACTCCA
Source organism: Neophocaena asiaeorientalis asiaeorientalis (assembly GCF_003031525.2). Taxonomy (NCBI): domain Eukaryota; kingdom Metazoa; phylum Chordata; class Mammalia; order Artiodactyla; family Phocoenidae; genus Neophocaena; species Neophocaena asiaeorientalis. Next base: position 1,121,189 of record NW_020174642.1, read on the forward strand.
CAGTTCCACTGCAGGGAGTGCTGGTTCAATCCCTGATTGGGGAACTAAGATCCCACATGCTGCAAGGTGTGGCCAAAAAAAAAAATTTCTGGAATTTCTGATAAAAGAGCACAAGCTTCAGGCTGCAAATTCTATTCTCCTTAAGGCGTTTGACTTTAACACTGTCAGAGAATGAGCTTACCTTCAAGGAGCTGCAGGACTTACAGGAACTGAGGCTGCCACAAGTCCAAATCCCTGCACATCAGGTGTGATGGTCACCCTTATGTGTCCACTTGGCTGGGCTGTAGCACCAGTGATTTAATCACATTCTAATCTAGGTATTGCTCTGAAAGCATTTTATAGATGTGGTTAACAGCTACAATCAGCTGGCTTTAAGTAAGGAACTTAATGTGGGTGGGCCTCATCTAATCAGTAGAAGGCCTTAAGAGCAAAAGCTGAGATTTCCCAAAGAAGAAGAAATTCTTCCTCAAGACTGTAACACAGCAACCCTCCCTGCGTTTCCAGCTTTGTGATCTTCCCTACAGATTGCAGACTTGCTGACCCTCACAGCCGTATGAGCCAATCCCTTAAAATAAATCTCTTTACGTCAGGTAAGCGGACCTAGATCACGTCATTCCTAAAAAACAAAGACTGGAGCCCAAATCTCCTTGGACTCATAATTCACTCCTGTTCTTTCCATCAGGACACACAGCTCTTCAATTTTCTCCGCTACAACCTAAACCCTTATTTAAAAATGAACCTCCCTTTCTGAAAGAATTTATGGATTGTTCCAGCTGAGCAGTATTTTTCACTGTGGCCCTAGAAACAAAGACCTCTTATGTTACAACCCAGTACATACACACGCACACAGATACGATTAGCAAGGAACAAAACAAAAAATTCCCGAAATGCTATTTTTCAGATGCCATCCCATTTGAGCATTTTTATTTTATTTTACTTCATTTAAAAAATGTCATATCCGAAAAGGGAACCCTCCTACACTGTTGGTGGGGATGTAAATTGGTACAGCCACTATAGAGAACAGTATGGAGGTTCCTTAAAAAACTACAAATAGAACTACCATATGACCCAGCAATCCCACTCTTAGACACTTATCTGGAGAAAACCATAATCTGGAAGGATTATTGCACGCCAGAGTTCATTGCAACACTATTTACAATAGCCGAGACATGGACGCAACCTAAATATCCACTGACAGAGGAGTGGATAAAGAAGATGTGGTACATATACAGTGGAATGTTACTCAGCCATTAAAAGAACACCAAAATAATGCCATTTGCAGTAACATGGATGGACCTAGAAATTATCATACTAAGTGAAGTAAGTCAGACAGAGATAGACAAATATCATATGCTATCACGCATATGTGGAAACTAATTTTTTTTTAAATGAACTTATTCACAAAACAGAAACAGATTCACAGACATAGAAAACAAACTTACGGTTACCAAACGGGAAACATGTGGAGGGAGGGACAAATCAAGAGCTTGGGATGAACACACACACACTACTACAAGATAGATAACCAACAAGAACCTACTGTATATAGCGCGGGGAACTCTACACGGTACACTGTGATAACCCAGATGGGAAAAAAATCTAAAAAAGAGTGAATATATGTGAATGATAACTGAATCACTTTGCTGTACACCTGAAACTAACACAACATTGTAAATCAACTATACTCCAATAAAATAAAATAAAAAGTCATATCCATTCAGTTGCTTATGTAAACCAGAATTGCCCTTTGGGGTGGATGTGTCTGGCGCCCATAACTCACCTCCTTGCGTCACCTCTGAGTTCAGTCTCAGCTGTGGAGGAAGGTTGTGTGTGAGCCCAGGCTCACCTCACTCTGCCATCTCACTCCAGGCTCGCTGTACAGCAGCTTTCCTCCTTGAACCCTCAGGGGCTCGTGGTGGTCCCGTCGTCTCCCATTCAAGCACAGGCTGGAAGGGTGGGAGGGTAAACACAACCTGGGGATGGTCCTCAGCCAGTGAGGAGAGAAGGTGGTGGATGGGAAGCAGAACATTTGGAAAGGCAGTCTGTATGGTACTAGGGAGGGTCCCTCCCGAGGAGGGCTGGCCCCCTGCCTCGGTGATACATCCGACCTTAAGTCTTTCTCTGCCTCCCTCACCCTGCTCCTCACACTGGCTCCTGGGATCACCTCCCAAATCTATGACCTGCCCCAGGTCCAAGCCTCAGACGCTACTCTCAAGAAACTCCAAACCAAGACCCACCATCCCTCTCACTGCAGGAACCGTCTTCGTACCCGCTTCAGAAGGTCACCCAGTATTTGCTGGTGTGTCCAGGGATGAAAGGAGTTCTCGTTGCCCCGGCTAAATCTTCCCATTGCTGAACAAGACAAGGGAACAGAAGTGAGCCAGTTGTATCCAGGGTTTAACATGGGTTGAAGACTGTGCTAGTGTATTCTTTCACTCTCTTTGTTAAAAAGTTGTTTCTTTTTTAAAAGTGAAAAACAGGCAAATTAACTTTTATTACAGCTTTTTTTTGGATATTTACGTACCATACAATTCACCCATTTATTGTTTTTATAAATTTATTTATATTTTGATTATTTATTTATGGCTGTATTGGGTCTTCATTGCTGTGTGCTGGCTTTCTCTAGTTGCGACGCGTGGGCTTTTCACTGCGGTGCCTTCTCTTGTTGCGGAGCACAGGCTCTAGGTGCATGGGCTTCAATAGTTGTGGCACGCGGGCTCAGTAGTTGTGGCTCATGGGCTTAGCTGCTCTGCGGCATGTGGGATCTTCCCAGACCAGGGGTCGAACCCATGTCCCCTGCATTGCAGGCAGATTCTTAACCACTGTGCCCCCAGGGAAGTCCCAATTCACCCTTTTAAAGTGCACAACCTGGGAATTCCCTGGCAGTCCAGTCGTTAGGACTCAGCGGGGTTTGATCCCTTGTTGGGGAGCTGGGATCCCACAAGCCGCATGGTGTGGCCAAAAATAAGAAAATTAAAAAATAAAGTGTACTTCATATATTCACAGAGTTGTGCAAACATCACCCTAATTAATATTAGAACAGTTCCATCACCCACACAAAAATTACTCCCTATTTCCCTCCGGTCAGCCAGCCCTAGACAATCACTGATCTAATTTGTGTCTGTATGAATTTGTCTGTTCTGGACATTTCGTATAAATGGATTCATACAATATGTGGTCTTTTGTGACTGGCTTCTTTCACTGAGCATTATGTTTTCAAGGTTCATCCATGTTGTAGCAGGAATCAGTGTTTCATTCCTCTTTATTACTAAATAATATTTCGTTGTATGGATATGCCACATCTTATTTATCCATTTCTCATTCAATGGACATTTTGGTTATTTCAAAAAGTAGCTCCTTATGTTGAACTAAAATTCTGTGGTACTAATACTGCCTTAGAATTCTGTCTTAGCTATGACCTTTGAGGTGAACCCGTGCCAAACTTCCTCCTTCCACAGTGAGAACCCCTCTAACGCGCGGAGGTTCTTCCCCACGCTAACCGTCCCCAGTGGTTGATGTGGTGGATGGTCTAGAGCATGCGCTTCTCCCCAGCCAGTCCTTGGACAAATTCCAGTTTACCACAGCCCTCTTAAAAGTGGGATGGTCAGAGTCAAATATCACAGCAAGCACTTACCCTTTTAACTATTCATTTATATACAGTTAATGATAAAATAACAAGTTGAATGGGAGTCATACTAACAGGCTCTATCCAAAAGAAGACACATCTAATTTTTTATTATTATTATCAATATGCTCTGAGAAAACCAAGTTAGGGCCCACGTACCACAGTGACATTCCTCGGGGTGAATGGGTGGGCTCCGCTGCAATAATAACGCCGTTCACTCAGGAAGCCTTTGTGAAGTGGCTCCATAACGATCTTTTCTCAGCTGTGTAAATGTGACCACATAATTACTTTCAGCTAAGGAAGGAGTCTGACAGGGATAGGTCTGCTACGCAGGTGTCCAAGCGAATGAAGGGGATAGAGGGGAGGGGAGGGGCGAAGAGGGCCCCATGACTCCCTTGTACTCCTCCGCACTGACAGTTCTAGCTGCATTATCTTTGCTTCAGGAGTTTGTCTTCCCAAATCAAAAAAGGGCTCCCGTCTCCAACATGTCCTTTGTATCTCACAGAGGACCTTCCACAGCCCCTATGAACCAAGTTGTGTGCTCGGTAAATACTTCTGGAGAATGATAGATAGATGGGAGATGGATGGCTAGGTGGATGGATGATGGATGGATGGATGGCTAGGTGGATGGATGATGGATGGATGGATGGGTAGGTGGATGGATGATGGATGGATGGATGATGGGTGGATGATGGAAGGATGGATGGATGAATGGCTAGACAGGTGAATGATGGAGGGATGGATGATGGATAGAATGGATGGATGGATGGCTAGATGGATGGATGATGGATGGATGTGAAACTGCACAACTCAGACTGGGACTTGAACCCACTGTCTTTTAATTAAGATCTCACACCTGGCCTCAGGACTTAATGAAGCTCAGGTTCTTCACGTCTCGTTGCAGAGAGAATTCAGTGAGAGACAAAGTGATAGGTAAGAAGTCGATTTATTTAGAGAGATACACATTCCATAGACAGATTGCGATCCGTCTCAAAAGGCAAATGTGGCCATGGGAGAAACACACTCCACGGACAGAGTGTGGGCCATCTCAGAAAACGAGAGGGCCCAAAATATGAGGTAGTTAGTTTTTACGGGCTAGGTAATTTCATAAGCTAATAAGTGGGAGGATTATTCAGAATATTTGGGGGAAGGGGCAGGGATTTCCAGGAATTTGGCCACTGGCCTCTTTTGGCTTCGGAACTGTCATGGTGCCTGTGGGTGTGTTGTTTAGCGTATGCTATTGTATCACAATGAGCGTATAATGAGGCTCAAGGTCAACTGTAAGTCAGATCTTCTGCCATCTTGGACCTAGTGGGTTCTAGCCAGTTTATGTCATATCCTCAATGGCTATGTCATTCTTTTAAAGGTTGTGGCCTGCCCCCTTCCTCCTGTTTCAGATGGATGATAGATAATGGATGGATGGGCAGGTAGATGGATGGATGGGTGGGTGGATGAAAGGAGGAAGGGGAGAAGGAGGGATAAAAACACACAACCACAAACAGAATCATCACCTCAGAGGCTGATCAAAAGCTTGTACTGAGAAGCAGCTGGTCTAGTTCTGAGTGTGGCCAGTGTCTGGAGGCTCACCCTGCCTCTTCCATTTGGTCAAGGAAGATACTTTTTCCATATACCTGTATGTGTCAGGCCCCCCAGTAGCCTGGGGAAAACTGGGTTGCTTATCTTAATAATTCAGATAATGTACATGGAAGGCTTTGTAACTGTAAATCCCCATTTGAATGTGCGTTGTGTGGGGCAGTGACACTATTACTTCCTTAGTATGTTTGGGGACAGGGAGCTGGCAGGTACTCTCTCTGCCCGATTGCAGTAGCTACAGCCTGCCCTGATCCCTTTCCTCAGGGCTCTGTGGAAGCTGAGGCAGAAAACTGAGGAGTAAAGAATGTCAGATGGATATAAGAGGCTTAAAAAGTGGGATCACCTTACCCAACGACTTCTTTGTACAAATGAGAAATCTGAGGACAAGAGAGGAATGGTGACTTCTCCAAGGCCACACAGTAGTTAATAACTGGTCCAGAATTCAGACCCAGGTCACATGATTCCTGCTTTCTTTCCCCCAGGCTTCCTGTCCAACATCCTTGCTGGGTCATTTCATAAAGAACAGCATTCGTCTCAAACACAATGCCATTAACCTTTAATGACAACTTCCTAGCAACCCTTGCAGAGTAGAGATGAGAGCTACAAATTCTCTTCTGTTCCTTTTTTTTGAGCTTGTTGACTTAATGGTAGGATGTCTGGGCTCCTTTCAAATTTATTTCTTCCAGAGTGTCCTCTAGCTCCCGGTTTGGCCTGGTGGCAATGAGTCTAAGATTTGCTGGTGAGAATGGGAGACTTGAAGAACCTTTGAGAAGCAAGTGACATTTCTGATGACATACCTCCTCATCACAGGGCTTGGTGGGCTTTAAAAAGCTCTTTCAAATCACTCTATTTCCCCTGGTAGAGACCTGGCCCAAAATATCCAACAGACCATTCCCAGTGTAATTTTCAAAGCTTAGATGCTGCTAGGATAGTGATCTTCTTGGGAAATGCACCTGCTAGTTCATAAGGGTTGGGCAATTTCCTGTTTTGGCAGATAAAGCAGCCCCTGTTTATTGGGGTAGAGAATAAGAATGCATCAAAATTATACCCCATACTCAGCACTGACACTAATACATTTTGCTCCAAGAATTCTTCAAACTAGAGATGCACCTCATTTCTGCCTCTGGTGGAAAGCAAGCATGTGGATTTGGGAGTCAAAAGACTTGGTTCCCAACTGTGTGATGTTGAGTGAGTCACCTAACCTCTCTGAGGTTTTGTTCTTCATCTGTGAGGCAACAATAGTAATAATAACAGCTATGTCACAGGCTGATATTATAAGTAGAAAAAGAATCATCGAAATAAAAAAATACTTCTAAAGAACAAATTATTCAATGACGCTCGTGAAAGCGTGGTAAGGAAGATTATTCAAGGGGGGCCGTGGCAATAGGTGTAGGACCACTGCAGTGGGGAGAAATTGGACTCATCTCTGAATACCACCTGGATCAATGGGATTTCAGAGCCAAGGAACAGGGTGGGGGTCAGTGGACGGAAAATGACTAAGAGGAAACAGGAGGGGTAAGAGGGGATTCTTGCTAAACTGACCAAACCTGATTCTTGCAGAAGGCAGGCCAGGGTGATCAGACATCACCTGGGGCACAGTGGAGGATGAAGATCAAATATCAAAGGTGGGGATTTTGTGACCACCTAGAGGGGTGGGATAGGGAGAGTGGGAGGGAGGGAGACGCAAGAGGGAAGAGATATGGGAACATATGTATATGTATAAGTGATTCACTTTGTTGTAAAGCAGAAACTAACACACCACTGTAAAGCAATTATACTCCAATAAAGATGTTAAAAAAAATAAAAATGACGTAGCAGGATTCTTGCTAAAATTGGACAATGCAGAGATGAACGTGAAAGTTCAAAAGTCAAAGCCTAGTTGAAGAGTTTGAAAGAACATGAGTAGAGTTTAGTAGAGGAGAGAATCTTTGTCCATATGTGACAGGAGAGAAAAGGGCAGGGCACAACCATTAAAAGAATGACACAGCCATTAAGAAGAACAGGATATGACAAAAACCGGTAGAACCAATTAGGTCCAAGATGGCAGAAGATTTGACTTCCAGTAGACCTCATTATAGTCTCATTGTAATGCATTAGCATGCTAAATGACACACCACAGGCACCGTGACACTTCCCAGGCTGACCATAAAAGCCAAAAAGTGGGTCGTGGCCCAATTCCTGGAAATCCCCACCCCTTCCCCACAATAGTTGGAATAATCCTCCCACTTGTTAGCCTATGAAATTACCCAGCCCATAAAAACTAACCACCCCATATTTCGAGGCCGCTCTCACCTTCTGAGACGGACTACCTTCTGCCTGTGGAATGTGTATCTCTCTCAGTGAACCTGTTTTCACTTTACTATGGCTTGCTCTTGAATTCTTTCCTGCACAAAGCCAAGGACACTCACTTGGCGGCCCATCCCAAGGACTAGCCCGAGACCTGGGATATGACCATCCTCCCATGCCCCATTCTCCTGCGACACATACAAATATTAAATGTCTTCCAGCTTGGTTGCTTGGGAAAGGTTGATAGCAAAAGGTGAGTGAATGGAGAAGCCAAGGCACCACATCCTCAGAAACCAACCTAGCAACTGACTTTCTGTCCAATCCTACCTTGCCTAGGCATGATGGTATACAGGGCAGAACGCTTCTTCCTCAGACCGCGGATGCCATGAAAATTCATCTCAGGATTTATTTTATGCTTTCCGATTTTGCACATAAGGAAATAGTGGAGCAGAAACTAAGGGTTCAAAATTGCACAGTAAATCAGCTGGGAAACATTTGTGGATCCGTTGGCCTCCCAGTGTTTCCCCACCTTAACCGTAGGAACTCAGGACGCCATGTAATCTTTCCCTGGAGACCCCAGCTGGGGTCTCCTATTTCTCCCCTTGTCTCAGGATTTCGCATCACTTTTGACAGGTACTTCGGAGACCTTTGGAATGCGGGTATGTTTAAAAATACACTTCTTTTAAAAAAGCATAGCACAGGGAGATCAGCTCGGTACTTTGTGAGCACCTAGAGGGGTGGGAGGGAGATGCAAGAGGGAGGGGATATGGGGATATATGTATATGTATAGCTGATTCACTTTGTTATAAAGCAGAAACTAACACACCATTGTAAAGCAATTATACTCCAATAAAGATGTTAAAAAAAAAAAAAGCAAGCTCTTGAACCCACTCATTTATCAAGGAGGCAAAAAAATGGACTCGAGGGGCTTCCCGGGCTTCCCTGGTGGTGCAGTGGTTGAGAGTCCGCCTGCCGATGCAGGAGACGCGGGCTCGTGCCCCGGTCCAGGAAGATCCTACATGCGGCGGAGCGGCTGGACCCATGAGCCATGGCCTCTGAGCCTGCGTGTCCGGACCCTGTGCTCCACAACGGGAGAGGCCACAACAGTGAGAGGCCCACGTACCGCAAAAAAAAAAAAAAAAAAGATAGACTCGATTTAACATATCAAAGGAAGCTGTTTCCCCTCTAACCTTTCTGGCCGCTTCCAATAAGTCAGACCCAAACACAAAGGTTTCACTAGGATGCGGCAGAACAATGGAATGTTACCTGTGAGCATCTTTCTTACCATGTGTGCTCCTGCAGCACTTCTCAGTTAAAACAGACATATGGAATTGAAGAATTTGCACCAAAGAGAAAAAAGTGAGAGTCAGGCAAAAATGGGATGAGAAGAAATTTAGATTTCAGAGAAGAAATGAGCAGACCAGACTGCACGTGTAGAGAGAGCTGGCAGCTCTCACATGCTGGTTAATCGTCAGTGGGCACAGCCTCGTTGGGTGTTGAACCCTGAGTGGCCCCTCAGTGGGTATTGGACATCGTCCTGTTGGTCGGGCAGAATCTATCACATCCACCCTCCCCTGCTCAGCCTCCAAGGCCCCACTTTGGGCTGCAATTGAACTTTTCAACTTGGAAGATAAACATTGGGGACTCAAAGGGATTGATTCAGAGGCCCCGTGGAGAGGGCTAAGAGGTTGGCCTGGCATCAGGGAGGAGAGGCCATGGGATGGAGAAAAAGGCAGTCGGAGGAGGGAGGTCTGCATGCCTCCCACCTCCCCCAAGCTTGGAGCGGGGCCTCAGCCGTGTTTGGGGAAACAGAGAGAGAGAGAGAGAGAGAGAGACGGGATGGGGGCTTTAAGGAGAGAAGGAAGTGAGAGGATATGAGAAAGTCAGGTACAGAAAAGGAGGGAGGAGTGAAAGATGGAGGCAGGGGAGGAAGGAATCATTTGAGAGGCACACGTAAAAGGGAAGTTTCTCTCAAGACTTATGAAACCAAAACCACACAAACTTGCCTCCAATACTTATTTTCTAAAATTAACGGCAGCGTTTCAGAAGTAGCCTAGATTCTGAATACAGCTGTAAAGGGCTCTGCATTAAAAAATATATATCTGAAGGGGATCCTACAAGTGCCTGTATCTCCCTCTGTACCCTAAACCTACTCCCCCCAAATACCTTTGGCTTCCCCCATCTCCAAAGTTGTATCTGCATGTACATGAGGCTGTCTTTTATCTTTTTGGAATATTAATATTTGTTCTTCATCATTGGCTTGTTTCAGCTTTTCTAATGTGCTGAGGAGCTACTCTGGCATGAGTTCTGCAGACACCCCAGTTTCAACTGCAATTTGGAAAGTCAGTGTGAAGGCAGAAAGAGCCAGAATTTGATCTAAGGAAGGAGAAGGGTCATTGAGTGGAGGAATGTAAGGCCAAACTAATAGCCATCCTTTATGCATGAAAATTTAAAGTATATCCATTTCAGGCAACAGGCTAAGCTCTAGTCACCTGTTCTATTCAACAGTTCTATCCCCTGGGGATTAACTTGCATTTCCAGTATTCTCTTACTTTTAATGTGCTTTATACCTCTAGTTGAAAACGTTGCTCCAAAGGTACCAACAGGATTAAATGACAGCTCGAGGTTTCAAAGGGACTCCCAGTCATGCTCAACTCCCAAAGGGGCCGACACCGGATCTTCCAAAGGCCTCTAACCAAGCACTGGCTTTGAGGACTGGCAAGGGCATCTACCGTCAGCCCACCATCAGACAGATCAGGAAATAGTCACGAAACTGGAATGCAGAGTAGCCCCTCAGCACATTCAAGTGCAAACTTCCAGTTAGTACCAAAGGGAAAGCTCGGCCCTAAGAATCTCAGCCCCCATCCTGTGTTCACACATGTCTCCACGCTGCCCTCTTTCAGAGAACAAAACTTCAGTATCAACCTCTCAGAGGAACATCTTAGGCCGAAAAGATGGCATCTTTGTGCTTGGGAAAAAGAAAAAAAGACTCAATCTGGCCAGCAGAGTGAAGAAACCTGTGTCTGGAGGTTAGCTAAAGACAGCTGAGTATCAAGAAGGAAACCGAAATTTGGAAAGTCTCCAGATTTGGAGGCCCCAGAACCCAGGACAGTAGTGATATGGATGGGACTAAAATCAGAATCAGTGTGAGGAAAAGCTCTCAGATTGACACAGCCGGAGGACTGTCCCTCCCTACCCCGGCAGCGAACTGCGTCAGAGTTTACGCTCTGGAGAGGTTGAACCCAGGTGCCTTTGACCTCAGAGATGTCAGGATTAGCGCAGTGGGGTGACAGCCACACTGAGAAAAAGGAGATTAAGTGAAAGTCAACCTGTCCTCTCCCCCAGTCTTGTTTTCCCAGACATGGGGTTCCAGACTTATACCCGTACCCAGGCAGGAAATTGAAGATTCCTCACCGGAGAAACTGTACAGCCTCTCTCTCTTTTTATTTCTTCAATTTTTGTTGTGGTGAAATTCACATCATATAAAATTAACCATTTTAAAGTGAACAATTCAGTGGCAGTTAGTACGTTCACGATATTGTGTAACCAGCACCTCTATCTAGTTCCAAAACATTTCATCACCCCAAAAGGAAATCCCTTTGCTTCACTTTTGACTAAAAATGGACAACCAGGGTGTCACCAGGCATCCGAGGGAAAACTTCTGGCATGAATGACAGACAGAAAAAAACAACAGACAAGAAGAACTCAAAGGAGACAGAGAGTGACAAGAGCAGAAGGAAATTTTTTAAATTAAAAATTTTAAAGTTCTCCTCAGAAAGATGAAAAGGTATTAAAATTTTAATACAAAAAGCTGGTGCTAAGGAAAATAGGTAATACTGTATTTGTAGAATGTATAGAATGAGAAAGAGCTCTTTTTGGAAATTCAAAGTATGAGAACAGACACTTTTTTTAGTTAATAGAAAAAAAAAAATCAAAGAGTTAGAAGATAAAGTTGAAAATATCACCCAGAGAGAAGACAAAGAATGTAAAATAGGAAAGAGAAGAGAAGACAATGAAAATCTATGAGTTAGTCTAGCAGACATAGAGAATGGACTTGAGGACACGGGGAGAGGGAAGGGTAAGCTGGGACGAAGTGAGAGAGTGGCATAGACATATATACACTACCAAATGTGAAATAGATAGCTAGTGGGAAGTGGCCGCATAGCACAGGGAGATCAGCTCAGTGATTTGTAAATAAAAAGAAAATCTATGAATTAGTCTAAGTTTGCCAACAAAATAATAGGAGCTGAATAATAGGGGTTTTAGAAAAAGAGAAAAGAGAATATAGAGGGAAGAATGTTATTAAAGAACAAATACAGAAAAAAATTTCCAACTGAAAGCATTTGTCTCCCGATTGAAAGGACTACCTTGAGTCTCCCTCACAAAGAATGAAAAAGAGACACACATGAAAGCAAACCATTGTAAGATTTTCGAAGAGCTGGCACAGGAAAATATCTGAAAAATTCCAGGGAGGAAAGAAAAAAACTAGGTCATATATAGAGGATTTGGAATTAGAATGGTATTAGACTTTTCAATAGTAATAATAGAATCTGGAAAAGAATGGAACAATGCTTTCAAAACTGAGTGAAAATTATACGTAAACTAAAATTGTATACCCAGCTATGTTAGTCAGAGTCCTCCAGAAAAGCACATCCAATAGGAGATATGGATTATTATTATCATCTATCCATTAGCTATAGATGATATAGATACAGTTATAGATAAGAGGAGATTTACTCTTGCACTTATGGAGGCTGAGAAGTCCCACAGTCTGCCGTCTGCAAGGTGAATAACCAGGAAGTCAGTGGCATAATTCCGTGTGAGACTGAAGACCTGGGAACTGAGCAGATGGTTCACTTTCTTGTTCTATTTGGACCTGCCCACAATGGTGAGGGTGGATCTTCTCTACTCAGTCTATTGAATCAAATGCTAATCTCATCTGGAAACACCCTCACAGACACACCCAGAAATAAGGTTTTACCAGCTATCTGGGCATCCCTCAGTCCAGGCAAGCTGACACAAAAAATTAAACATCACACCAGACAGTCTAGCAATCAAACTGGAGGTAGAATGAAGTTATTTTCAGACATTCATGGGCTCCACCTACTAAGATGCTCCACCAAAACAAGGAAGTAATTTTTTAAAGGAAGACCATGTGAAGTTAAGGAAATAAAGGATCCAACATGGGAAAGAGTTGAAGTGAACATTCATGGTGGTAAGGAAGGGAAATCCTGCTATGAGTGTAAAGGGAAGCGACAGAATTGGTGTCTGGAGTCTTTCTGGAGGCAAGTCCAGAAATTGTCCAGAAGAGAGGTATCTAAGATAAAAATGGAGCTTGATGTGCTAGTATTCAAAGGGATTTAAGCTCTGATAGAGACAGTGGATTAATGGTAAGCACAGAGAAAATTAAGCAAATTTTAAAATGAGGCAATTACTAACTCCAGGAAAACAAAAACTCTGGATGAGAAAGAAAAAGTAATCATGGTCAACTCTGTGGTTCAGCTGCGATTGTATCTACATGGTCAAAAAAATACAAACCTTAAATACTATTTGACCAAACATAGTTATGTATATATATTAAAAAATTGGAAGGCTGGGGAGGCAGAGACGTGTAGGTGAGTACTGGGGGAGGGGCAGGGTACAAAAACATCCAAAGTAGAGAAGTCAAGAAATAGCAATATACACATATTTATTTAGAAACACAGAGGCAAACCGTAAGAGACATCTTAAAAGACTTGGAAGTGTTTCCCTCGGGGGAAGAGAGATCAAATAGAAGGGGAGGCGTTGGTCAGGGGACTGCTGTTTTCAATAGAAGCCTTTTAATACTGTTTGACTTTTTAAACTAGGACCATGGATTTCTTTATTAGAAGTACAGATTAAATTTTTTTAAAACTCCATTACTGGAACGACTTGGTCCACCAGCCTAGCTGTAACATACCAAGTTCACTAGACGCAGTGCCATAGGATGGCCCTCCTCCCGATAAGCAATTCACCAAGAAGAAATGCTACTCACTGTCAAGTCCCATTCCTGAAAGATGTGACCTCATTTTCAACCCTGAGGAAATGGAGCCACTAAATACAAGTCAAATCCAGTTACAGTCAAAATCCAAGTGAAGTGCAGCCAAGATATTTGCAAGCCTCAGGTAATGGCCCAGTTATCCCAGCATAATTTATTGTAACAGCATTTTAGAACACTACAAAAAAGGTTGTAGTGGTTGCTTCCACTCTGGGCTCCTATAGCATCCTGCTGCCCTTACCAAAGCCTTTATCACACTTCCTTGTACTTTCTTGCTGTTGGGATTTTTGAAGCGTTTGCTTAATGGACTGTCTTCACAAGGACAAAGACTGCAGCTGAATTGATTTTTTTGGTCCCCTGTGTCTAGCAAAGTGATTAATATATGGAAGGCAGGCAGGCAGTGTTTGAATAAATGAAGAAAAGGGGAAAGATTGAATGAACGTACAAAAACAATAATAATTAAAGCAGCAGCCAATATTAATGCTACCTAATAGAAGTGTGGGGTGAAGAGGACCAAAAAGAGGGGTCCGTTAATAGTGGCAAATGCTACAGAGCCTAAGTAATAACAAGAATGACTGACTCAGTGCCTGCTGTGTGCCAGGCACTGTTCTAGGAGTGGCAGGTGTATTAGCACAGTTAATCATCAGAATAACCCACGAGGTAGGTTATCACTATTCCCATTTTATAGAGAATAAATTGTCCCCCAGTCACAAGTCATCAAGCAATAGATGAGCAACGGTTAGGACCCAGGCCACCTGGCTCTAAAGTCTGCACTCATAAACACCTCACACCTGAGGAATTGAAGAAATGAAGCCCTTTGGGGTGTACACCTAACAATGTGGCCCCAGGGATCTGACCTGGCTGGGTATGTGCAGCTGGTTTGGAGTTGTTAGGAAAGCTCCAGGGATTGGAAGAATTAATATTGTTAAAATGGCCATACTACCCAAAGCAATCTACTGATTTAGTATGATCTCTATCAAATTATCTGTGACATTTTTCACAGAACTAGAGCAAATAATCTTAAAATTTATATAAAACCACAAAAGACCCAGGGTTGCTAAAGCAATCCTGAGGAAAAAGAACAAAGCTCCCAGACTTCAGACAGTGCTACGAAGCTACAGTAATCAAAACTGTATTGTATGTTATTGGCACAAAAACAAACATATGGATCAATGGAACAGAATAGAGAGCCTGGAAATAAACCCACACACCTATGGTCAATTACTCTTTGACAAAGGAGGCAAGAATATACAATAGAGAAAAGACAGTCTCTTCAGCAAGTGGAGTTGGGAAAGCTGGACAGCTGCATGTAAATCAATGAAGTTAGAACACATCCTCACACCATACACAAAAATAAACTCAAAATGGCTTAAAGACTTAAATATAAGACACCAAAAATCTCCTAGAAGAGAATGTAGGCAAAACATTCTCCAACATAAATCATAGCAGTATCTTCTTAGATCAGCCTCCGAAGGCAAAAGAAGTAAAAATAAACAAATGGTACCTAATCAAACTTAAAAGTTTTTGCACAGCAAAGGAAACCATAAACAAAACGAAAAGACAACCTATGGAATGGGAAAAAATATTTACAAATGATGCGACCAGCAAGGGCTTAATTTCCAAAATATACAAACAGCTCATACAACTCACTATCCAAAAAAAAACCCAAACAACCCAATCAAAAAATGGACAGAAGACCTACATAGACACTTCTCCAAAGAAGACATACAGATAGCCAATAAGCACATGAAAAGATGTTTCACATTGCTAATTATTAGAGAAATGCAAATCACAACCACAATGAGGGGGGCTTCCCTGGTGGCGCAGTGGTTGAGAGTCCGCCTGCCGATGCAGGGGAAACGGGTTCGTGCCCCGGTCCTGGAAGATCCCACATGCCGCGGAGCGGCTGGGCCCGTGAGCCATGGCCGTTGAGCCTGCGCGTCCAGAGCCTGTGCTCCACAACGGGAGAGGCCACAACAGTGAGGGGCCTGCGTACAGCAAAAAAATAAAAATAAAAACACCACAATGAGGTTTCACCTCACACCAGTCAGAATGGCCATCATCAAAAAGTCTACAAATAATAAATGCTGGAAAGGGTGTGGAGAAAAAGGAACCCTCCTACACTGCTGGTGGGAATGTAAATTGGTGCAGTCACTATGGAAAACAGTATGGAGTTTCTTTAAAAACTTAAAAATAAAACTACTAAAAGTAGAACTACCATATGATCCTGCAATCCCACTCCTAAACATATACCTGGACAAAATGAAAACTCTAATTTGAAAACATACATGCACCCCAATGTTCATAGCAGCACTCTTTACAGTAGCCAAGACATGGAAGCAACCTAAATGTCTATCAACAGATGGTGGATAGAGAAGATGAGGTATACACACACACACACACACACACACACACACACACACACACACAATGGAATATTACTCAGCCATAAAAAAGAATGAAATATTGCCATTTGCAGCAACATGGATGGATTTAGAGATTGTTATACTGAGTGAAGTCAGGCAGAGAAAGACAAATATTATATGATGTCACATATATGTGGAATCTAAAAAAATAATACAAATGGATTTATTTATAAAACAGAAACAGACTCACAGAAATAGAAAATAAACTTGTGGTTACCAAAAGGGAAAGGGAGTGGGAGGAATAAATTAAAATTTGGGGATTAACAGATTCATACCAATCTAATCTGTAGAATTCTGAACAAGTGTATGGTTGTTAATTTAAGCCACTAAGAATTGGGGTGGTTTGTTACACAGCAATATGTAACCGCTACAACTAGTTAGTAAATGGCAAAAGCAGAATTTGAAATTAGATCTCTTCGATACCACAGTCCAAGTTCTTAACCACTATATGTCACCACCATACTCCTATTTTCCTCACTGAGTACTTCTTCCCTGTCTAGAGAAAGACTTGCATTGCTCAGATGGTGTAAAATCCCTTTATCACATTTGCACTTCTCCTTTCTACTCTAAGCTCTGGATTCCATGTTGACAGAGTCCACGTCAAACACAAAAAGGGTTTGATGCTGACTGAAACTCCAGACACAACTTTCCTCTGATCTCTGTTTTCATGGTCTCTAAAGTGCAGAATTAAGTCACACTGGAATTACAGAGATAGGGGTCCGTTAATAGTGGCAAATGCTACAGAGCCTAAGTAATAACAAGAATGACTGACTCAGTGCCTGCTGTGTGCCAGGCACTGTTCTAGGAGTGGCAGGTGTATTAGCACAGTTAATCATCAGAATAACCCACGAGGTAGGTTATCACTATTCCCATTTACAGAGATAGAGCAATTACACAGGGAACATTTTATTCACCTAGTAATAAAATGGCTGTCCCTCTCCACTCCTGGCCCTGTCTACAATTTAACTGGGAGCATTTTCCATTCAGGGTGTGACCTTCATGATTAAAGCTCCAAAATGCTTGACAAGCCTGGATAAACTCTTCCACTACAAAGACCTGCATCTCATTCCAATCCCTGGCACCCAACACACCCTGGAGAAGACCTCAAAATGTGTACATGGCATTGGAATACCTTTTCCAAAAGAGCTATCTCTGAGGAAGTCTTTTTAACATCTATATTCTGTGGTGTTAGTCAAGTTGACTTAGGGACACAGACTACATGAGTGGGTAAGAATTTAGTAGAAGCAGTTAGTACTAGCTTCACCTCAGTTCACCCCGTGGCCCCTCATCTTCCAGCAGGTTAGACCAGCTTCCTTACGTGACATCCCCACGGCAGTGTTCTGGTT
This sequence comes from Neophocaena asiaeorientalis asiaeorientalis, assembly GCF_003031525.2. Lineage (NCBI taxonomy): Eukaryota > Metazoa > Chordata > Mammalia > Artiodactyla > Phocoenidae > Neophocaena > Neophocaena asiaeorientalis. Next base: position 1,138,481 of record NW_020174642.1, read on the forward strand.
CTGGAAGTCAGACAAGATTACTTTGACTCCATCTTATTAGTCAAAGAAAGTCACAAGGCCAGCCCAGTTTCAAAAGGTGGACAAATAGACTCCACTTCTTGAGCTGTAAAATTTTTGGCCGTATTTAATCAGCCACACTATATGTGGGCTTAATTTTTCTTTTTCTTTTTCTTTTTTTTTTTTTTTTTTTTTGG
>NW_020174642.1:1138712-1143007 GCF_003031525.2 Neophocaena asiaeorientalis asiaeorientalis
GGCTTAATTTTTCTTGTTGAATGAAGAGCAGGAATGGTCTCTGTAAGAGGAATGCTTAGTCATCCACTCGGCTTCAGCCTGAAGAGGGGAACTAAACCTGACAGAAGATGATGGGGTCAGTGCTGATACATGCAGTTTAGGTCAGGGCTGCTGAGACAGAGACCAGGTGAGGCCTGCCCTTGGACAGACACCTGAGAACGTGTTCATAGGTGAGCATCAGGGAGAAGTTGAGGATGTTGGCAGGGAGGCACGGAAGGAGTTAGGGGAGGGGGAATAGGTTGGACAAGTACCTCCCTTGTGCATACATCATCTCATTCATTCAGTCCATACAACCACCCATTATAATCCTGATAGCAAACCCTCACATCATGCTTGCCATGTGCCAGGCGCAGAGCTAATCGCTTTACACATAGTAACTCGGTAACAGCAACAACCCTGAAACAGATATCAGTGTTTACCCCATTTCACAGATAAAAGAAAACTAAGGCCCAGAGAGGTTAAGTAACTAGCCCCAGGTCACACAGCTAGTAGGCAATGAAGTTAGTTTTGACCATTGTACAAATAAGAAAACCAGGGCTCAGAGAGATGAAATCACTTGTTGAAGGACACAGAGCTGAACAAAGATTCACATCTAAATCTGTCTGACTTCCAATTCTGTGCTTTTTCCTTGAATACACTGTGTTTCTGCCGGGAAGGATTTGCTTCAAGAGGAAGATTATTCCAGACTCTTCCAGAAAGAGGAGATTGTCCACCGTGGGAAGAAGCAGACCAAGGGACTCAGACCTTCTTAATGAAACAAAATAACAGGAAACCAACAGTGGGCATTTGTTTGAAATCAGCTAAGCATAGACCATGTGAGATGGGCCCCTAATGATACAAGTGAAGTAAGAAAAGATGGTATGTGCCTGGTACTAATGTTGGTTTTCTTTTCTTTCTATTTTGATATTTAATGTCTTGTCAGTAAAGAGAATTAAGTGCTTCCTGTCTTAAAAAAATGCGAACATCTTTATGGGAAGCTGGGAGCAAACACAGCCAGCGTTTCACTGGGACATCGTTTGTGGGTGATTCTCCTGTCCCCCGTAAATTCCCAGCTGGCAAATCTAGTCAAAAAGCAGCACCCACTCCCCCAATGGGCCAGAACAGAGCAAAGGGCCTGGTCCAAAAACACCCCTCCTTAAGATGCTCAATCATAGGCAGTGGGGGGACTTCCCCAGGACCCCAAGCCTACTGGGGCAGAGGCAACATCTGTAGGTTCCAGAAAAGGAAGAGGGAGGGGGGAGATGGGTTGGAGGGCCACCACACTAGAAGGTGTCACCAGGAAGGCAGCTTGAACCCTAACCAAACTCAACATATACCTGACCAGAAAAAGCCGAGGGACTGGCTAGGGATCCGTCTAGGTCTGTGCTTGGAGAAACATCTCCTGAGGCTTTGTCAGTCTGTGTGCTGTATTCCAGAAAATTCCACATGACCCTGAGGCACAAGGCCATTCTGGGATGGAGTTGGAAAGCACAAAGTGAGTGCAGAGAGAAGGGACTCCGGTGGGGAACTTGTGGATGGAGGCGGGGCAGAATCAGCCTCTCTGGAAAGGAGCCTGCGGTCCCACTCTCAGCCCGGCTCCTGAGTTACCCGTTTAGCCAATGACTTTTTAATAAAATAACTCTTTTGGGGTGAGGGGGAGCTTGGAGTTCTAATGAGGGTTGGAGTAGAGAGCAAGATGGATAAGAATGGTCACTGGTGGAAGATGGCATGATTGTGTAAAAATCCATTTCACGTGAAAGGGTTTCCCTCAGCAGAACAGCAGATGCTGGCATTGAAGGCGGATGGGTCCATTAGCATCACCCCTTTCAAGTCTCCTTGTATCTCCTTCCTCCCCCCCACCTCCTCCTGTCCTCTGCGTCTCCAAACTTTTTCAGCCTTTGCCATCACCCCATCCTCACCAGCATCGGCCCTCCCTCTGGCTTTATTTGCAAAGGCCCTTGACTGCATCTCACTCTGCCCCCCTGTAGGCACAACCCTGAGAGTCTCATACATTTCATGCCCTCAGGGGGAGGTGTCCCCAGAGGCCTCCTGCCTCCTGAGTTTGGGCTCTGGTTGAATCAATCCATTTTTGTCTTTTTCCTCCTGAGTTCCTACAGCAGCTGGGGGCTTTGGGACCTTGGAGATCCCTTGGGACCTGGCAGATTGTGAACACTCCCAGGGTGGCCCCAGGGGGTTGAGTGGCTTTGACCCAAACCTGGAGGGTCCTGGAGGAGTGTGGTCCCAGCAGATACCACATTTGATTCTGTCTAATTTCCAGAATCTCTCCAAACCCCCAGAAAAGTCTTGGAGTCCCCAAACTATAATCCAGATGAGGTCAGCTCTCTTCACTTGCAATGGATAGGGAGAACGGACCTCTGTGCACGTGAAACCCCACATCTGTACTTGAACTTGGTCATTATGAATCAGTTTGCTGTTAGGATTGTGATTTTGGAAAAGCTAGGAGTGACTCACTTCATTAAAAGGCAACACACACTATGACACCCAGCTCACTGTTTTCTACACGACCCCAGTGTTTCCCCAATGCACAGGGGAGGGCTTCCAGAAACATTTGTTGATTGAAGGAATGAACTCACCCTCTCACAGGACTGCCACCATCCCGCCACCCACCACAGGGAGCTTCCAGGAAAAGGGTCTGGAAGCTCCCTGTGGTGGGGAAATGGTCTGAGGGTCATCTTTTAATTTGTTTTTCTTAAGTCCTCACGGTGGGGACCGACTGTATTCACTGTTCATCTTTTACCGCAAAAAAATATCCATAACCTCCTTCCCAGAAAATCAAACACTGCTTTACATGTTGCAGAAGCAGCGTGATTTAAAACTCCCCAGAGTGGAGCCAGGCAGAGTGATTCATAATCCCTCCTCGGAGGCAAGCCTGACATACGCTGCACACGTGTGCCCAGTGTAGACCTAGCGGCTGGGTTGGATTCTGAGAGGGGCCCACTCAGGAGAAAAATCTTTATTTTTACCCTTTGCCAAAAATGGAACCTCACCCCAATTCTCCCTCATAAATAGCACACCCAGAAGCCTTGCCATTTCAGAAAGCTGCATAGAAGCACAAGGTGCTCGTCTAAGTTAAACCACAGAAGGACCACTGAGGTTTATAGGAAGCGAATTAGACTCATTACCTAAAAATGAAAGAACCCAGCCTTCTAAAAATCCAGGAGCATTTATTTCTGGCCAGACCCCTATGTTTGCACACTTTTAATTGTTTTAGGAAGCTACACCTTTTAAAAGATGTTCCAAGTTCTGACCACAGAGGACCTGTTTATCAGTGCAGTTTGAGATAGCTGATGACTCTTGTATACTTCAAGGAAAAGTTGAAGGGGACACCTCCTGAAAGTTGAAAAGCCCCAGGTGTGTGGTGACTGAGAGGTGTTGGGGTGGATTTCTGTTGTTATTTTTTTTTTTTTTTTTTTTTTTTTTTTTTTTTTTTTTCAAAAAATATTTTTTTTTTTTTTTTTTTTTTTTTGCGGTATGCGGGCCTCTCACTGTTGTGGCCTCTCCCGTTGCGGAGCACAGGCTCCGGATGCGCAGGCTCAGCTGCCGTGGCTCACGGGCCCAGCCGCTCCGCGGCATGTGGGATCTTCCCAGACTGGGGCACGAACCTGCGTCCCCTGCATCGACAGGCGGACTCTCAACCACTGCGCCACCAGGGAAGCCCTCTGTTGTTATTTTTAAAGGCAGCTGGAGAGTTCACAGCTGAAAGAAGTAGCCTTGAGAGTAAGATTCAGTCCTTGCAAGGAACTAGAACGGTAAATAGAACGATGCTTTGTATTAACACTACTGTCCCAGGACACATAAGAAACGGCAAGAAAAATCCCAATTGCTCCCTTGAAAAGAGAGAACTTGATTTATCATTGGGGAAACTGAAGCTATCTGAGATGAAGCTTTTTGTCCAACTTTATGGAGCAAATGTGAGTTCTGGCATCTTTCCACGGACTCATCAGGCATGAATCTCAACAACTGGATAGAAACTGGCTCTCACCTGAGACCTCTGCCTGGGGAAGCGATCTTTGTTTGTGGGCAGAGAAGACAAGAGTGGGGAAGGGACGACAATGGTGTCTGTTTTGACCCCGGTGGGAAACATCTTAAGGATATTTCTCCCCCATGGTCATCGAAATATATTCTGTCTTCTAGTTTGCAGAGGTTTTCATCCTGAATTTCCCAAGACAGATCTTTTTTTCCTGGGCCACAGGAAATGTTGGGCCACATCTAGTCCTATGTCTCCATGGTAGGTGGAAGTGGTCTCCCCCCCTCCT
>NW_020174642.1:1143052-1164861 GCF_003031525.2 Neophocaena asiaeorientalis asiaeorientalis
TCCTACCCCCACCCACTCCACAGAGATATGTCCATATCCTAATCTTTGGAACCTGTCAATATGACCATATTAGGGAAAAGGGTCTTTGCAGATGTAGTTAAGTTGAGGATTTTGAGATGAGGAGATTGTCTGGTGGGCCCTCAGTACCATCACGAGTGTCCTTATAAGAACTTATAGAAGAGGGGGTTTTGACACGTAAGGGGAGAAGGTGATGTGACGGCGTAGGCAGAGATGCTGTCCTATTTCATCATCCTTTAGACAGACATTTGTTGAGTGTGAGCATGCGTTGACATTGAGTGAGGTGCTGAGGTATAACAGTGAGCGAAGAGACGTGAACTCCACCTTCAGGCAGCCTATGGTGTGGGAGATGGTCAGTAAGCAGATAACCACAGTGCTATGATTACAGTCTGCAGTAAGTGCCATGAGGGTGCATGACAGGTGGTGACGTGCTCATGGCCTCGTGTGGACAGCGAGGGAGTGAGATTTAAACAGAGACCTGAACTCCACTGGGGGAAGGAGCTTTCCAGCTACAGGGAACAATCTGTAGGAAGACCCAGAAGGCTCTAGAAGCTTTCAAGCATTACCTAAACGTACAAAGAAAGAAGGTCATTGGCTGGGGGCAGAAGGCGGCCTGTGTAGGCCTTAGGGTCCAGGTGTAAGGACTTTATCTCTGTCCTAAAGACATGGGAAACGACTTGCTTTACACACAGGGGTAGCCCAATCAGATCGATGTTTCAGAGGAATCAGTCTGGCTGCTGCACAGCGAGGAGGTGGGAGAGGCTGAAGCCAGTGGGTCAGTATGGAGGCTCTTGAGAAGCCTAGACAAGATATGGTAGCTGTTTGGACTTGGATGTAGCAGCCAAGCTGGGGGGAGAAGTGGGTGGATTCCAAAGAGTGTAGGAAGAAGGAGTTGGTGATGGATTGGAGGTGGGTAGTGAGGGAGAAGGTGGTATAAAGGATATGTCCTGGGTTTCCTATCTGTACCATGTGCAAGGTGGTGATGCCAGAGCCACTGGGGGCTATTGAGAAGAACCCAGGTTTGGGGAAAGAAGATAGATAATGTTTTCATCTAAAATGACCCTACTTCTCAGTTTTTCTGGGAAGATAATAATGCCTATTATTTCAAAGTCTTGTCCAGAATTTGTTATTCCCCCAAATGCCCTGGTTTGGACCAATCAATTATAGGGTCACCCTAGGCTAACAAGTGTGTGATCTGAAAGGTCTTTGAGACATCCAAGAGAAGGTTTTGAGAATATAGAATGACGAGAGGAGAGGCTGAGGAGCAAATCTTGATGAACTTTATTTTTTCATTTTGTTTAAATTGAAGTAGAGTTGATTTTCAATTGATTCAGTTATACATACATATATGTGTATGTATGTATACATTCTTTTTCAGATTCTTTTGCATTATAGAGTATTACAAGGTATTGGATATAGTTCCCTGTGCTATATAGTAGGTCCTTGTTGATTATCTCTTTTATATATAGTAGTGTGTATCAGTTAATCCCAAACTCCTAATTTATCCCTCCCCCCACCTTTCGCCTTTGGTAACCATAAGTTTGTTTTCCATGTCTGTGAATCTATTTCTGTTTTATAAATAAGTTCATTTATATCATTTTATTAGATTCCACATGTAAGTGATATCATATGATATTTGTCTTTCTCTGTCTGACTTACTTCACTTAGTATGATAATGTCTACATCCATCCATATCGCTGCAAATGGCATTATTTCATTCCTTTTTATGGCTGAGTAATATTCCATTGTACCTATGTACCACATCTTTATCCATTCATCTGTTGATGGACACTTAGGTGGTTCCATGTCTTGGCTATTGTGAATAGTGCTGCTGTGAACATTGGGGTGCATGGATCTTGATGAACTTTAGTATCCAAGGACTGGCACTTGAAATCAAGCAGCATGGTCCAGAGAGGGGAGGACAACCAGGAGAGTGTGTGTCCCAGAACAGACAAAAATGTCCCTCTTCTTTCGCTTTCCTTGCAAGACATCCTGTAGAGTGGAGGTCAGCAATCTTTGGCTTTCTGGGCCATATGGTTTCTGTCACTACTCTTCAGCTATGCTGTTGGAGCATGACAGCAGCCTTAGATGATACATAAACGAACGCACGTGGCTGTGTTCCAATAAAACTCATTTACTAAAACAGGCAGGGAGCCGAATGTTGCCCAGGGGAGTGGTTTGCTGACCCTTACTTTAGAATAACACTCTGGGCCTTTCTCCTTCTTAATCCTCCCCTGAGGAGGTGTTGGGACTGATGGATGTGTTTTACTGGAGAACTCAGACCACCCCCTCTTCAGCGAGCTCTGCGAGACTGCAGGGAGCTCTGGGATGCTGGGAGTCATACGGGGCAGGACATCATGGGGATGCCTGGAGCCGTTCCAGATGACCACTAACAGAGCTGTGGTCCAGCCTCATTCTGGGGTGAAGGATTAGCCGCACCACTCGGCTAAAGAGCTAACCGTGGTCTCCAAACCCAGTTTTCCCAGAGAGGAAAGTGATACTGTGACTCCCTCTGCATGACGCCCATCTCTTATCAGAATTGCTCCAAACCTGGGAGCCGCGCCACCCAGCTGCAACAGGAAAGGGAGTGTGTGTTCCTCAGTTCAACTGTCTTTGGGGTTGGGTCGCTTTGCGTTGAAGGTTTACAACTCTTTGAGGCAACCTCAGACAGTGTAGCCACTGTGGAGTCTGGTTCTACCTGTTTTGTCTTCTGGTTAATTAAAAACATACGAAGGCCTTGCTGGTAAGTAATGTATGTCATGCCTGCTGACGTCCATGGTGGCTGGGAAGCGGAGTTGGTGTAACATGTGAATGGGGACACGGCCTTTATGCCTTTGGAGATCGTGTAGGGGGCCTGTGTTCCTTATCCTTTCTGCCTCACTTTCAATCCTGTCCTCACTCAATACCAGCATTGGATTTGGACCAACTGAACAAGGACTATACATTCTTTATTATTATTATTAGAAAATACAGACACACCAAGGAGGGGGAAAGAAAAACCACCTTCAGTCCCCACCCAGAGATAGTGATTATTAATAGTTTGGTATGCATTTTTCCAGATGCAAAAATGAGATCATAGTGTCCATATTGTTTTGTGACCTACTTTTGGCATTTAAAATATAATAAATAACCTTCCATGCTCCAGAGCAGGAATGTACACCATGGTTTTCGGTAGTGACGTGATTCATGTATCTAATCCTCTCTTATTGGCAGTTGGGGTTGTTTCCAAGTTTTCTCGGTAAAATCAATGTTACAGTAAACATTCATAACTAGCTGTGGGAGCACACCCTTAATTATTTACATAAGCTGAGTTCCAAGAAGACAATCATGGCTGTAAAGACGTTTTTCGGAAAATCACACATTCCACATCCTTCTAAGGGGACCTAGGCTTGAAGTAAGTTTACCCAGAGAGGAAGAGTGGGTTTGTGTCTGCTTTTAGAAGCTCAGCTCCAGCGGTCCATGGCTTCCGTGGTGTAGGGGGTTAGAGCCTGAGGAATCCCCCAACCGCAGAAAATCACATTAGCTTAGAGGCTCTGCCTACCCCACCTCCCCTTGCAGATTGGACCCCGTGAATATTCCGTGGAATGGAGACATCAACAAAATGGAAAGATGGGTGACTCTCAAGTTTTCTCCTTTTTTCCTCCATATTTTAAACATTGTGTCATTAGGGCTTAGCACGTTTCCCATAGGAACGGGGAAAGACTTCTTGGGAGGCCTCTTCAGGTCCTCAGAACTAATAGGAGTGAGAGACAGAGGGGAGGGGCAGAAACCTGGCTCTAGGATTTAAGGAGGATGGACACGGACCCCAAGGTTTCCTATTGAATTACCCGGCCAACTCAGAAGGTCAGGAAAGAGCTAGACTAGGGTCAGAAGACCTGCCAGGATTGAGGAGCATGACTTTGCCTCGGTCTCGTTGATTAATTTCTCAGACCCTATGAGAGGCAATGAGTGGGTGGGCTTCAGTACCCATCACCGAGCGGAGGGCTCCCTGAAAGGGGGTCAGCTTTCAAATCTCCCCTTAAACCTCGCATCACCTGAGATGCTCCTGCAGTGCCTCTTAGCCCCACTGTGCGTCTGAATCACAGTGAGCAGATTCAAGACACACATGCTTAGATCCCAGAGGCTCTGACTTAATAGGTCCAGGGTAGAGCCCCAATCTTGGTAAGATTTCCAAAAACCACTGAGCAATCTCTTTATACCACATCACAGGCTACTTATGATTAGACAGGGCAGAATGTAGGGGAAGACTATAGGCTTTGGAACTGGCTGATCAGTTTAAGGGTCTGGAGAATGGTAGTAATAACACGTACCTCTGCAAGGTGGCCAGCACAGCATAGGTACTCAATGGATGGCAGCTCAACGTGCTGAGGAGTAATTACTTGCATGGTTGCAAGAGGGAAACATAAAAGACAATGGGAGAGCAGGTGGTGAGAGAATGAGGGAGACAGCCTCTATTGCTCATCAAGACTGACCTGAGTTTTGGCATCAAAAGAGAATTTGAACTATTTGGTTTGCTAGGAACAAGAGGTAAGAGGCCAGTCTTAAATTTTAGCACTGGGAGCCAGAATTCCTCTCTGTACCATTGTGCTGTGCAAATCATGTCAGGTTGGAGTGGCCGTTTATTTAGCTTTATCTTCCCACCCTGGCCTGCTTTAGATTGGGGGTGGGGGGCGGCTAGGATCTGCTTTGTGTTAAAGATGATCTCCCTGGAGAGAGTGTAATCTGCTATTATTATGCCTTATAGTGGAGGCCAAGTGCTTTCCCACAGTCTAAATCCGAATCCGACTTTCCTCACTGTTCCATTTTGTAACAGCAATTGGCCAAAGGAAGAGTGCAGCTTTCCAAAGGATCTAAATTGCAATAGGTGTTTCCTCCTGCATGTTCAGGAGGATCTCTTTGTCTAACTCACGATTCCAGTTCCAAGTATGGCTCGGAGTCAGGTCTTCACACGATGGCTTTCAAGGTCTCCAGAAAAGTTGGGTGTTGTACAAACGAGTCCATGGTCATTCAAGCATTCTTTCTTCTTAATATCACTTTATATTTCAAGATTCTGGTCTCTTGGTTTTTTTAATTGATCTTCACTTGGTACTTTACGTTTGGAATATCGGCTGGAAGTTTCTTCGTCCCCTTCCTCAAAAATTAATGATGTGTGGGGAAACTTTTAGGTGCACCAAGGGAGCTGCAATTAAAAGAGTCAGGTGTATGGCCTTCTGCAAAACAATCACCCTTTGAATGCGTGGCTGCTCACCCCACCCAAATCTATCTGCTTTGCAAGTTTGGGTTTCATGTATTAGAGTTTCTTAAAATAGGACTCACAGTTGAACCTCATTCAGCCTCTGAGATAAAGCCTGGAGCTGGGTCTGCAGGGAGCAGTGTGACCGAGCTGGTGTGTGGTGATGACGGCCACAGCCTCAAGCTGGGCTCTAAATCACAGCTAAAACCCCAGAGCTAAAAGCATCATTCCTCTCTGGCACTTTCAATTTAAAAGCCATGCTATATTTTTGTTTCCAATTATAGAAGGAGAAAAATAAAAGCATCTGGAACTTATTACTGTCCCTTTATTCCCCACCATAACTTTGAGAAAGCAAACCAAGCTCTCTAGAAAACGCACAGGAAAAGAGAGGAGGCAAAGCCTCCAGAGCTAAGCCCTCACACCCCAGCCCCCGATGCCATCGCATCTCTGTGGCTACACTGAGAACACGTGGAGTGTGGGGTTTATGATGGAAACTTCGACAGCTCATCAGCAACTTCAGGGAGGGAGCTCAAGGGAGCCTGGGAGTCACCCAGGTTCTCAGGCTGCTTAGCTTCCTCTCTCTGGCCATTCCTGTTGTGTAAGACTTGACTCCCGGCCCAAGAACCCAAGCCCACAAGATCAGACCTTCTCCCAAAACATCTGCATGAATTGCAAGGATCCTGGTTCCAGAAAATCAAGATTCCAGTAGATGTTATGATGAAACCAACTTGGAGAGCGTGCAAGCCCCTATGGCCTTTAATGCCACATAGAAGGAGATTGACACATGACTACCTGTGGTGCTCAGGACTCAAATTAAACTACTGAGCATGCCACCCAAGGCCCTTCCTCTTCTGCTGCCTGCCACTGCCCTGGGTTAGTTATCACTCACTCTCCTTGAGCATGCTGTCTTCTGCCAGAGAATCATTTATTTCTCCGAACACACCATAAGCATTGATATCTTTGCTCAAACGCTCCCCCCATCTTCGGAGCCCTTCCTCAATCTATTTCCATGCATAGTAAACTTCAATCCATTTTTAAAAAAATTTTTATTGGAGTATAGTTGATTTACAATGTTATGTTAGTTCAGGTGTACAGCAAAGTGGATCAGTTATACATATACATATATCCACTCTTTTTTAGCTTCTTTTCCCATATAGGCCATTACAGAATATTGAGTAGAGTTCCCTGTGCTATACAGTAGGTCCTTATTAGTTATCTATTTTATATACGTAGTATGTATATGTCAATCCCAATATCTCAATTTATCCGACCCATTCTTGATCAGCCAGTTCAAATAGTGCCGTCCTTCAAAATGCACTCAAAATAGTCATTGACCTGCAACTATTTTCTAGATGTGATTGCAGCTACTAGGTCTACAACGGACAAAAAGGTGAGGTCCATGCCCCTAAAGAAATTAGAGTGGCGACCCCATTCCCTTTGGTTTATCTTTAGCCAATGTCTAAGATGCATCTAGCACCGTGGGGTTGTGTTAGTTTCCTATGGCTGCTGTAACAAATGATCACAAACTTTAGTGACTTAAAACAACACAAAATATCTTAGACTTCTGTAGGCTAGAAATCCAACATGGGTTACTGGGCTAATATCAAGCCTGCATGACTTTCTGGAGAATGTGTTTTCTTGCCTTTTCCGGATTCTAGAGGCTACATGATTTCCCTGGCTCATGGACCCTTCCTTCATCTTTACAGCCAGCAGTAGCAGTAGAGCCCTTTTCACATCAAATCCTTCTCTCTTCCACCTCCCGCTTCTGCTTTTAAAGTCCTCTTTGATTTCATTGAGCCCATCCAGATCATTCAGCATAAGTTCTTTATCTTAAAACCAGCGGATTAGAAAGTTGAATTTCATCTGCAACCTTAAAACCCCTTCACCTTGTAATGTAATATATTCATAAGTTCTGATTAGGATGTGGACATCTTTGGAAGGGGGGCTATTATTTCGACTATGACAGAGGATAAAATGGTAAAGGGGATGCTAGGACTTCCCTCAAGGAGACTATTCTGCAAAGCCTTCCTTATAAACACAGACAGGAGTAATAACTCCTTTAACATACCTATTGCACTTTATGTACTTTATAAATATCTTTTTAACAACATTTAGCATGCTTAAAGCAGTGTTTCCCAGGCTGTGGGACATACAATACTTGGTATTTTGAATTTAGTCATTTTGTATTTTAATAATCATTCACTTTTAACGTGAATTTGAAAAGCATAAGTAGCATATCCAATCTGTGATATAATCTTTCTTTTTAAATTAAATTAAGATTTTAAAGAGTGAGACAAGTAAAATATGAATTAGTGGTACATATTGTATGAGCCAAGGGGGCGGGGGAAAGGGAGAGTAGTACTTGAATGACTGCAATATAAGAAAACCTCTCTTAGAGTTAATAGTTTCCAGAAAAACTCTGAGTTCCCTGAGAACAGAGAATTGTCCACCTTCTCATTATTGTATCCTGCATCCTAGCAAAGTTCCCAGCACAAAATAAGTGCTCAACAAACATCTGTAGAATCTACAAATAACTGATTAAATGATTAACCTCTGTATTTTCCTCACCTCTTGAGGACAGGAACTGTGCTTATTAATTTTATATTTCTGGAACCTAGTACCTGCGACAGCACAGGTTCTCAAATGTTTATCAAATGAATAAATAAAGTAGGCTTGAATTGTGGGTTTGAATTGTGATTCATTTTTATACTTTTTAGATTAATTCCACATTATGGAAATGCAGCTGAAGTAATGATTAAAAAATCACTATCTGCTGTTTTAATTATTTTATTGTAATGAGGCTTTGTTATAATGCGTACTCTTTAGGGAATAATAGATGAAGGTGTAAATATTGAAGATTAATTGTAGCTGAGGCCCACATTCTTGGTAGTGGATAACAACTGATAATGACACCAAGAATAGGAAGGTGGAAGTTGACATATACTCATAAGACTCCCAACTTTTCCTCTTGGTTGCTGGGTCTTCTTTATAACAGTTCTGGTTTGGTGGATGTTTCCTGAATTACATGACTCATTACCCCATTCATGCATTCAGCATTGTAGCAAAGCCACTGTGTACAACACTAAGCTGTGTGTAAAGGACACAAAGATGAATAAAACCCAGTTACTAACTTTAACAAGCTTACAATTTAGTAGAGGAGAAGCCCACACTTAAACCTATTATTGTCATACAATTAAAAGAGCTATATCAGGAATGACAATATGGCTTGGGAGCATTAAAGGTGAGTTTGTAGTTTGAGTTCAACTAAATTAATTAGATGCTAAAACAAAGAAAGCAAAAAGTAAATCAACTGTCTGTGAAAGAATATAGCAGAATCCAGAATTCCACAACAGAAATTTTATAATATCCAGGGTATAATAAAAAAAAGACTACTCCACATATGAAGGACCAAGGAAATGTCATCCATTCTCAAGAGAAAAGGCAATCAATAGGGACCAAACAGATGTTGAAATTAGCAGTCTTGGATTTTAAAATGTCTTTTGAACTCCATTCATTGACTTAAAGAAAGACAGAGAACTAGAAACCATAAAAATGGTTTTTTTTTTTAAAAAATGGTACTTTTAATCTGAAATTAAAAGTACACTGTATGTGCTTGAAAGCAGGATGGAAATAATAAAGAATCAATGAACTTGAAGATAGATCCATAGAAATTGTTCAATCTAAAAAAAAAAAAATAAGATTGAAAAATTAACAGAGCGTCAGGAACTAGTTAAAAAAACTATCAAAGTTTTAACGTATAGAAAATAGTTAGAATCTTGGGAGAGTTGAGAGAAATTGGGACAGAGAAATATTTTAATAAATAATGGATGACATTTTCCCAAATTTGGTGAAAGACATAAATTTACAGATTTAAGAAGCTGTAAATATGGAGAAAACCATACCTAGGCACATCACTGCTAAATGCCAAAAATAAAAATAAAGAGAAAATCGTAAAAGCAACCAGAAGAAAATGACACATTACATATATGCGAACAAAATTTGAATAATATCTGATTTTTCATCAAAAACTCTGGAGACTTTGTGTATCCTCTTTGGGGGAGAAGTTAGGATATTTTTGGTTGTACACAGATAGTTGTTCATCATGTTAGGTGGATGAGTTATTTTTCTACTGCTCTTATCTGGAATTAATGGTTAAAAGATGTGTGTGTAGATTCCAAGCTAGTAAACTGTGCTGGATTTTTCTGTGGACAACTTGGTTAAATTGGAAATTTCACTTCCAGAATTCTCTTCCCTGTATGGTTCTGGGTTAAAATGGGAATTTGAAAAAAGGTTTGAGAGGCAAAAGTGAAGCAGCACAATTTCTTTCTAAAGGATATCATCAGATACAGAAATGGCACATACAGAGATGCCCAGGGGATCTCAGCTTGTCCTTGCTTCCTCTGTTCCATATCCAGCTCATCTTCTGGAATATAGATCCCGATCACCAACAGTGGTCCCAGGCTCACTGCCAGACTTAGTGGCAGACGCACTCAGGCAGCAACTTTCCATGGATACCTCCAGAAGCTTCCTACTCTTGGTCCCACTTCAGTGGCTGGATGTAACAGGCCTCTCAGATTCCCCTGAAAGTTCCAACTTGTCCACTCACACCAGTGTGTAAGGAAGACTCACTAATAAGTTCATCTCTACGCCTCTAACTCTCCTTTCCAGACCTTCACTTCCCCAGTTCCTCCCACAATTGTGTAAGATCTAATTCCTGAAATCAATCCCTTATCCTATAACATTCATAGTGATTCCACTTCCCTGGATATATCTTGGCTGACATCCCCGTGAGGAAAATGTTAAGTGGTGACGTGCACACTTGTGCGGAAAGCTCCCACCCGTCAGGATGCAATTCATTTCTTCTTGTCTTCCATTGGCCAAAGCAGATCCATGGCCATACCTAACTTCAAACATGGCAGGGAAATGTCATCCTTCCATGTGCCTAGGAGTAAACTTGAACCAGAATGTTTGCAAATATACTACACCCATGACTACCACACATAGGATAATATGTAAATGATCAATAGATATTTGCATATGTAGATGAATGTATGGATGTGAGATTTTAAATATTTACGAAGATCAGTGGAAATCAGTAAAAAGGAGAAAAAACATTTAGTCATCAACTCACGTGCACTAACCTTGTGTGAACTCATTTATAAGCTTGTCATTAGATCTCAAGACCTCCCTATGAGTCAGTTTTCTTATTCCCACTTTACAGAGTAATTCTGCAAGGTCAGGGACCATGCCAGTTTTTAATGGATTTTATTTTTTAGACCATGTTTATAGAGTTACAGAAAAATTGAGAAGCTAATGCAGTTTCCATATAACCCCCTGCCCCCCCTACACAATTCTCTCTATTAGTGACATCTTACATTAGTATGGTATATTTGTTCCAATTAATGAATCAATACTGATACATTATTATTAAAGTCGATACTTATTTAGGTTTCCTTGATTTTTACCTAATGTCCTTTCTCTGTTCAAGAATCTCATCCAGGAGACCACATTACGTTTCATCGTCATGTCTCCTTTGGTTCCTCTCGGCTGTGACAGTTTCTCAGAGTTTCTCTTATTTTTGATGACATTGACAGTTTTGAGGAGTACTGGTCAGGTATCTTGTAGGCTGCCCCACTGTTGGAGCTTTCTGATTTTTTTTCCCCATATTAGACTGGAGTTACGGGTTTGGGGAGAAATTGTGCCTAGTTGTTCACTGATGTTAACTCCACTGCTAGCACAGGGCTGCACACATAGGGTCCTTAATAAATGTTTATTGAATAAATAGATGTCTACCAGTACAAAAATGGGTTCAGAAAGGTTAGGAAATAGGCCAAAAGATACCCATCTAGTCAGAAGCAAGACTAGGATCAGAACCCAGGACTCTTGACTCAGAGACTCTTCTACTTTCCAATACATTATATTAATCCTGCAATAATTATAATGACAAATTTCAGATACTCTTCTAGGTAGTTTATAGATGTCATTTCTAACTCTCTCAACAATATTTCAAGGAATGTGTTATTATCCTATTTTCTTTAAGCTCAGTGGTATCTAGGAACTTCCTCAAAGCTACAGTAAAAAAGTGGCCCTGCCCCTTGGACCTCCCTCCCACCCCACCTGCCCATCCCACCCATGTAGGGCATCACCGAGCACCGAGCTGAGCTTCCTGTGCTTTATAGCAGATTCCCACTAGCTCTCTATTCTGTGCATGGTAGTGTATATAAGTCAATCCTAATCTCCCAATGCATCCCACCCTCCCCTTTCCCCCTCCACCCCGTGTCCACATGTCCATTCTCGTATACATATAGCTGATTCACTTCTTTGTACAGCAGAAACTAACACAACATTGTAAAGCAATTGTAGCCCAATAAATTATAAAAAAAGAAAAAACCCAGTTTTTTTTAAATTAATTAATTTATTTTTGGCTGCGTTGGGTCTTCATTTCTGTGCGAGGGCTTTCTCTAGTTGTGGCAAGCGGGGGCCACTCTTCATCGCGGCATGCAGGCCTCTCATTCTCACGGCCTCTCTTGTTGCGGAGCACAGGCTCCAGACGCGCAAGCTCAGTAGTTGTGGCTCACGGGCCTAGTTGCTCCGCGGCATGTGGGATCTTCCCAGACCAGGGCACGAACCCGTGTCCCCTGCATTAGCAGGCAGATTCTCAACCACTGCGCCACCAGGGAAGCCCCAACCCAGTTTTTTAAATGGGCAAAATATTTGAACAAACACTTTACCGGAAAAGACAAATGAATAGCAAATAAGCACATGAAAAGATGCTCAGCATCATTAGTCAAAAATGCAAACAACTCAAATGTCTTTTGACTGGTGAGTGAATATAAAAACTGGTACATCCATATGATCCATCCATAGATGGGAGGCTATTTGACAATAAAAAGGAAGGGCTTACTGATAAGCCCTGTAACAACATGGACAAAAATCAAATGCATTATGTTAAGTAAAAGAAGCCAGACTCAAAAGGCTACATAAGGCATGGTTCTATTTATATGACATTCTGTAAAAGCAAAATTGTAATAAAGTCAGAAAACAGATCAGTGGTTGCGGAGGGCTAGGTTGGGGGAGGGGCGGTTAAAACGGAATACAAAGGAATCTTAGAGGGTGATGGAACAGTCCTGACTGTGATGGTGATTACATGACTGTATGAGTGTCAAAACTAAAAAACGAAAAAGGGTGAATTTTACTGTATAAAAAGTAGATGTTAATCTAAAGAAGAGTGGATATATGTACATGTATAACTTTGCTGTACACCTGAAGCTAACACAACATTGAAATCAACTATACTCCAATAAAAATTTTAAAAATAGAAAAAGAAAAGTAGATGTTAATAAACCTGACTAAAACTGAAAAAAAGAAAAATAGTGGCCCTGGCCTTGAATCTCCTGCTGCTTCCAGAGTCTCTGCTCATCTGGTTACGGTGACTTTCCAAAGTTGGCCAAGTGATTTTTCCCCTTTAAAACTCTCCAAGGACTCCCTGAGCACTGCATGAGAGTCCCCACTTTCCAGCCTGCACCCCAAGCTCCAGGCTCAGTGAGCACCCCGCAGCTCCCCTAAAGAACACGCTGCTCCGTGTGTCTTCACATGTGCTGTTGTCATGCTTAGAACACTTTCCTCTTCAACCTCTGCCCCTCCGGGGGGGGAGGGATCTTATTTACATTTCACTTATCAGTTTTAACTTCTAACTCTATGAAACGAACCTTCTCTGACCCACTCAAAGCAGACTCCATCTTCCCAACTCCGTGCACCCAACGTTCGTAGTACATGCCTCCCCTGTTACGTTGCTCATCCATAGTAATGTCACTGACTTACAGCCCACCCCTGCTCTCTAACCAGATGTCAAATTCCTCTGGACAAGGATCCTGTCTCATTCATCTGTGTATCTGCCATACCTAGTATAGCGCCTGGCACATTCCCCATGTTCAATAATGAATGAATGAATGAATATGGAAGGGTATATAATAATCTTCAATGCAGGGACATAAAATTTCTGAAAATGAACTGAATGCTGCCTCCACACTCTCTTCTCCAAGGCCAGGGACACATGGCCAGTCTCTGCAGAAGTTTTCCATCTTGCTCTTAAGTGCATCTTGTTGGATCCATGGCTGAATAATGTCTGGAACCTGGGAGTGAAAAATTGGCCTAATCTCAGTACCTAAGTCAGTTAATGGGCTGGAAATCCAGCTGAGCCTCTTCTGTTATTTTTCAAAGAAAATGCAAGAAAAGTCTCATCATAAAGTATCTTAAAGGCCAAATAGCTATTCCCTAAAGACATTTTCATCAGCTATATAGAAAAGCATCAGATGCATGGTTTAATCCCCCTTCTCTTTTGCTGTCCCTGAGTAATTCCAAGAGGGGTGGAAACTTCACAGTTAACCAATTAACTTGATTGGAGTAAGCAGCCAAATTAGATAACTAATGATCATGTTTGCCAAATTACCACTTCACTTTTTTGCTGGGTAGATACAGCTCTAAGGCTACAGAAACATTTATAAGCAGATTGCCCAGTTCTCTTGGTGAATCCTCCTGTATCTTAAATCTTACATCTTCCATTATCCCTTCCCGCTCTTCTCCATCACTTTAGACGGCAACTAGAGAAAGAGGAATGCTCACAGCGCTAGGACATTTACCCTCACGCCTGGCTCTAAAAGGAATCTGGTGGCCTCAAGTTTGGCATGTCAACCCAGGTCAAGGTTATGAACTTGCATTTCCTTTCCGTATCAGTATCTCAAAAGTGGCTGCTCTGTTTACCTTTTGTCACAGGAGCCAAGAGAAGCAATAAATGTGCCTTCTCCCAGCCATGTGAAATGGAGAGAAAGGATATCAGTTCTTCAACTAGTCACATTCAATGCATGATCCACAGGAAGGGAACTTTGCTTCTCTTGTCTATTAAAAAAATTAAATTCAGACATTTAATTCTAGCTATAATGGAGTAACTTCTTAGCAGGTCAATGCTCCCATAAAAAAACAGGAAGAGCTGGATTAAAAGGAAAAAAAAAAACCTGTTTGAAGGCATTAAAGGGCTCTTAAGGATGCCAGGACTTGAGACAGCAGATGCCAGAGAGAAGGAAACTGCATTGAAGAAGCCCACGTTTTTGCATGAAGCTTTTCCCCTTGAGGCATTTGCCAACTTTTGGGGGGGGTCTGAAAAGCCAGCAGAGCTATATAAAAATCTCACAAGGCGAGAGAGACAAAAATTGAAGTTTGTGGATGCCAAAGCAACCAGGTCTTGAGAGGTCCAGATTCGAGAGAGGAAAAAAAAGCAGAGAAGTGGGCCTGACACTCAACATCAGTTTTCCTATTGAAATATTTTCTTCTTAGCAGGCATGGTGCTAAAAAGTCAAGCAGAAACAGCTGAAAAACAAAGTTTTTAGTGCTTTCACAGTGATGAGAAATTAAAATTCAACTTCAGGACTCACCAAGGAGAAGAAACCCTAAAATGGTTCCCAGTTCTCAGACCAAGCCTAACAAAAGCCACAAATCAGTCTTGAGTCGATCTTCCTTCTGTTGTCTGCCAGAATGTAGGTCGAATCCCCTATGGAGGTACATAACTTCATCCAGAGCTCTATAATTTATCACACACAACTCCCAGCATTCAATCTAAGATTGTCAGGATACCAAAAATCAGGACCAAACAACAACTATCCAGGGTTAGTGCCTTATAAGAAGAAACGAGAGAGCTATGCTCTCTGTCTCCATCACGTGAGGACACAGCAAGATGATCTTCAGCAAGACAGGAAGAGAGTCCTTACCAGGAGCTGGATCAACCAGCACCCTGATCTTGGACTCCCTAGCCTCAGAACTATGAGAAATAAATGTCTGTTGTTTAATCCACCCAGTGTGTGGTATTTTGTTATAGCAGCCTGAGCAGACTAAGGCAGAGGTCATTTTTAAAACGCTAAGAGGGGCTTCCCTGGTGGCGCAGTGATTGGGGGTCCGCCTGCCGATGCAGGGGACACGGGCTCATGCCCCGGTCTGGGAGGATCCCACATGCCGCAGAGCAGCTAGGCCCGTGAGCCATGGCCGCTGAGCCTGCGCGTCCGGAGCCTGTGATCCGCAACGGGAGAGGCCACGACAGTGAGAGGCCCGCGTACCGCAAAAAAAGATTAATTAATTAAAAAAAATAAATAAAGTGCTAAGAGAAAATAAATGCCAATGTAGAACTGTACACCCAGAAAAAAACATCTCATAAAAGTGAAAGAGAAATAAAGGAATTTTTCAGGTGTTGTTGCTAGCAGACTTGTGTTAAGGAAATACTAAAGTGACTTCTTTAGGCAGATACAAATGTATGAAGGAATGAAGGGCAACAGAAAGGATAAATATATGGGCAAAACAAAATGTCTATTGACTGGAAAAATAATAATAATGTATTGTGTGGCTTCCTGTATATGTGAATAAAAATGCATACAATAATAATATAACAAGTAAGAGGGAGGAAAATTGAGTCAAAATGTTTTAAGACCCTAACATTAACCGGGAAATGGCAAAGGTACTAATTAATAAAAGATTCTTGGGCTTCCCTGGTGGGGCAGTGGCTGAGAGTCCGCCTGCCAATGCAGGGGATACGGGTTCGTGCCCCGGTCCGGGAAGATCCCACATGCTGCGGAGCGGCTGGGCCCGTGAGCCATGGCCGCTGAGCCTGCGCGTCCGGAGCCTGTGCTCCGCAACGGGAGAGGCCACAACAGTGAGAGGCCTGCATACCGCAAAAAAAAAAAAAAAGTATGTGTATATATATATATATATATATATATATATACATGTTTAACAAGCTAACAGAAGGGAAATGGTAAAACATAATCATTTTTTTTAAGCATAGAATTAACGGAAAAAGGAAAATAAAGTAGATGCAACAAATAGAATATATACAATAGAATAGTGGATATAAACACAAATATATTAGAGTAATTCATTCAATGTAAACAATTTAAGTACTCCAATTTAAAAATTGGAGGAATTCCCTGGCGGTCCAGTGGTTAAGACTTGGTGTTTTCACTGCCGGGGCTGGGTTCAATCCCTGGAGGGAGAACTAAGGTCTCACAAGCTGCACGGCACAGGAAAAAAAAAGAAAAATCAAAGATTGGGCAGACACTTCTGGGCTGACAGAATAAAGACCTCCAAAATTCCACTCCTTCATAAACACAAAGAAAACAATGGCAAAAAAATTATCAAGATGAACTTTTTCAGAACTCTAGAATTTAACCAAATGCTTGCTGATATGAGGAATATTTGCTCAAGAAAAACAGCTAAATCTTGGTAAGGACAGTCAGTTTATGGTGTTTTAACTTACCATATTCCCACCTCTGTATAGCTATGTGGTAGCCTTAAAAATCAGCAGCCTCACAGCCACAGTAATTGTGAAAAAAGCCACTTAACAGCCACTGGAAGGGGCAGATTATGTTTGAAGCTCTTCCCAAGAACCCATTCCCAGAGAACTGTCACTATCTGACCTTTCTGTCGGTTCCCTGGAAAACCCTATTCATGAGCCTTCTCTTAATTGACCTGGCTCAGAGCTTGCTCAGTGGGCATTTGTCAAAAGCAGTCAGAGGCAATTAATTAACATTACAGCTGCCTCAATTGGCAAGACGAGTTGAGCCAAACAAGAGCTGGCCAAAAACACTAAAGGAAAATGTGGGGAATGAGATGTCCATAGGGGGCTTTGAATAACTCCAACATGTTCCTTGAATCTAGAAGCTCATGCTCATGGGTCAAACTGCATGCATGCCTAGGAGATACCTGAGAAGGCCCTAACCTTTGGTTGACCTTGGGGCTCTGTACAAGTAGTAAATGAAGAGAGCAGCAGAACTGTAAATTACCGGAACATTGAAGGTATACCCCAACACACACACAGAGCTACTTGGTAAAGGCTGGGATACTTACTGGTTCAAGACATTTAGGAAATCTTAGTCTAATAACTAGATAAGCATTAAGTTAGCCAAGCAGAAGCTCTAGTGGCCACTCACAACAAAGAATAAATCTTTATAGAATACGTCCAGGAAAGTCACTAAACAAACAAACAAAAAAGAAACAATGACAGTAATAAACAACAGCAAATGTTGAGGGGCAGGGATGAACTGATTTCCAGAGTTGCCACATTGTATTATTATTTTATTATTATTATTTTTTTTTGCGGTACGCTGGCCTCTCACTGTTGTGGCCTCTCCCGTTGTGGAGCACAGGCTCCGGACGCGCAGGCCCAGCGGCCATGGCTCACAGGCCCAGCCGCTCCGCGGCACGTGGTATCTTCCCGGACCGGGGCACGAACCCGTGTCCCCCGCATCAGCAGGCAGACTCTCAACCACTGCACCACCAGGGAAGCCCCGCCACATTGTATTATTTTAAATGTTCACTATCCAACAAAAAATGACAAGACTTGCAAAGAAACAGATAAATATGGCTCATTACAGGAAAAGAAGCAGTCAATAAAAACTATTCCTGAGTGAGCCCAGATGTTGATCTTACTACACAAAGACTTTAAATCAGCTATTGTAAATATGTTCAAAAAACTAAAATAAATCATATCCAGAGAATTAATGAAAAGTATGAGACCAATATCTCACCAAACAGGAAATATAAAGACATAGAAATTATTTAAAACAACCAAATAGAAAATATAGAGTAGAAAAGTAGAATAACTGAAATGAGAAATTCACTACAGGGGTTTGACAGCAGATTTCAGCTGGCAGAAGAAAGAATTATCAAGCTTGAAGGTATGTCTACTGAAGTGACATAAAGAACAAAAAGGAAAAAGAACAAAAAAAATTTAACAGAGCTTCAAAGACTGTAAGACAGCATCAAATTTACCAACAGATGCATAATGTGAGTCCTGGAAGGAATATAGATGCAAACATTTTCTATAAAATTCTAGCAATCCAAAGTCAGCAGCATATAAAAAGATAATATACTACGACTGAGTGGAACTCATCCAAGGAATGCAGGGTTGATTTAACATCCAAAAACCAATCAATGTAATACACAATATTCCAAAAATAAAGGGAGAGGAACAATATGATCATCTCAATAGACACAGAAAAAGCATCTGACAAAATCCAACACCCTTTCATTGTAAAACACTCAATAAACTAAGAAAAGGAAGGAACTTCTTCAACCTGATAAAGGACATCTAGGAAAAATCCACAGCTAGCATCATACTCAATGGTGAAAGACTGAATACTTTCTCCTAAAATGAGGAACAAGACAAGCATGTCCATTCTTGCCACTTCTACTCAACAATGTACTAGAATGATTAGACAAGAAAATGAAATAAAATTCATCCAGATTGGAAAAGCAGAAATAAATTATTTATATTGACAGATGGCATGATCTTGCGTATAAAATATTGTTATTAAAAAATCATAAGGAATCCACAGAAAAACCATTTAAACTAATAAATAAGTTCAGCAGGGTTGTAGCATGAAAGATCAATACACAAAAATCAATTGTATTCCTATACACTAACAATAAATAATATGAAAATGATGTTAAAAACAATTTTATTTATAATAACACCAAAAAGAATAAAATACCTGGGAATAAATTTAATAAAACAAGCAAACAATTTGTACCCTGAAAACTATAAAACATTGTTGAAAGAAAGAAAAAAATACCTTAAAATATGCAAAGATAGCCCATGTTCATGGATCAGAAGATCACTGTTAGGAGGGCAATACTCCACCAGACTGATCTACTGATTCAATGCAATCTTATCAAAATCCCAGATGCCTTTTTATTTTTACAGAAATTGACAAGATGATCCTAAAATTCATATGGAAATGCAAGGGACCCAGAATAGCCAAAGCAATTTTGAAAAAGAACAAAGTTGGAGAACTTACACTTCCCAACTTCAAAACTTACAACAAAATCATGTGTACTGGCATAAGGATAGACAAATAAATCAATGGAATAGAATTGAGAGTGCAGAAATTAACTCTCACTTTTATGGTCAAATAAATCAAAATGGATCACAGATCTAAATGTAGGATCTAAAATTATAACACACTTAGAAGAAAACATACAGGTAAATCTTCATGACCTTGAGTTAGGCAATAGTTTCTTACATATGACACCAAAAACACAATCAACAAAGGAAATAATTAGATAAATTGGGCTTAATCAAAATTTTAAAAATTTATGCTTCAAAGAACACCATCAATAAATAGAAATAGACAACTGATAGAATGGAAAAACATATTTGTAAATCACATACCTGATAAGGGACTTGTATTCAGAATTAATAAATAACTCTTACAACTATAAAAACACAAGTATCCCAATTTAAAAATGAGTAAAGGATTTGGATAGGCATTTCTGAAAAGAAGATATGTCAATGGCCAACCGACACTTGAAAAGATGCTCAATATCATTAGTCACTAAGGAAATGTAAATCAAAAACACAATAAGATGCCACTTCACACCCACTAAGATGGCTAGAATCAAGATAGATCATAACAAGTGTGGGCAAAGATGTGGAAAATTTGGAATTCTCATGCATTGCTGGTGAGATTGTAAAATGGTGCAGTAATTTTGGAACTGTGTTTGGCAGTTCCTCAGAATACTAAACATATAGCTACCATATGACCCAGTAGTTCCACTCCCACATATATATCCAAGAGAAATGAAAACATATGTTTATACAAAAAGTTGTACTTGAATGCTCCTAGCAGTATTTTTCATAAGAGCCAAAAAGCAGAAATACACCAAATGTCCATCAATGGATAAATGAATAAACAAACTGTGGTATATTCATACTCTGGAATATGATTTGGCAATAAAAAGAATGAAGTACTGATGATGAACCTTGAAAACATTATGTTAAGTGAAAGAAGTCAGTCTCAAAATACCACATATTGTATGATTCCAGTGAAATGTTCAGAATAGGCAAATCCACAGAGACAGAAAGTAGATTGGTGTTTGCCAAGGGGGGAAGGTGGGGGTAATGAAGAGTGACTGTTAATGGACTGTTAATGGGTTTCTTTTGGGATTAATAAAAATGATCTAAAATTAGATAGTTGTTATGGTTGCAAAACTCTGTGGATATACCAAAAACCACTGAATTTTACATCTTAAAATGGTGGATTTATGGTATGTGAATTATATCTAACTAACTAGAAACTAACACACCATTGTAAAGTTAGTTAAAGTTAGTAAAAGTTAGTTAAAAATAGTAGAGATTGCCATACTGGATTTTTTAAAAATATATATGCTGCTTACAAGATGCCTTATATATAAGAACCTTGAAAGTAAAAGAATGAAAAATATACGTTATGCAAACACTAAAAGAATGCTGGCTTAGCTATCAATTAAGTTGGACTTTCAGTCAAGAAGCATTATTAGAGATGAATATTTCTCAATGATAAAAGGTCAATTAATTTATAACAAAGGAGCCAAGAATGTACAATGGGAAAAGACAGTGTCCTCAATAAGTGGTGTTGGGAAAACTGGACAGCCACATGCAAAAGAATGAAACTGGACCACTGTCTTACACCATACACAAAAATTAACTCAAAATGGATTGAATGTAAGACCTGAGACCATAAAACCCCAAAAAGAAAGCATAGTAAGCTCCATGACATCATTGTTGGCAATGATTTTTTGGATTTGACACGAAAGCAAAGGCAACAAAAGCAAAAGTAAACAAGTGGGACTACATCAAACTAAAAAAATTTGCACAGCAAAGGAAACCATCAACAAAATGAAAAGGCAACCTACTAAATGGGAGAAAATATTTGCATCCTTTATGATCCCTCATGACATGTGGGATAGTAGTTCCCTGACCCTCTGCAGGGTCAGGGATCGAATCTGCACGGTCTGCAGTGGAAGCGTGGAGTCTTAACCACTGGACTACCAGGGAAGTCCCTGCATCGTATATCTAATAAGGGGTTAATATCCACAATATATAAGGAACTCATGAAACTCAATAGCAAGGAAACAATCCAATTAAAAAGTAGAAAAAGTATCTGAATAAACATTTTTTCCCAAAAAAAAGACACACAGATGGCCACAGGTACACGAAAAGATACCCAACATCACTAATCATCAGGGAAATGCAAATCAAAACCATAAATAATTGGGAAGAGATATGGGAACATATGTATATGTATAACTGATTCACTTTGTTATAAAGCAGAAACTAACACACCATTGTAAAGCAATTATATTACAATAAAGATGTAAAAAAAAACCATAATGAGATGTCACATCACACCTGTTAGAATGGTTATTATAATAAAAAAGAGAGAAATAATAAGTGAGGACATGAAGAAAAGGGAACCCTCACGCCTTGTTAGTAGGAATGTAAATTGGAGCAGCCACTGAGGAAAATGGTATGGAGGTTCCTCAAAAAATTAAAAATAGAACAACCATATGATCCAGCAATTTCACTTTTGGGTATTTATTCAAAGAACAAAAACACTAATTTGAAAAGGTATCTGTACCCCCATGTTTATTGTTGCATTATTTACAATAGCCAAGACATGGAAACAACCTAAATGTCCATCAACAGATGAACAGAAAAAGAAAAATTGGTATATATATATATATATATATATATATA
>NW_020174642.1:1164910-1185604 GCF_003031525.2 Neophocaena asiaeorientalis asiaeorientalis
TATATATACACACACACACACACACACACACACACACACACACACACACACACACACAATGGAATATTATTCAACCATAAAGAAGAGTGAAATCTTGCAATTTGTGACAACATGGATGGATCTTGAGGGCATTCTGCTAAGTAAGTAAATCAGTAAAGAAGTAAATCAGTAAAGAAGTAAATCAGAGAGAGAAAGATAAATGCCATATAATCTCACTTACATGTAGACTCTGAAAACAAACAAACAAAAAAACCAGCTCGTAGTTAGAGAGAACCGATTGGTGTTTGTCAGAAGCAGGGGAAGAGGGGTGAGTGAAATGAGTGACAGGAGTCAAAAGGTACAAACTTCCATAATAAAATGAATAAGCATGGGAATATAATGTATAGCATGATGACTATAGTTAATAATACTCTATTGCACATTTGAAAAGATGCTAAGAGAGTAGCTCTTTAAAGTTCTCATCAGAAGAAAGAAATTTTTGTAACTAAAATATCAGGTTATTACTACAGTAAATCTGCTGCCCTGTTTTGAGAGGAAAAAATAGAAAGCAGATGCAAACATCCTAAACAAAATATTAGCAAGTCAGACCCAGTGATAAATAAAAAGGCTAATCGTTCATGATCTAGTTGTATTTATTCCAGATAAACGATGCTGCTAGCTTAAAATTTAAAAATCAGTTAATAAATTTACAATATTAACAGAATACATAAGGTAAATTATATGACCATTTGATAGATGCAGAAAAGCATCTGATAAATTTCATATCCATTCATGATCAAAATTTTAACAAACTAGGAATAGAACTTTCTCCATCTGATAAGAATATCTTTTACAAAAAATTCTTACATCAAATATGATATTGATGGTGAATTATTGAAAACTTCCCACCTGAGATAAAGAATAAAACAAGAACATCTACTTTCACCATGTCTCTTTATATTGTACTGAAGGTCCTAGCCACTGCAAAAAGGCACAAAAAAAAATGTAGGAACTGTAAAGGAAGAAATTAAACTTTTCATTCTTCCCACACGGCATGATTACATGATTGTGTGTGTAGAAAACTCCAAAGAACTTTCAGTCAGACCGACTATTAAGTAATTTTAGCGATGATATTGGATAAAAGGTCACCTTAGAAAAATCAATTGTACTTCTATACAAAAAGGCTGAAATTAGAAAATTTTAAAACATCATTTACAATAACATCAAAAAAATCAAAATTGTGGGAATAAATCTAGAAAAAGATTTTACACATAAGCTATAAAACATTGTTCTTAATATTATATTACAAATTAATAATTATTAATAAATGAAGGGATAGACCATGTCCATGGATAGAAAGAGGCAACATTGGAAAGCTGTCACTTATCTCCAAACTGATCCAATAAATATCACAGCATTTTTTCCTGGAAATTAACAACCTATTCTAAAATTTATATGGAAATGCAGAGGGACAAAAAGTCAAGACATTTTTGAAGAAGTTAGACTTTATTAATTTTGTTGTAGTTTTATATAGTCATTGTTTCCTTGGGTTTACCCAAATGCTTACATTTTTGTTTTTCCCTTTTTCTTACTGTATTTTCCTTCTGGATTCATTTCTTTTCTTCCTGAATTATATTCTTTAAAGTTACTAATAAATATCCACCTAGTAGCCTGTATCAAGTCAGCTGTATAATTCTAGACTGACAATGATTTCTTTCAGCATTTTGAAGATATTATCTTAATGTTGTCTTGCTTCTATTGCTGATTTTGAGAAATCAGCTATCAATCTAATTGTCATTCCTTTACAGGTAATGTGTCTTTTCTCATTTAAAATTTTCTCTTTGTCTTAGTGTTCTATCAAGTACAAGGTACATCTTCTTTGTTCCGTAGGGGATACACTGAGCTTCCTGAATCTATTCATTCATCTGTCGTCATTTGGAGGAAATTCTAAACCATTCTCTCTTCAAATATTGCATCTTCATCTTTCTCTCCAGTCTTTCCTTTTGATTAAATCCATGTAAGACCTTTTCAATCTGCCTTTCATATCTCTTAATTCATCTTTCTTATTTTCATCCTTTGTTTCTCTATGCTGCATTCTCAATAATTTCTCAATCTCTATCTTCAGCTCCTAATCTGCTCTTTAACCCAACCATTTGAGTTTTTAATCTCAATTATTATATTTTTATATCCATAATTTTATTAATCTTTCTTGTCCATTGTAATGTGCCTTATCTCTTCATTTAACTTTCAATACTCTCCTTTATTTCTTTAAACATATAAACTACATATTTTATATTTCTCCTTGCTGATTTCAATATCTGAGAGATGGATCCCAGTGATCATACACAGAATGAATTCCAATTTTAAACTCACGTGAGAGAAGTCTTGAAATTAGGAATGCTTGAGACTCTTACCTTTCTTTTCCCCTATATTCAGAGTCAAAGCCAACATAGTTAAGAATCTTCATATTTTACTTTGGTGAGACAGTGTTTCTTCTTGGTTGCCTGCTTCTGGAGGTCTTGGCTTTCTTTGGGGGAGGTCTCAGGTTTAGTAGGGGCAGGTGGTCTCTGATTCACCCTCAAACCTTATGTGGGCCCCAGATCATCTCCTATAACCTCCCTCAAGCACACACATACACATATCAACACTCTTGTCCGCCAGCAGCTTGCTGATGATCCTTGGATTAACTGTCACCTGCAGCACTGATTTGCCCTTCTGGATTCATATCTGACCTTGAAGGATTTCTCACTGCCAGGTCACTCTTCTTTTCTTCTATTTTACTCAGTGTTTTTAGTGCTCTGCACATCATGATCACCAACTTTCTGGAAAAGGAAGTACAGGTTTAAGGCTTTCTAGTTCATAAATGAGGAATCGCACACTGCCAAGTTGAATGACTGTCTTAGTCAGTTTGGGTGGCTATAACAAAGCACCATACACTGGGTGGCTTGTAAACAATGGAAATTTATTTCTCACAGTTCTGGAGGCTGGAAGTCTGAGATCAGGGTGCCAGCATGGTCACATTCTGGTGAGAGCCCTCTTCTGGGTTGCACTGCCAACTTCTTGTGTTCCCACATAGCAGAGAGCAGACAGAGCAAGCAAGACCTCCTGTGGTTCTTATAAGGGCACTAATGCCATTCATGGGGACACCTCTCTCATGACCTCATCTAATCCTAATTACCTTCTAAAGGTCCCACCTCCTACTAACATCACATTGGAGAGTAGAGTTTCAACATATGAATTTGGCGGGATACACAAACATTCAGTCCATAACACATTGTCCGCTTTCCTAGATGCCACCAAAGGACTCTCCAAAGTGGTTTAGCAATTACACTACTGACCACAGGGTATGGGAGATTCCTGGTGTTCCATATCTTTGCCAACACATGGTAGTGTCAGAGTTTAATTCTTAAGGACCTTCTTTCTACAAATTAATCCAATGGACTCCTCCTTCTGATCTACTGATGGGTAGCAAGTATCACATTTATGTCTTTCTGGATGTTGGATCTTAGAGCAGGAGGTCCACAACTCTTCCTGAAGAGTGGACTGGGTCCATCAATTCTTCCTAATGGGTGATGGGGGGGTGGGTCTTCCTCTATCTTATCTTGAGTGAGAGGACTGGCCGGTGAGCAGGATAAGGAGAGCTGGGGCTCTGAGAGCCAGGGGGCTCTGTGCCAGCCACTGACACTGCCTACTAGAATGGATCTCGGAGGTGAGGTCAGCACAACACTGACCCTTGAGCCAGTGAAACCAGCCTGCCTGCTGCCTCTGGCAGGTCTTCTAATGAAAGAGTGGCCAGGACAATGGGAATCTCATGTCCCAAGGCCAAAGAGCCAAGAGACATCTGGCCTCTAGATGACAGATGGAAGTCCAGAGGAAGCCAGGCAAAGAGGGGTCAAGGAAACAGAAATGATGGAAATGAAGATCCTGGTAGATCTCTGTGCAGGATGGATGTGGGGCAAGTGTTTGTTTGTCAGTCCCTCATCAGCATCTAGAAACTGCAAACATAGCAGAGTGATTGAGTGTGACCTCAGAAAGTAGATGATTTCGGCAGCCTTCTACTAACAGGTCCGAGATTTTAGGCACGTTACTCAACCTCTCCCTGCCTCAGGTTCCTTATTTGTAAAAATGAGAATATTCACACATATTTATAAGGTTGTCTTGAAAAGAAATGAGATATTATCAGTAAAATGTTTTGCAAGGGTGCACAGTAAGGACTCAGTAAATGTTAGTTGTTATTCTTACCACCATCATTATTGCTATATAATATGTAAATATATATTTATATTAGGTAGATGATAGATAGATAGATAGATAGTTAGATAGATAATCTCCTATGACCAGCTCTGTTGGGGCAAGCTGCAGTATCAGGACTGGTTTTCATCTGGTGCATCAATTCTGATTGATTGATCGTGGCTGCCTGTTGAGAAGGATTCTGAGGTCACGCTTGGGCTCATGGGAAGGAGCTGCAGGCTGTGATCAACTGGCCATGTCTGCCACGGCTCAGGAGGCAGAGTGTTAGTGACTTCTTAGGCGCTCGCCTCCCCGTGGTCTGCATTTCACTTCTTATCCGTTAGGGAATACTGATTCAGGAATGTTCCCAACTCAAGTTTCTAAAAGGACCTATAAAGAGACCAAAAAAAGGGCCGATTTTTAAATGAGGCCAACTGCACGTGGTTCTATATACATTGAAAGCAGGCTCTGCCTCCTTCTCGGTTCTGAGTTCTACAGAGAAGTTCCATTTTATCGTTCAGCACTGCTCACCACACTGACACCTGCAACGGTGAGTGAGCCTCAGGTGGGCCCATCGTAAGCAGAGTTGGCACTTAGCTTTCCACAGATGCTGCTTGAAGCAGGGAGCTCGGGCGGGGACTAGATTCACCCGAGAACATGGTGCAGTAGAAAAAGCACAGGGATATGCAGGCTTGGAATCCAGCTCGGGCAGAAACCCACAGTGTGGGGCTGGGTTCTGACTGACTTCTTAGAGACCTTGTTCCTTGCCTCTAAAGTAAGGAAAATGATCTCCAAGATCCCATCCAATTCCACTATTCTATTCTAGGGAAGGAAAGACATCTCTTATATTGACTATGTTTTCAAAAGAGGGAGAAGCATGCAGAGATGCGTATATGTGCAAGATGGTAAGTCCTCAACCTTCTTGAAGGACATCTTCCAAAATGTCCCCAGATTCCCAAATGGCGAAATAGCACAACTGCCCCCATTTCTCCTAGGGATTAGTTTTTCCCAGTGAAAATAGGTTTATCAGTACAAAAGATGATATCATGTGAAAGCAAGGATTCAAGAACCAGTTACCTCATGTACTAGTACCCTTCACCCACCCACCCCCATCCCACGCACATAGACACACAAACTTTTTACCCCATTAAACCAAAATCCTACTTCAGCAAAATTACAAAGCCGTACACGTCATGGCCCTCTGATATTGAAACTACACCTGTTAAATTCACCGCGACAAAGGGTCCATTGCATTCAGATTACATAAAACACCCAGACCACCATTGTTACGGAGTATGTTTTAGTAATACAGCACCAAGAAAATTAAGTAATAAAATGTGCAATTTCTTTTTCCAACAGCTGTAAACTGGAAACATCATGAGATTTTTTCCAAACCATATGAGTTTTGTACCTGTCTTTTCTCATAGACAAGAACAATAATATAAAATGATTTATTAACATAAACTCATAAGAATGACTTTTCATAACCATTTTGAAAAGGAATATGTCTCATTTTGAAAAGGGACATGTCTCCCTAAGGATTAGAAGACACGCAACCCTTAGGGAGACGTGTCCCTTATCAAAATGACCCCCTTGGGAGTGGCTGTCCTGACCATGGTGGCATGCTCACTTTGGGTTTTTCTCCTAAGAAACTGATTTCCTGGGCCAGTTCAGGAGTGTTGGAAGGAAATTGTGTCCCAGTACAGAACAGTATTTCCTAGGTCCGTCATTCACCTTGCATGATTCACTTGGCTTCACGTTTCAAAACCCATCTACAGAGACTTGGCTCTGAATTGCTCTTTGCTGTTTTCTGCAACCCAAATCTACCTTCTAAAGAGGAAAATTGACTATTGTTAATGGAAAGAGTATGCCACAGAACCTGAAGGCAATTCCTCATGAACTACATAAAAACATTTTATATTTGGCGACACACACAGAATATGTTTATAATTTTGTTATAATTAATGTAATGTATTAACTTGACTAATTTTGTGTGTCAGCTTGGCTGGGCTAAGGGAGGCCCAGAGAGCTGGTAAAACATTATTTCCGGTTGTGTCTATGAGGGTGTTTCTGGAACATTCCAATCAGTAGACTGAGCAAAGAAGATCACTTTCCCCAAGGCAGTGGGCATCATGCAATCCCCTGGGGGCCTGAATAGAACAAAAGAGCACGGGAAGGGTAAAATCACTCTCTTCTCTTGAGCTGGGACGTCCTTCTCCTCCTGCCCTCAGACACTGTCTCTCCTGGTTCTCGGGTCTTCAGACTTGGACTGAAGCTCCACCACCTGCCTTCCCGGGTCTCCAGCTTGCAGACAGCGTATTGTGGGTCTTCTCAGCCTCCATAACCATGTGAGCCAATTCTGATAATAAACCTCTTCTTATATCTATCCATAGACATCCTATAGGTTCTGTTTTTCTGGAGAACACTGACTAACAGAACGTCCTTCAAGGGCTATGTTTAAGGGAATGGCATTCTTTTGCGTTTTTTAAATGTCCAAGTTCTATGAGTATCAGGCATTTCTAACTCAATCTCTGAATCCCCTTTCTGTCTATACCCATTCCTGAGTCTCACCCTCTTCCTTATTTCTATCACAAGGGCTGTGTCAAAATAGCCACTTGAGGAAGCCCCCAGCATCATAACGGCCACATGGGAACATCTGGGATTCCACCAGCTCATCATCCTGGGTCAAGAGATGCTGCCGATCTGATACTGCCCTCCAAACATGATTTGCTTGTTTTCACTCCTTCCCCCGGGATGAGACCATGAGGCAGGACATTTTCAAAGACGTCATCAAGGGAAGCTTAAAAACTGGGATTTCATTTCCATATTGATCAGATAAGAAAGGAAATGACAGATAAAATGTCCAAATGCCATTTTCTTGCCCACTCATAATTCTGCCACCAGGTTGAACAGAAAAAGCCAGATACGGGTTCCATGGGTTCCTCTTTAGGAAATAGAACATTTGAAATCTTTTCTCAGTCTCTGTTCTTGCATTGACTGTGAAAAGGTCACCAGCAACATCCCAATTACCACACATTGGTTTCCAATCTGTCCTCATCCGACCTGACTTCTGTGGCATCTGAAACCTTCCCACCTCCTTCTGGTAACTGCCTCCCCCTCAGACTTACACATCTCCCCCCTCTCTCCTGCACCCCAGTCTATAGGACCATTTGGATGCCCCACTTTTGCTTCCAACTCAATATGTATATATGGTAAGTTATCCCCACAGCCATAAGAGGTTGGGCTCCCTGGGTGGACGCCTTCATTTCTATTCAGGAAACACCCTGCTCCCCGTCTTCTGGGAACAAAACCCTGGCTCCCCCTGGCTGCTCCCTTCCCTTGTCCCTCACAACCAACCACTGGATCTCAGCCATTCTGCCTCTTCCTGGAGCTCCTGGGCCACCCACCGCTGACCCACTACTTCAGGCCCTTCCTGCGTTAACTCTGGACCAGTTCCTGCCAGCCTTTCTCCTACAGTCTCTTCGTTGGGGAAACCCATCCCACACTTCAGTCATAGGTGAGTCTCCCCCCAAAAGGTGCTTAAATCCGTTTCTGAAATTTTCAGTGGTTCCCATTGATAGGAAACACCAGGCTCCTTTGCTTGTCAGTCAAGAGACTTCATTTGGCCTCCATCTAACCTGGCCAATTCATAAGGGCCTATTAACCATTCCCTGAACCCTGTAATTCAACGGGGTCCCATCTCCCCTGCAACTGGTTTCCATTAGGGTGAAGCTCCCCTGGGGGAGGACAGACTTCTCTGACGGTGGGTTTGGGAGAAGGGCCTCATAGCCCAGCCCCTCTCTCTTCCCTCTTTATCTTGAGAGCCAAGCTGGCCACTTGGTGGACACAGGCCCATGTTTTCAGAGTCAGCTCCTCCCAGGCTGCCGGCAATTGTGCTAGGAAGCCACCCCCCTTATGTCAGTGCTACCAACATCCTCCAATACCAGATTTTTCAGTAATAAAAGTGATTTTACATATATATATATATATATATATATATATGATTTGCCAAAAAGCTCGTATGGGTTTTTCCATAACACCGTATGGAAAACCCGAATGAACTTTTTGACCAACCCAATATTTGCCTCCCATCTACCTTATTCCTTTTCCTTTTTCTCAGGAAGGGAAGAGAGGAGCTCCTAATTGGGTCTCTTTTTACCCCAACAATACTCGCTGCCTCTGGGCCCTGCTCCTATCACTCTCCCCTCCTAGGAACGCCCGTTATCTCTCTCCATCCGCCTAGTTGTCAGTGTCCACCAAGACCCTCCTGAACTCCCACAGCACCGTGATGCTCCCGGGGCCCATGTCTCCTTTTCCTCTGCACCCACAGCCCCGGGGCTACACCTGTTGCCTAGCAACGGTGTACTGCCCCGTAGTAGTCCCGGACACCTCGTCTCGCACTCTGGTGGAAATTCTCACCCGTCTGAGTTTCGCCTCCCTGGTGAATTACACCTGAGGACAGGTACATTCCCTTCAGCTCGTTATCACTCTTACCTTCCACAGCACCTGCACGGGGTCCAGTTCAATGTACGCTCCGGGCAGCTGGGGTGTTTTAATTTAGCCACTGACAGCGCACAGGTAGCTTCCCACGTCCCCATCTTAGTCCCAGATGCCGTGGAGACCCCAGCGTATGGATTGAAGGCAACACCGGCATAGTCCCTTTAATTTCTGATACTCTGTAGCCTCGATAGCAACTCCACCCCCCAAAAAGTGGCGACAATCACCATGACTCAGGCAACTTTCGGAAACCCTTTTCTCTGACCACACAGCTATTCTGTCCCAAATAATTTTGTCTTGAATAACGAGCAGGGTACGAGCTAGCAAGGCCAGAACACGGGCGTGTTCACTTGCATCTCCGAGGCACCTATAGGCTCCTTCAGAACTTCCGTTCTTTTGGCCTCCCCAGTGGTGCTGGGGCTGTGTAAAGGGAGGGATGCTCGGGGAACACTTGTTAGCTTGATGTTTGCTTAACGATGGGAATGATCTCCAAACTCGATTGATCAGGGTTGCATTTGTTCTCAGATTATGCAATGTAGTATTTGGTTACTTGAGGTTAAACTTTATGCTTTAGTTGTAGATACAGTAAAGAACCGAATGATGTATATAAAACTAACTTAGGGTACGTGTGTATGTGTAAGAAAGAATGAAAGAGAGACAGGGAGGGACAAAGAAATTGCCTAAGGGCAGTCTATAAACAAAGTACTATTCACGTGGGCAAAATGTTTCTCATATCAGGCATTTTGCAATTCCTTAAGCCTTCATGAGCACTGAATTGATAGATACACCTCCGATTCCAGGCGACCGTTGGTGAAACAAACCGTACGTTCCTGTCTGGTGCACGGGGTCCAGAGAGAGCCCATTCTAACCGAGAACAAAGGTTTGTGCGTATAATTCCACGCACAATGCAGCATAATGATTGACAGACTGACTATGAGGCCAAGTTGGCCTCATCCGGCCTTTCTTAAGTGCAATATGGCAGGCATAACGTGCCATATGAATGCTGAACTCCTGGCAAGACCTGCAAAGGAGACAATGCAGCTGGCAGCCTGACACTGGAGCAGCTGGGAGGGGAAGGCTTGGTTTCTACACGTTAACACATTTGACATTTGGTATCTAAAGGGGAGAGCTAATAAATAACCTGCCAACGATGACACTCTGAAATGACAGCTTTTATTACCAGCCAGTTAATCCTGCACGCCAGCTCTGTCCTTTCAGGCCACCTGGTGTTACATTCTTATTTACTTAATTTTATTTTCCTGGGGCCTGAACTTGGAAAGTTTGTCTTCTGCCAGTGTCATATTTTGAAGCTGATTCAAGGGCTAGGGCAGTGGCTGGTTGTAGGTAATTCAGCACTAAGGTCTGCAGGAAATGGGCGGTCTCAGCAGGTGGTCTTGAGTTCGGGGTTCACCTCCAAGAAGACAGTTAGTCATCCTGAGACCAAAGGAGTAGAAGAAATTCACCTCTTGATAGCTACCTCTTTTCAGAACCAATATGCATAGTTTCTGCCTCAACCGAATCCCAAACATTTATTGAGCATCTACTATGTGTCCCCATAATAGATGTTCTGGGGATATGAAAATAGGCTAGTTACATTTAAAAAAGAATGAAATAATGCCATTTGCAGCAACATGGATGGACCTAGAGATTATCACACTAAGTGAAGTAAGTCAGACAGAAAAAAAACAAGTACAGTATCACTTATTTGTGGAATCTAAAAAATATGTTACAAGTGAACTTACTTACAAAACAGAAACAGACTCACAGACGTAGAAAACAATATTATGGTTACCAAACAGGAAAGTCAGGGGAGGGGAGGGATAAACTGGCAGTTTGGGATGAACAGATACACACCACTATATATAAAACAGGTAAACAACAAGGACCTACTGTATAGCACAGGGAACTATATTCATAATAATAACATAAAAAGAATGGAAAAGAATCAGCAAAAGAATATATAAAAAGAATGGAAAAGAATCAGCAAAAGAATATATATATCTGAATCACTTTGCTGTGCGCTTGAAACTAACACAGCATTGTAAGTCAACTGTACTTTAGTAAAAAAAATAATTTTTAAATCAGTCTGTCCAAAGATGCAGCCCATTCTTTTAAGGCCAAGGCTGACAACAGCAGAGAAGGCCCTCACGTAAGAAATCTCAATAGTGGGATATGAGCTATAATAGGAATAGACACAGAATGCTGTGGGGTCAGAGATGCACAGGTAATTCCTTATTCCTTGGAGGATTAGGAAGAAGCTTCCCAGAACCGTGAAGGGTCTGAGATGCTACCCTATTTGCAAGCTGACAGGTCAGCAGAGGTTATGAACTGAATGTTTGTATCCCACTGCCATAAATTCATACATGGTCTACTCCCCATGTGATGGTATCTGGAGGTGGGGCCTTTGGGAGGTAAACGGGTGGGATCTCACCATGAGATTAATGTCCTTATAAGAAGAAACCAGAGCTCTCTCATCACCATGCGAGGACAGAGTAACAAGGAAGAGAGCTCTCATCAGAACCCGACCATGCTGGCACCCTGACCTTGGACTTCCAGACTCCAGAACTGTGAGAAATAAAAGTCTGTTGTTTAAGCCACCCAGTCTATGGTATTTTGTTATAGCAGTCTAAGCTGACTAAGGTAACCAGTCCCAGTTTCACGGATGCTTCCAGGAGGCACAAACCTCCCGGGTCAGAGACAAAGGACTTTATGACTCACAGCAATAGCCGTAGGCAAAGTGTCAGCTTTTGTGCAGTTTCCCCAAGCCCGATTCCCTCAGAGCGACACAAAGAAGACCAAGCATCCCCTGTACACACAGAGAGGAACCCTCAGCTTAGGGAACTCAAGTCTTTTATAGTGAGCGGTCAACACGCCTGTCCTTCGCCCTGGAGGAAGAAGTTCATTCACTCTATCTTCCGGACTGTTTGTTGCACGAAAGAGAGTCTGGAACAAAATAAGAGTGCCTCTGTTCTTGTGCAAAGAATTCTCCCCTGGAGAACTAGCTCCCAGCAGAGGTCATCAAACCAGTGAACGTCAGAGCCCATCAAAGGAATTTCTAAAGCCCAAGGCACATTCAAAGAAAGAAGCAGGAATTTTCTCAAGGGTTCATTTCTCTCCTATCGGGCTATCTATAGGATCCCCTTAAAATACAATCCACTTCCTGGAGAAACAGCTGAGGAGCTGTAACATCATTGAAGAGCACAAGGAACCATGGGAAGCAGGCTGTGTGCAGAAAGCAGGGGCTCAGAGTGCGGGTGTATCAGAAGTGAGGCAGGAAGAGACATTCCAGGCCCTTCGTGGTCTGGTCTTTGCCCAGGTCTCCAGCCTTGTGTCTGCCAGCTTCCTGCCTCATACTTTGTACTCCTAGCACTTCCAGATGCTATGGTCTTGGTTCTCCATCTTGCGATTTCTCTCACCCCTTTATCGTTTACTTTTTACCCTCAAACTCACTTCACGTGACTCACTCCCTCACCCTTTAAGAACTGGCTCAAATAGTGTCAGCTGCAGGCACCTCCTACATTACCTCACCCAGCCTGAGGTCCCTTCTCTGTGCTTCCTGTAACCCTCTATGCCCACCTCTCTTACTACCCTTCTATACATTCTTAGTTTTCCGTGTGTATTTTTCTCCCCACTGGACTCTGGGGTATCTAGAGCAATGAATTTTCCTTGTTGTGCTCCTATCACGGCACCCAGCACTGAGCCATTACCAAACAAACACTCAGTAAATGAATGACTCTCACCTTCTCTTCCACCCCATCCTTGACATCATAAGTCTGGGTCTACAAAAGTCTAAAGATCCATTAGCAAATGTGAAGATTACAGACAAATTCAACCACGTGCCACGGAAAACGCAGTTATTTTCAAGTAGCCCTCAAAGGGTCATGAGGTAGTGAAATTTAGTTCTTTTTCTCCACTATTATTATTTATTTTTTACTATTTCCCCCTTCTTCCTCTCCTGAAATGCAGTCATCGACTGCATCAGCCTCTGTCTCTCTCTTTTTCCTTTATTTCCTGCCAGTTGCAGGCGACAGTAATGCATAACCCTCCTGGTGTCTTAAAGGTGCCACTCATCTCTGTTATACAGAGGAAAAATGAGAAACAGAAGATGCCCTGATGGTTCCAAACCTTTGATTCTGTTTTGAGAGTTGATAATGAGCATTGGTGATAGACACCCCTGAGAATCTGATGAAATACATAGACCTTCTCTCCCCGCAAATGTATATCCCACCTACCCACAAAATTTTGCAGACAATTGCTGGGGTTGAAAGAAGCCCATAGTCTCCAAGTTTAAAAAAAAATTTCACTAAACAAGGTACCCAAAGTAAGTCCGTTCACTACTTTAATTTTGCTATGTCCTCAGCTTCTGCAGTGATAGCACACACACTCTCTGGAGAAGGCTCACCCCTGCAGCTCTTGTAAAGTGAACCAACAATCAAATATGACAAAGGCAACTGTGGTGCAGATGGTGTGTGACCATTTGACAACTTTGGCCTCACTGCATGGGAGTAATAAATAGGCAGTGAAGCCATGAAAAGAGTTTCCAGCCATCTTTAGACCCGTGGAAGTTCAGCTTGACCTAGAAATTCTGCATTTATTATTTCTACGTCCTCCCACTCCTGGCCATTTTGTGGTACTTCTGCTACTGCAAGTCTTATTGAACTGGCAAAATTGAGTCCTATGTGTCATAAATACATTCTCTGTGTGCGCCCCCATCTTCCAAGGAACACAGGTTTCCCTGAAAATAAAACAGAAGTGTAGAAAGAAGGAGCAAGACATCTTATATGCTGAATTTATAATCTGAGTTCAGCCATAGGCACCTGTTTAGCCCACAGGGCTGTTCCTACCTTTGAAGGTAGGAACTATATTGTGGTCATGTCTGCACCCCCCCCGACTCAACATATAATAGGTGCATGACAGATAAATGCCCGTTAAACAAATAAATGAGTGAAAGGACGTTTATAGTCTGAAGTTCACAATTAATAGCTGGTGCCTCACGATGTCTTTTCTCTCCAAAGGTGCAGAAATTTACTGTATCCCGCAGCCCCAAATCCATCGCCAGTTTTCAGCATAAAATTCATGCCACGCTTTTACCTATGCTCTTTCTCCCTCAACTTCAGGGGGTCTTGAACGTTTGGGGGCCAGAGCAAAATGAAACCCTTCAGAGGGAAGTGACACCATATATCATGCTTGTTATGGACTGAATGTCCATTCATTGTTAAATCCTAACCCCCAGTGTGATGGTCTTAAAAAGCGGGACCTTTGGAGGTGATTAGGGATTGATGGTGGGGTCCTTATGACGGGATTAGTGTCCTTATAATAGAGACCCCAGAAACTCCATCACCACTTCCACCATGTGAGGACATAGTGAGAAGTTAGCTGTCTGTGAACCAGGAAGCTCTCACCAGGCACCAAATCAACCAGCACCTTGATCTTGGACTGCCCTGCAGAACTGTGAGAAATACATTTCTGTCGTTTATAAGCCACACGGTCTATGGTATTTTGTTATAGCAACCTGAACAGACTAAGGCAACGGTATTAATTGAACCTACTTTGCATTCTGCTTTCCGGGCTCTGTTGACTCCTGTACCCAGGCCCCAGCCCCCCAATCACTGGTCCTGTGAGCCCCCTGATCCTATGGGCTAGCCCCAGGACAGGGTGAGCATCCCACACCTGCAGGCCCCCAGAGTTGGCATCTGCACATGTTGTCACAGTGATCCTCATACGAAACCCTCCACTTGACAGCAAGATGGCAGCCTCCACCCCGACCCTGCCCTGGGGTCTCCCTGGGGGTGTCTCACCTCTGCTCAGGGACAGTTCCACTCAGATCTCCCTCTGGTCTCCACCTGGGGCCTCCTTCACATCTGCGCCCCTCCCCAAGTCCAGAGCTTGGCCAGTTCTGCCCTGAAGCCCCAGGGCTCTGAGGCCACACTGGAGCTATGGGGGGAGGACAGAGACCTGCCCCCAACCCCCAACTCTGTCATCTGGATGTACTAGAGTCTCATGCGATCTCTCATGGATTCACCTCTCTCAGCCTCTTGTCTTAGCCTCATCCTCTAAGGGGCATCAAAGCATCCAATAGTGGGAAGTGGTGGGTGTGGTAGAAACGCTACCCCTTCACCTCTATTCTCCCACACTCTACCATCTCCCCTCCCTCCTCAGCTCAGGCGCCCCCAAGCTTCTCCTTCCTCCTTCTCCTTTAGTCCAAAGATGCAAGTCGAAACATGCAAGATGAATAACACACTGTCAGGGGCAGCCCCCTGGAAGACAGGAGCAGTCACCTGTCCGCCCACCCTCAGGTCTCTCCCACTCATAGCATCCAGGGCTACGAGCAGCTGTGAGGCAGACAACTGCATCCTGCTTGTAAGTGGCCCCTGGCCCCGCCCCCATCTCTAGTCTACCTGATTACGTCAGATGAAATCAGCATCAAATGAGAGAAGGACAGGAGCAACACATTCCTTTCAGGATAATGAAACATGAGGGAAGACAGCAAAGGTTCTGTGCCCAGAATCTGTCTCCGATGTTAATTTTGTCTTGTTTCATTTTAACATGAGCTGAAAGGATCCCTCCTCTGGCCTGGGAGCCTCCCCCAGGGGCAGTCAGCACAGTTAAGGAGAGGGTGTGTGTGGCCGGGCCTGGAGATCCTGGTGTTGTACCATCCTCAATAGTAAGGAGAAAGGTCTCCCAAATCCTGAAGAGTTCACAAGCAAAGGTCTGCGTTAGTGGGTCCTTCCAGCCACTGCCGATTAGAATCAGAAATCCACGGCCAGATCCCCCAGCAGCAACGGAAATAGGAATTCGTGTGTCTTGGCCCAAAGGGAAATGATGTCATTCCATTTTACTAAAGTTTGAGCAATTTGCTCTTGACACAATAGATGGTGGATGACAGGTAGATAATAAAAATATTAATAATAAAGATAGATAGATGATATGCAATCAAGGTGAACAATAAGGAGCTCTGGAATTGCATAAGTAACTTCAAGAGAATGAATCTGTAGAAAGAAAGAAAAGGTCTCTGTTTCCTTTTTCCATTTTGCCCTGAAAGCCATTCTCTTTCTCTAAGAAAGGTATTTTCTTTAAGAGGGCCACTGCTTCCAATTGTAACCTGTTAAACTATTCCTTTTTTTTCAAGACAGCAGATTTGTCCCTGCTTTGGTTTTATTTAATTTTTCTGACACTTTAGTAAGCGCCTCTGCCACTGGCCAGGAGAGCTTTGGTGACAATTCTGAAATGGTTTCTCAACATTGGCTCGAATGCTACTTGGGGCCAGAGAATTCATTGGTGAGAGGCTGCCCCGTGCATTGTGAGTTGTTTAGCAGCATTCTTCACTTCTACCCAGTGGAGGCCAGTTGTGACATCCAGAAGTGTCTTCAAGACATTGCTCAATGGCCCCTGGGAGGCAAAATTGCCCCCACTTGGGAACCGCAGTTCTGAAACAATAGGGCTGTGGTGACGGGGAATCTCAGTCACCCCCAGTGAAGTGGACACAGTATTTTTAAACTCTCCAGAAGTTGGAGGAGTCACACCTGTGCCTTTTCATGCACATCCCTGTACCTGTGCAAGAAATGGGAAAACAGCCATTGTCTTAGTAAGTCCCTCTGTGTGGCCAGAATAAAGGAATGGAGGAAACCTTTCAGGAAAAGAAATCGAAAGACACTTGCACATCCAAAATGATCAATGACTGGCAACTGCAATCTTCAGTCACTTAAACTCTGCAGGCTTCTGTTTTCTGCCATGAGGTGAAGAGGGAGCCCACCAAAGCCCCCTCAGCCCTGCCCGTGCTGTGTTCCTTCCCCTCTACATGGAAAGCACTCGATTCACCTGCCCACACCTAGAGTTTAAGGGAAACAGGACACATTCATTCAACAACCACTGAGATCTGTGCCTTGTCAGGAGGTGGATACAGGATGGGTTCTTTACACATCCCAGGTTCAGCTGCTCATCGCTCGAAGGCCAAGGCTTGGGAGACGAGTGTTGGTGGGAAAAGAAAGTCTGCTCTATTCAGAAGCCCGGCAACCTGGGAAAAAGGCAGACTCATGTCCAAGAATCAACTCCCAACTACTGATTGGGGGCAAGAGGTTTTAACGGGGAGTTTCAGGGGTGCACAGGCGAAGGGAGGGGGCTACGTGCAGAACAGCACAGGCAGCTCTGACGGTCATCTTGAAATTGGTCGTCAGTGGTCTAATCAGCATCATCTTGATTGTTTTAGGTACAGTTAATCTTCAATTCCAGGATTGTTTTGTTCCCATTCTCTTTTTTTGTTTGTTTGTTTGTTTTTTGTTTTGGCGGTACGCGGGCCTCTCACTGTTGTGGCCTCTCCTGTGGCGGAGCACAGGCTCCGGACACGCAGGCTCAGCGACCATGGCTCACGGGCCCAGCCGCTCCGCAGCATGTGGGATCTTCCCGGACCGAGGCATGAACCCGGGTCCCCTGCATCGGCAGGCGGACTCTCAACCCCCGCGCCCCCAGGGAAGCCCTCTCTTTTTTTTTTTTTTGATTAACAAATATACTTTTAATTACTCTAGGGCTAATATATAAAATAGAGGTAAGAGACAAAAAGCATTAAATTTTGGAGTGGAAAGGATTCAGAGATAATCTCATTCAGTGGTCTACAATCTGTGGGTTCCAAGAGTTTCTGCAAAGGGTCTGCAATTCCATATGCACATTTATATTTTCTCCACTCATGCAATTAATGATATTTACACTTAACCCTACAACTCCCCACCACTGCTGAATTTTAAAATGACAAGAGCCCTTTTACTTGAACAGACTAAGAACATTGATCTAGTCCAATTCTCTGTTAATTAGAAGCAGAGCTGTTGTTCCCATTTTCTTGAGACCAGTTCTTAGAGTTGTGCAAGATGGAGCAGCTTATGTCATGGCTACAGTCTGGTCATCATGTAGTTAACTTCTTCCACCTGGTGGCGGTTTCAGTATCTATAAGACAGCTCACAGGATACGTCTCAGGATATTATCTGTAGCCCTTGAGGAGGAACAAAAGGTCCTTGACTTTGTTTAATGGCTAAATTATTATTGTCTTTTTTGACTGTTTTCTTTT
Source organism: Neophocaena asiaeorientalis asiaeorientalis (assembly GCF_003031525.2). NCBI lineage: Eukaryota > Metazoa > Chordata > Mammalia > Artiodactyla > Phocoenidae > Neophocaena > Neophocaena asiaeorientalis. Next base: position 1,182,672 of record NW_020174642.1, read on the forward strand.
GCTACTGCATTTTCTCTCTGATTAAATTTATTCTTTGGCTGAAGTTTTTCTACAGATAAGAGTCAGGGGGAGGACATGCGGGGGAGGGTGTGTCCCAGGAAGTCCCCATAGGGTCCTGCTCAGTTACAGTTTCTCTATAAGGACAGTTAGGTCCAAATCAGTGCAAAAACGCTTACATCCCACCAGAAGGAGCAGAAGTATCTACCCCTACTTTGTATGTGCCTGAGTCTTCGTGCAGGTACTGCTTTTTCCTTCCTCCACTCACCACGTGACTCAGTCAATCCCTGGCAGGGACCCCTTTGGCCATCTGGTGAAGCCTGTGGACGCTTCCTCAGAAAAAAGTTTTGAAATTCATGAAATAAGACACATAATGTTACAACAGGAACCAACTATATTGAAAGACAGTTATTGAAAAGATTATCAACCGTGATATAGTTATATCCGTGTTTCTTTATGAACACACTACCAAGGTCTGGGGCAGACCTAATAATTACAACCTTTTTGGAGTGGTGATGAGCACAGCTGACATTTTGAGGTGTCTGCCTTAACTGTTGTATGATACAAAATAGATCTTAGATCTGTGATGTCTACTGGTTTCAAAGCTGAAGGCACTATTAATACTACTGGCCTATGTTTGTCATTAAAGGAAACGTTCAATTTCAGTTAGAGGACAGTTAAAATAAAACTACAAGTTCTTAGATCAAGTTCACCAACCTCCTGAATTTGCAGGTCCGTAGATTCCAGTAGATTCCAGAGCCCTGGTGTAGGAACACTGCTTGCCTCATCACAGGGACTGGCTGGTGACCCAAGCTGGCCAGTCTTGTCCCTGTGGACTTTTTCAAGGAGGTGAGTTTTAAAGGGATGTGAGTTTTTCAGGGATGAGTAGTTGACCCAAACCAGACCAACCAGGGTCCTCTCTGGAACTTTTCTGGCAAAACTCTCAAGGAAGATTCTCTCTGTACACAGAGGATATTGTGGGAGTATTATTTTTAAATATAGACTTTATGCTCCAGAGAAACTGAAGGAATGGAGGAAGGGAGGGGATGCTTTAAAATTCTAGTCTGGGACTTTCCTGGTGGCGCAGTGGTTAAGAATCTGCCTGCCAATGCAGGGGACACAGGTTCAAGCCCTGGTCCAGGAAGATCCCATGTGCCGTGGAGCAACTAAGCCCGTGCACCACAATTACTGAGCCCGTGAGCCACAACTACTGAAGCCCACATGCCTAGAGCCCATGCTCTGCAACAAGAGAAGCCACCGCAATGAGAAGCCCGCGCACCACAACGAAGAGTAGCCCCTACTCGCCGCAACTAGAGAAAAGCCCACACGCAGCAACGAAGACCCAACGCGGCCATAAATAAATAAATTTATATTAAAAAAAAATTCTAGGGCTTCCCTGGTGGCGCAGTGGTTGAGAGTCCACCTGCTGATGCAGGGGACACGGGTTCGTGCCCCGGTCTGGGAAGACCCCACATGCTGTGGAGCAGCTGGGCCCATGAGCCATGGCCGCTGAGCCTGCGCGTCCAGAGCCTGTGCTCCGCAACGGGAGAGGCCACAGCAGTGAGAGGCCACGTACTGCAAAAAAAAAAAAAAAAAATTCTAGTCTATCTGTGATGGTTCATTTTATGTGTCAACTTGCCTGGACCACAGGCTGCCCATATATCTGGTCAAATATTATTCTGGGTGTGCCTGTGAGGGTGTTTCTGGATGAGATTATCATTTGCGTCAGTGGACTGAATCAAGGAGATGACCTTCCCCAATGGGGTGGATGCTTCGGGCCTCATCCAACCCAGTGAAGGTCTGAATAGCAGAAAAGGCTGAGTAAGGGAGACCTCACTCTCTCTGCCTGACTGTCTTCAAGCTGGGGCATCGCTCTTCTGCCTTCAGACTCAGACTTGAAGTAGGACCACACCATCGGCTCTCCTAGGCCTCGAGCTCGCCAACTGCAGAGCTCAGGACCCCTCAGCTACCATAATCACATGAGCCAATTCCTTATAATAAATCTCTCTACATTTCCCATTGGTTCTGTTTCTCTGGAGAGCCCCAGCTAATAGCCATCTAGGCCTAAGTCCATGGTACAAAGGTTGGGTTTGTGTGACATGTGGTTCATGCAGACAGAAACAGCCTGCAGTTTCCACTTCCCAGGGCAGGGGTCTATCCTTTATAATATCTTAACCCCAGGGCAGTAAGATTAAAATGACTGAGCCCACCCTATGACATGAACTAATACAAGTTTACTGTGTGGCAAATACTAATCCCATAAACTGAGAGTAACACACCGTGTGGTTCTGGGGTTCAGTTCCAAGCCCTTCATACTCTGGTCCTGGAAAACACCTCAGTCAGAAGTAGCTGAGGGACAGCCTGCTTCTAGACGGATCCCCTGCTTCTCTCGTCCCCTGGTTGCTGACTCCCCGGCCCTGGCAGGGGTCCCATGAGTGTGTGTGTGCCTTGACTGCCAGGAGCCAAGGCTGGTAGCCCAGGTGAGGGGAAGAGAAAGGCAGGAAGTAGGCATCTCATATTGGAGTGTAGAGTCAGGGCTGAAGCCTTAGGGATGTTGTAGAGAAGGCCCAGGGCTCGAGAGAGCCAGCAGGAGGGGTCCTGGTGAGGTCCTGGGACGAGGCTGCTGGCTGGGTATCGTCTGTTTTCCCAGCACAGCCTGCTGGTGGGAGGGTGGCTGGGACTGAAGGGCCAGGCACTGGGGGCACTTGGCATCACCCAATACACTTACCTGGAGCCAGTTCAGGACCCAACACTTCCTTCTGTCATGGTCGCCGCTCCAATAGCAGAGATGTTTAGTCGTCCTGTCTGTAACAAATCCACATTCAGACTCCAAGGCACAGGCTCATCACCAATTGTGTTTCTACAGCACCATGCAGCTTGGTGATCCCATTTTTTTTTTTTTTTTTTTTTTTTTTTTTTTTGGGGGCGGGGGCGCC